>NC_080545.1:15244635-15571635 GCF_028640845.1 Ahaetulla prasina | reverse complement strand
GGACCAGCCTCTGGTAGCCAAAATGGGGTGGGGGGGCACGTCCATCCCATCTCCCCCCCACCCGGTCCGGTTCGTGGAGGAGAAGTACAATGCTGATCCGGCCCTCGAAGAAATCCAGTTTGACAACCCCGTGTTAGTTGAACAAGGTCCCGACAAACATCTGATCCTTTGTCACCTCCTGTGACATGAAGGCAAACAAGGAATCCTTGGCTAATTGAACTTTTAAATCGCACGTGACCGTTTTGAGATTTGAGTTCTGTACAAATGCTTTCCTGGCTAATTTTAGTGCTTATACATGGGTGTGGTGGGCATGCCTCTGCCAGTTGTGTGGGAGAGAGTGAGTTAACATGCCGTTGGAAGCATTGGAAAGTGAATTGAAAGTCATTCTGGGTGAGGCTGATCACAGAAGGCCCCTTGTGGAAAACAGGTAGCCAGAATTACACATTTCCACAAACATGAGCCTTGTTCTTGTTGATGGCCTAAAATTGCGTCTGGAGCAGAGGTGGGTTTCAGCAGGTTCTGACCAGTTCTGGAGAACCGGTAGCGGAAATTTTGAGTAGTTCGGAGAACCAGTAGTAAAAATTCTGACTGGCCCCGTCCCATCTATTCTCCGCCTTCCGAGTCCCAGCTGATTGGGAAGAAATGGGGATTTTGCAGTAACCTTCTGCTGGAATGGGGTGGGAATGGAGATTTTACAGTATCCTTCCCCTGCCATGCCCACCAAGCCATACCCACCAAGCCATGCCACGTCCACCAAGCCACACCCACAGAACCGGTAGTAAAAATTTTTGAAACCCACCACTGGTCTGGAGGTTGTATCATTTAAGAACCACAAGTCTGGATGTTTGTCTTTATCTCCCTCCACATCAGTCAAAACTGCTCTTCATGGAAGGATTAGACTTCAGCATGGTTTCTTTAATATCTCTGTCCTTATTCGACTTGGGATTGGACCTGGCTAATGGTTGAATAGGAGACCGCCAGGGAATTCCCAAAAGCAGATGGTAGCAAACCATCTCTATCATGTTGCCAAGGAAAGATGTCCATGCAGCGGAGCTCAGTTCAAGGGTGTCTTTAGCTTTTTCTAATTTCAGGGACACCCTTCAATTTTCTGCCGTTTTCAAGAAGAATATATTGCATTCGGTATTCAGTTTCACTTAAAATTTCCTTTACGTTTGTGAGACGTAACTGCAGTGTGACCCATAAGATTATATGTAAACACAAATTAATGTGTAACAAATCTTCTTTAAAGATATTGGTCCCACCGAATCATCTGAAAGGTACCCAGATGCGGGTTGAACATCTCTGAAAGAAAAAAAGTTTGCGCCCCAGATTAGATTTCTTTGAATTCCTTTCACAACCATTGTGCACTGAAAAAGGCGCCTGCAGTCTAAATGGTTCGGCCATGGTTTCCGGTTACCAGGAAGACATTAAAACCATTGTTCTCAGGTGGCCAGAAAAAGGATAGCACTTACCTGAATTTTCATTACTTCACCAAATTGCAATCTTTGAGATTGGGAGTAAGAGACCATAGAAGCTATTATATTGAAGCAAGGCTAAACCGATATACTGCGCATCTATAATATGTTTTACACTTATGATTATTCTAAAGCCCTGCCTTTTCCATGGTTGTAAGGGGGTTGTCATAATTGGCTTTTTATTTTGACCTAACTAATCTTTATAAGGGACGCAGTGGCTCAGTGGCTAAGACGCTGAGCTTGTCGATCAAAAGGTCAGCAGTTCAGTGGTTCGAATCCTTAGTGCCGCATAACGGGGTGAGCTCCTGTTACTTGCCCCAGCTTCTGCCAACCTAGCGGTTCAAAAGCACGTAAAAAATGCAAGTAGAAAAATAGGAACCATCTTTGGTGGGAAGGTAACAGAGTTCCGTGTGCCTTTGATGTTAAGTCATGCTGGCCACATGACCACGGAGACATCTTCGGACAGCGCTGCCTCTTTGGCTTTGAAACGGAGATGAGCACCGTCCCCTAGAGTCAGGAACGACTAGTACATATGTGTGAGGAGAATCTTTACCTTAATCTTCAATTGTGACAATATGGAACTCCTATCCAAGTCTTATCAAGTTCCCCTTAGTCCACTTTTCTCCAGAATAAATATGCACAGATTACCCTCCTCTGCTCATAGGTCCATGAATACCTAAAGGATCTTGGTCACTTCAAGAGACTTTTTTATTATTATTATTTGCATTTATATCCCGCCCTTGTCCGAAGACTCAGGGTGGCTTACACTATGTTAGCAATAGTCTTCATCCATTTGTATATTATATACAAAGTCAATTTATTGCCCCCAACAATCTGGGTCCTCATTTTACCTACCTAGACTTGAAGGCTACATAGTTGAAGGGAAAGGTGATGACATCCAAGAAACCAGATGGGGAGATCACTTGGCACCCCAAAGAGCTTTTTCAACCCAGACCCCAGCCTGGTGTCTTCCTGATGCGTTGGAACTCCCCAATTTATGGGAAGAGTTGGGGATTGACATGTAAAGGCGCTCGGATCTGTGGTTCCATTTTTATCATTTGGATCTGCTTTTCTCCATCTCTCCATTTCTCTGATTCTTTCTTTGCTGCTCAGTTTTGCAAAAGTAATCCTACCCAACAGCCAGCAGAATTCCAAACCGGGGTGGATGGGAATAAAGCCAGAAGTAAGCCCCCCATCCCTGTCTTACCACAAATTCTCATTTCAGTGCTTTGAAACTGAAGCAACAAAGCTCCATTAGCCACCAAAGACAATGCCAAGGAAGAGAAGGGGGATAATTTATTCTAATGAAACCGGAAAGGTAAAATCTTGAGTTTTGCTCAGTCACGCAGTTAGTTTGGTTTTCCTGCATTGGCTCAGAGCGTGACCCCCCGTAAGCCATTAAGGGGGAGAAATTTGGTGACAGACTACTGAGACCTGACAATTTTCTCTTAGTTTTTGAAGATAAGGGGAACCTCCTAGTAAGAGAGAGCAAGAACTGCGTGCTAGGGATTCAACATCTAAATATTAGGAAAGGAACAGAGAATTCATTTCCTCATCAGAGACCCAGAGATTACAAACTTGCTTTGCCTGTTTCCCTCCATTATTAAGCCTTTTGTTGAGTAGCCAAGTTGTTAGGAAGACTTGCAAGTATTGAACCTCTGGCTCTGCTTGCTAATTTATCACTGTTTTCCAGGTCTTTCACTGCTCACCTAAAAAAACAAAACTTGTCTTTGCTCCCACTCACTGGCTGGGTTATTGATAAAATTTCAGGCCTGCAGACTAAAAAGCAGAGACATCACTCTGCCAACAAAAGTGTATATAGTCAAGGCTATGGTTTTCCCAGTTGCAATGTATGGCTGTGAAAGTTGGACCATAAGAAAGGCTGAGCGCCAAAGAATCGAGGCCTTTGAACTCTGGTGCAGGAGAAGACTCCTGAGAGTCCCTTGGACTGCAAGGCGATCAAACCAGTCAGTCCTAGAAAAGATCAACCTTGACTGCTCTTTAGAAGGCCAGATCCTGAAGATGAAACTGAAATACTTTGGCCACCAAATGAGAAGGAAGGACTCACTGGAGAAGAGCCTAATGCCAGGAAAGATTGAGGGCAAAAGAAGAATGGGATGGCAGAGAACGAGGTGGCTGGATGGAGTCATTGAAGCAGTAGGCGTGAGCTTAAAAGGTCTCCAGAGGATGGTAGAGGACAGGAAGGCCTGGAGGAATGCTGTCCATGGGGTTGCGATGGGTTGGACACGCCTTCGCAACTAACAAATTTCTAAGTGCAATCCCAACTTTTCTTATAATAGCAATAGCACTTAGACTTATATACTGCTTCACAGTGCTTTATAGACATCTCTAAGCAGTTTACGGAGTCAGCATATTGCCCCCAACAATCTGAGTCCTCATTTTACCTCAGAAGGATAGAGACAACCTTGAGCCAGTGATAATCAGTGTTAGATTTGGGCAATAACGAGGCAGGAGACCAGGATAGTGACAACAGCTCTTTACTATATGGTGAACCCAGCAGCCAGTGCTGGGAAAAACCTCTCTTTATATACAGTTTAGCCGGAGGCTTCAACCAATCAGCAACGTGCTATTTTCCCGCCAAAACTTTTAAAGATACATTACACTCCTTCCCTCCCAGAAAACACTTTACCACTATTTACATAAAATTAACATCTTATTTTTCAACGTAATCACGCAAGTAGACTGGGCGTCTCCTGACTCTTTCGGACCTGCGCAATTCATTCCCTGGGAGTGAGTCGAGCTGACCAGAGGGACTGTTTGTTCCTCTCAGCTCCTCCTCTAGGCCATCCGGCCCTGGATTATTGCAGAGTCGTCCCTGCTGTTTTCAGGAGGAACCGGTTGGCGTCGCTGGACCTCCTGGAACTCAGATAAGTCCGCGTTTGCCCGGGTTTGAGTCAGCTGTGGATTCAAACATTGGGTAGTCAGGGCCTGTTTCGTCTGATTCTGATTTACGGTTGTCGTTTCCTTATTTGGTCTATGTGGCGCTTCCATACCCGGCCATCCTCTATCTCTACTAGATATGATTTTGGTCCTGTTATCTCTAGGACTCTTCCTGTTACCCAGGTCGGACCCTCGCCGTAGTTGTGTGCCCACACTAGGTCGCCTACTGCCATCCCTCTTGTTTTACCCTGTACCCCTTTGTAACCGTCTGATGTGTAGTTTGGGTTTAAACGGTCTTGTGGGCACCTGAGCTTCCGACCCATTAATAGCTCTGCCGGGCTTCTGCCAGTTGTGACACAGGGGTTCTGTGTTGGACTGCTAGGAAGGTATCGATTTTTGTTTGCCAATCGCCTGGCCTGATTCTGGACAATGCTTCCTTTGCGCTCGAGCGAAGCGTTCTGCAAGGCCGTTAAATCGCAGGGTGGAAAGGCGCCGAGAGGACATGCGGATGCCCTCCTCTGCCAAGTACCCCTCAAACTGGGTTGCCGTGGTGCGGGCCGTTGTCGGAGACTAACGTGTCGGGCAACCCGTGGGTTACAAATAGGTGCCGTAGGACTGAAATCACGGCATCGGCTGTCATGGATCTCATGAGAATGATTTCCAGCCATTTGGAGTAGGCATCGACTACTACCAGAAAGGTTTGGCCGTGGAAGGGGCCGGCAAAATCGATATGGATCCTAGACCAGGGGCCCTGGGGTCTCTCCCATTCCCGAATAGGGGCCGTTGGGGGTAGCAGTCTGGACTCCTGGCAGGCCTGGCATTTCCCTACCCTTTCAGCAATTTCCGAGTCCATTAAGGGCCACCAGACATAGCTTCTCGCTAGACCCTTCATTCTCACGATCCCTGGGTGGCCTTCGTGAAGGAGATCCAATACCTTTTCCCTCAATTTCTCCGGGATCACCACTCGATCCCCCCATAGCAGGCACCCCCCTTGAGCTGAGAGTTCCCCACGTTTTTTTACAAACTCTTTAAAATGCTCGCCCGGCGCAGTGGGCCAACCTCTTTGTACCCAACCAATTACAGTTCTTATTGTAATGTCCTTGTACGACGCCCGAGCCACCTCTTTGGATGTGACTGGGCCAGAGTCCCAAGAGTCAATTAGTAGAACTGGTATCCCTGGAGTGGGGTCTTCGATAGTCTCTGGTAACGGGCATCTGCTCAGGGCGTCTGCATGCCCTAATTCCTTCCTGGCGGTGTAGTAATTTGTAAGAATACGCTGCCAGGAAGATAGTCCATCGGGTCAGTCTGGCGAAAGTGCCACGGGCGTTGGGCGATCGCCTGCCAACAGACCTAGCAAGGTCTATGGTCCGTGATGATTTCAAAATCACGACCAAATACATATTCATGGAATTTCTTTACTCCGGAGACTATAGCCAAGGCTTCCTTATCAAGCTGGCTATAATTCCTTTCAGTTGATGACATGGTTCGGGAGTAATATGCAATAGGGGCTTCTGTGCCATTTGGTAACCTGTGGCTGAGTACAGCCCCCCCCCCATAGGAGATGCATCGCAGCTTAACACTAATGGCAGCGTGCCATTGTATTGGATAAGGAGGCTATCACTCGATAGGAGATTCTTTACCCCTTCGAATGCCCTAGCTTCCGCCTTTCCCCAAGACCATGCAGCCGTCTTTGCTAGTAATTTATGCAGCGGCTCGGCTACTGTTGCCTTATTCCTTAAGAATACCGCGTAGAAGTTGACCAGACCTAAGAATGCCTGTAACTCCGTTTTGTTCTTTGGAACCGGGGCCTTCCTGATGGCCCGTACCTTGCTCTCAGTGGGGTGAATCCCTTCCCTGTCTATCCGGTAGCCCAGGAATTCCACAGACTCAACCCCGATCTGGCATTTGTTCAGTTTAACTGTGAGACCGGCAGACCGGAAAATGCCCAAAACTTTTCGCAGCCTTACCCCTAATTCCTCTAGGTTCTCAGCGGATACCAGTACATCGTCAAAGTATGGTACCACCCCTGGTAGTCCCTGCAGTAGCCGCTCCATTAGGTTCTGAAATAACCCTGGAGCCACACTAACCCCAAACTGTAACCGGGTACACTTAAAAGCCCCTCTGTGAGTCACAATTGTCTGCGCTTCGGCTGTGCTGCTATCTACGGGCAGCTGTTGATAGGCTTGGGCCAAGTCTAGCTTGGCAAAAACTTGCCCTTGCCCCATTGAGTGCAGTAAGTGCTGTACCACCGGGACGGGGTAAGCACTCTTTTGCAACGCTTTGTTAAGCGTTGCCTTATAGTCAGCGCAAATCCGGACCGACCCGTCCGGTTTGACTGGGGTGACTATAGGGGTCTCCCATTTAGCATGGTCAACTGGCACTAGAATTCCCTGGTTTACTAGCTTGTCCAGTTCCCGGTCAATCCTGGGCTTTAGGGCGAACGGGACCCTCCTAGCCTTTAGACGGATAGGGGCAACTTGGGGGTCTAAGTTAAAAGAGATAGGGGTCCCCGTGTACTTGCCCAGGCAGTCTCTGAAAACGTCCCCAAATTCTTTCACGAGTGTGTCTTTGAGGTCGATCTCGTTTCTGAAGATTCCAGTCACACCCATGCCCAATGCTCGGAACCAGTCCAGTCCCAACAAGCTTGGCAGGGTCCCATCGACTATGGTGATGGGCAGAGTTTTCTTTTTTTTTTTTTTTTTTTGTGTTCAAAAAGTTTTTATTAGTCAAAAAAGGTTTATACAAATACATATCAGGTATGGTAAATTTTCATTTTTCTTATCTAAAATAAGAATTTTACTCAAATTTTTTAACACATACAACAGCCATAAGGCAAGCAGGTGACACGAAGTAGCAAAGTTTGCAAATTTTAAATACGTAATAAAGAAGAGTCAAGAATAAACAGAATATCGTACAAAAGAGAATAAGGAAAACCAACACAATCCCAAATATCTTTATCACTTCCTAGTTTTGGATCTCAGAACTCTGGGTTCAGCCTGACCCAACTCCAGGGCCGCAACAGCGGCAGCCGCTCAGCCCCATGATCTATAACCTCCCTTCTTCAATTCCTGGGTCATCTGATTCCAGGAAGGCTTTGTGTTCCTCCACATAGGCCGTAGCCTCCATAATTGTACTGATTTTTTCGTAATGCCCTCCCGGAAAATCATCAATCCTCTGGCATCAGCCATCTGAAGCCCACTCCTTCTGGTACAATTTGCTTGACAAAAAATAATATTTCTTTCTTTTTTCACGTACCTGTCTGGGAATCTGCCTCAGAATGGCTATCTCCCTGCCCCTGTAAATCAGTGCCCCACTCCTATGTTTTCTAAGAATTTCATCTCTCGTCTCTCTTCTCACAAATTTGACATGAACCTCTCTGGGAACTGCATGCGTGCGTGCATATTGTTAATTAACTCTATAAACTCGATCCACATCCCAATTCATGAAATCAACACCTCTCCCAAGAAATTCTCCCAACAATTTAGTCACAACATCTCTCAAGTCTTCTTGGTCCACTTCTTCCAAATTTTGAAACCTAAGGAAATAAGACATTTTATCCATCTGTAGTCCAAGCACAGCATTGCCTGTCGTCTCCTCTCTTTCTGCACTGCCCGCATCTCACCCTCCAGACCTTCCACTTTCTGCTTGTTTTCTGCTGAGACTTGTTGAGTATCCTTTAAATCCTTTTGGATAGTCACAATTTCTGCTCTTATTTCCGTTTGGCCTCTTTGCAAATCATCCAGTTTCTTGTCCATGTTGGATAACTTTTCCAGAATTCTCTCCATCTCTCCAGCAGTTGGTCTCTGACCTTTTGCCATTTGAAAAAAAAAATCAAAATCCTCAGGCAAGCACAGTATCCTTGTAATTTCCTCCGGATCCACCAGGGGGCACTCACAGGAGCAACGAGTCCAGAGTACAGTTAGTCAACCAGGAAGCCGAAGGGAAGTGATGTCATCAAAATTCTCATAGTGAAGGCGGAAGCTGGACGCCACCACTGTTCCCCAGAAGGAGGGGCCTCAAACCTTCCCTCCTAAATTTCTCCATCACCTCTTCTCTCCAGAGCTCCACAAAACCGGTAATCTTCTTATTTTAAGTTCTCCTCTCTCCAGAATAACTCGTGCTCCTTCCAACCGCAGGGGAGAAAACCCCCGCACTCCGGAGCAGTCCACTCACGTTTACGATATTCCCTTCCTTCTCCTCCTCAATTCTTCTCCGTTCCTGTTCACCACCAGGCTGCTGCAGTTATAAATCCAATGCCCCGGTGTCACCGGGCACAGCGGCCCAGGCGACGACCAAAATAATGGCCGCGGCCTGTGGCCTCCGAACCCCGCCGAGCCTAGGACGCGCCAGCATCGGTCCCCACAGTCCTGTATGTCGGCTGGGGGACCCCTGGCGAGCCGTCCGTGCGGCAGGTGTCCTTTTCGGAACACCTGGCCCCTGGGGGCCTCGGCGGCGGCCGGATTCGGGCGCTGGAGGCAGGAGAAGCCTTCCAGACGTCCGTTGCCGCTGGATACCGGAAGTCGTCTCCTGGGCAGAGTTTTCTTGTATGATCCATTCTTGATGTGGACGGACGTTACCCCTCGAACAGGGATGCGATTTCCTTGGTAGTCTTGTACCTTTAATTTCTGTGGTTGCAGTTTGCGCTTTGCGATGGCGGGTAAGGCTTTCACGAGAGTGTCCCAGGACATGATCGTGATCGATGAGCCGGTGTCCACCTCCAATCGGCACGGCACCCCCTCAATCTTTGGCTTCGTAAAGATTTTTTTTTCTAGGCGTGTTGCTGCGTGACCCACTCTCACGACAGTCTGATTCAACTTCGCGCCTTTTTAAACTGACCACTCGCGGGCGCTTCGCGTTCCAGCGCTCTGATTGGCCGGTTTGAATTTTGGCGGGAAGGTTGGGGTGCTCGACAGACCTGTGCTAGATGCCCCTTCCTTTCGCACCGCCGACAAGTGGCATCCTTAAACCTGCATTGTTGTCGTTGGTGTTGCCCTCCGCAACTCGCGCAGTCGCCCCGGTTTTCTTTCTCCGGCCTTCCAGTGTGGAAGACTCCTTCCTCCTCCTCACCGTCCGATTCGGCCTGGACTTCTTCATTGTGGACCGGGGTTGATTTCGCACCAGCCGTTGGTGCGAGCGGCTTTTGTAGGGTTTCCGCCGCTTGGGTAGACATCTCGTGAGCCCTGGCTTCGTCCAAGGCGTTTGCCAGCGTTAGGTTGCTTTTGGACAGCAGCCACCTCCGCAAACGGATGTCCCTGACCCCACGGATGAGTTGCTCCAGCAATGCCTCATCCAAGTCTCGGTACTCGCAATGTTTTGAGGCTTTCCTCAGGGCGGCCATGTATGCGCTGATGGACTCGCCCTCTTGCTGTCTGCGCTCCCCGAATTCGAACCGTTGCACGTACTTGGGCAGCGTTGGTGCATAATGGGCTTTCAATAAAGTCTGCAGAGTTTGCCACGGTACCGACTGTACGGCGTTGGCTCCGCCAGGATTCTGCGGTGTCGAAGACTTCTGGACCGCAGTGGCTCAGGAAATACGCTCGTTTCCTGTTGTCTGAAACTCCTTGAAGTTCATTCGCCTCGAGGAAACACTCGAAACGAGCCATGTATGACCCCCATTTTTCCTTAGCTGGGTCGAATGGCGTTGGCGGTGTGTAGCCGGACATCGCTGCTTTCCGCCCCTTGTTTGCTGGGTTCGCGTCTTCCTGGTGAGTTCAGCTCTTTTCCTGGCGCTCTTAGCCTCGAGATCCCACCTTCGTCGCCAGTGTTAGATTTGGGCAATAACGAGGCAGGAGACCAGGATAGTGACAACAGCTCTTTACTATATGGTGAACCCAGCAGCCAGTGCTGGGAAAAACCTCTCTTTATATACAGTTTAGCCGGAGGCTTCAACCAATCAGCAACGTGCTATTTTCCCGCCAAAACTTTTAAAGATACATTACAATCAAACTGCTGGCAGTCGGCAGAATTAGCCTGCAATACTGCATTCTAAACACTGCGCCACCTCAGCAATCCTAGAAGGATTTCTCCTCTTCCAGCTTTTTTCATCTTCTGGCTATAAAACCTCACACAGATAATCCTTGACTTACGTCCCAGTCACTTAACAATTGTTTTGAAAAATACAATGGGTCTGAAAAAAATGATTTATGATCAGTCCAATGTACTTAAGATTGTTGTGGCATCCCCATGGTCACATGATCAGAATCTTGGTACTTGGCATTATATATTTGTGACAGTTGAAGTATTTTAAGGTCACGTGATCACCATTTGCGATCTTCTGGGACTTCTGACAAGCAAAGTCAATGGGGAAAGCTGGATTTTCTTAATGACCGTGTGATTCACTTAACGACCGCAGCGAAAAAGGTAGCAAAATCGGTGCGACTCACTTAATGACTGCATCGCCTAGTGATGGACGTTCCAGTCCCAATTATGGTCGTAAATCAAGGACTAAATCTAATAGGAAATGGAGGAATTGCTAGAAAATTGTATTGTGAAGGGAAGATGGTCACCAGTACTGTTTCAAGTAAAAACCTTAGCAGGCCCATAGGAAAATTAGAAGCTGTTGAAAACTAGTTTTAAAGGCAGGAAAAGGGATTTTTTGAGAATTGGGAGCCACAGCTTGTTCAGTTAAATTATCATACGGGAGATTACAAGAAAGAGAAAGCATGAAGCTGGTTGTTTTGCCCTGTTTGGGGAAAAAGTGGTTTTATCTTGGGAATTAAAGCACCTTGGATACAACCGTTCCTATCTGTAATAAACCCAACGCTCCCCAGACAGTCCTTTTCCCCAACCGCCAAATTTCAGTTTACCGTGCCAAGACCATAGGATAGAAAGCAATAGTTTGCTTCCCAGATGCCTCCTGCTCTCAATTTCTCCTTATTTTGCAGGAAAACAAAATAAAAATGTGCCCCTGAAAAGTAGCTATTTTGTCACTGAGCAGCAACCTAAAAACCTGGAAAACTGCGCTGAACCTACAAGTCCCCCCCCCCATTTAAGGCCTAAGATTATCAAACTGGCTGGATTAAATCTAAAGGTCTCTATCCTGGTTAGTCTTCAGTCAGAATACAGCTGGAAGGAACCTTGGAGGTCTTCTAGACCAACCCCCTGCTCAAGCAGGAGACCCCTATACCATTTCAGACAGATGGCTGTCCAGTATTCTCCTAAAAACCTCCAATGATGGAGCAGCCACAACTTCTGCAGGTAAGCTGTTCCACTGGTTGATTGTCCTCATTGTTAGGAAGTTTCTCTTTAATTCCAGGTTGCTTCTCACCTTGATTGATTTCCATCCATTGTTCCTTGTCTTGCCTTCAGGTGCTTCGGAAAATAAGTTGACCCCCACCCCCTCTTCTTTGTGATAGCCCCTCAAATACTGAAATACTGCTATCATGTCACACCTAGTCTTTCTTTTCTCTAGACTAGCCATGCTTTATCACTGAGAGCAGCATATTTCAGGGTAGGGGCAGCCACAACACTACAGGCTACTCATCTCCCACACAGCGGGACCTTCTGCAAGATTTCTTTTGATGTTCCTGCAGAGCAGGCTGAATAATTTTCAGTAAGCTATTTCCTTGAGTATAATCTGGTACTGTGCCATATATGGCTTCATAGGTACAGTCAGTGGTGGGATTCAGCCGGTTCGGGCGAACCGATCGTTAAATTGCTGGCTGGCCCCTCCCCTCCCCACCTCTTCCAGGAGTCCCCACGCGCCCCATTATGGTTTCCAGGTAAGTGCAGGGAGGCCTACTAGGCCCAAAATGGCCGTGGGAAGTGGTGTGTCCTGCCCCTGCGGCCCATTTTCACTCCCAGGAGGCTGCAGGGAGGCCTACTAGGCCCCTAATGGGCTATGGGGGATAGTGCATCATGCCCCCATTTTTGCTCCTGCAGGAGATCGAGTGTTGCCTATCACATATCCTGGCCACGCCCACCATGGCCACTCCCACCGAGCCGGTCATTAAGGGAGAGAACCGATTGTTAAATTTTTTGAATCCCACCACCGGGTACAGTATATAGTATATAGGTACTAGCACTTTCAATTGAGCCCAGAACCTGTTGGTAACCAGTGTAGCAGATGCAAATAGATATTCTCACACAATGGCAGGTATGACATGCTAGAGTCTGTACCAGCTGAAGCTTCTAACGTAGATCCTGTTGCAGCCGTCAACAATATATTCAAGGTGACAAATGGTGTGAGTTTATAATCCCAACGCTTCATGGACAAGGAGGTCCATAACTGATCAAAGTCTATACTGGCCAGAGCTACTACCAGGTAATTTGCAAGGACACTTGTGTCCATAGGAATCATTGTAACACAGACCCACTCTAGATAGTGACTGTCTAGAGCCAACATTGGTTCCAATGGTTCAGGAATTCCTACATATTTGTTACCTCCACCTTGTTAGGGTTTACTCTAAGCTTAGTT
This sequence comes from Ahaetulla prasina, assembly GCF_028640845.1. NCBI lineage: Eukaryota > Metazoa > Chordata > Lepidosauria > Squamata > Colubridae > Ahaetulla > Ahaetulla prasina. The sequence goes on along the minus strand of NC_080545.1, from coordinate 15,558,843 downwards.
TTCCCTACAAGACCCACACAGCCCCAAATATCGTCAACTGTCCCACTCAGTCATCTAGCGAAGAAAGACTCCTGGCCGTTTGTTTTTGCCGAGAGAGTAAATTTTACTGTAGCTTAGGTGTTTACCAAAGTAGCATAACCTGAATTTGAGGTTTTCCCATGCAAACAATACAAAGTAAATTCTCCTCTTTCCCTCCCTTTTCCTCCCCCACTCTCCAGCCATCCCTCATTATTTGTAAGTGTCTGATTAGGTGCTTGTATATTGTTTAGGAAACAGTTTCTCCGTACCCAGCTCTGCACAGATAGTTGACGTTGGCTGGCTGAAGCTTCTCATAAGCCCCTTTTCTTCCTTACAGTCCAATCCTTCCCTTCCCCCTCCCTGCCCCCTTGCTGTCAGGCTGTCTGCTTATGAAGCTTGGATAGGAGAGATGCAGCCATGACAGATGTAACTACTGGATTTTCACATCACATTTGTCTCCACTTGGGATGACAGTTGACACAAAGTCAAGTCTCGTTGTGTGTTCAGGAGGGCTCATTCCAAACTTAAAGCCATAGGAGAAAGCACCACTCCCACTCCTCCCATTCAGGCAGGAGCGGAATCGTCACAAACGGGTGCTTCCAACCTGTACAGCAGCGGTTCTCAACCTGTGGGTCGGGACCCCGTTGGGGGTCGAATGCCGATTTGCCAGGGGTCGCCTAAGACCATCGGAAATATGGGAAGTATACTTGCGAGTCGAAGAATCGCGCTCCAATGGTTGACTCCACAAGCCAGCTGCAGGCTCTTCAAATCACTAGCCGAATCCGGCTTCAGGCGCGAGGAATTAAAAAAGAGAGAAATCTTTGCTCTGATGTCTCCCTCTCAAGCCAGCTGCAATCACTCCCAATCGCTAGCCTAATCTGGCTTCAGGCGCGATAAACTTAATAGGGGAGGAGTCTCCGCTTTAATGCCTCCGTCCTCAAGGCAATCGCGAGCAGTTCAGATCGCTAGCCAATACGGCTTCAGGCGCAATAAATTCAAAATGAAAATAATTTTATGGTTGGGGTCGCCACATCGTGGGGAATTGTATTAAAGGGGTCGCAGCACTATAAAGGTTGAGAACCACTGCTGTACAGTATCTTGTGCAGATGGTCCAGCAGGCTACCATGCTCGATGGTTTGAAAAACTGGAAAAGATTTCTTGGTTATAAACAAAATGTACTCTATGGCCAAGATTGATCTATCAGGAAATAGAAGGTTAGTGATTCCAGGAAAAATACTGCTTTGGCGGTGACATTTCTGGGAAACCACTAAAATGCACAGTGGAAATCATTCCCAACTGGATAGAAAGCTTTATCAGCTTTTGAACATAAGAATGGTCCAGAGATGCATCTCTTTGCCAAAGTATTGCCTACTCATTGTTTCCTAAATTACATTTGCTTCGTGCAAGCACATCAGATGTTTTAAAATATGCACTGGCTTTCCTTGGGCATAACCCTTCAAATGAATTCAGCCATAGCTTTCTGTCTGGCCTCTATCTCCAAAAGCTTTTTTTTTTTTTTTTTGGGACAGATTTTCAGTAGGCAAGTAAGAAGGGTTTTATTTATTGGAGTTATTTATTGCACATTTTTAACCTTGATACCGCCTTTATCTTTCCAAGAATGTCCTGTTATGCAGACATGAAATACAGCAGGTTTTTTTTTTCCTCCTGGCTGTACAATCCTTGGCTGACTTCAGATGATGTCTGGCTGAATGATTTAGTTGTCCAGAATAAACTGCAACAGCACTTGGACTCTGACATACTGTACCTCCTCTTTTTTTTCTTCTTCTTCAGCCCAGCTGCCAAATAGATCCGGGGATATGCTTTTGCTTTAGTGCTGGCATTGTAATAGTTGAAGCTGGACAAACAGACATTAATGTGAAGATGGTTTGGGAAGGTAGCCTTTTCCAAATTTAACAGTAAATCCGTTATAGACCTGGTAGCCACTGGTTCACACTTTGCCGGACCAGAAGCTGCAAAATATTAGAAACTGCATTGTGGCAATTCATTTACCTATAATTTATTCAAATCATATTTAACAGATAGCAGATAACAGGAGTTGGAAGGAACTTTGGAGGCCCTTGTCGTGTCCCACTCCTCCGCTGACGGCCGGGTCAGGGAAATCCGAATCAGGTGTGCCTCTGCAGCTCTGCCAAAGTCCTAGCAAAGTCCTCAGGGCAGGCAGGAGACCAGAAAGTGACTTCAGCAAGATATGTTTAGACTTTGCCTGACTCAGAGAATGCCAGAAAGCAGGTCCTTTATATAGGCCATGGGGTGTGGCTCCATGACTCAGCACTAATCCAGGCCTGCCCTCCTTCCTTCTGTTGCCTCCGCTATCAAGTCTTCTGACGCGAGGTCACTCCAGTCTGCAGCTGTTGGCAATTGACCTCCCTCAGGCTCACATGCTGTGGAGGAGGGAGGTCTAGTTGCTCCGTTTGCCTGGGCATGGAGCCAGAGCTGGGGGCTGGAGATACTTCCTCCTCTTCAGCCTGTCTGGGCATGGAGCCAGGGCTGGGGCCGGGAGGCATACTAGGACATTCCTCCGCGTTCAGAAGCAGATAAGAAGGCCCCGGCTGTGGTGAGATCGGACGAGACACAACAGCCCTCTAGTCCAACCCCTGCTCAAGCAGAAGACTGTATACTCCTGATGGCGAACCTACGGCCCAGGGGTGCAATGCTCCCGGTTCGGACCGGATCGCACGATCCAGTAGTGATGGGGATGGGTAGTTCGGAGAACCAGTAGCAAAAATCCCTGCCCCCCCCCACGCCTCGCTGTTCCTCTTCTCTGTCCCTGAAGCTCTCGGTAGCGAAATAGCGGCAAATGGCCTTAAATGACTGTCGCGGCACTTCAAAGGGCCGCACTACAGCTGATCAGCGCTGTAGGCGGCTAGTAGACCAGTGCCTCTATTTTTAAAGAAGATAGACTGGTGCCTTCCAAAAAAAGGCAATTGGTAGACTGGTGCCTCTATTTTTAAAGAAGGTAGACCGGTGCACTCCCAAGTTTTGTGCACTTTATTATTTTTATTATTTATTATTATTGGCCATGCCCATTCAGTCACCTGACCACCAAGCCACGCCCACCAATTAAGCCACGCTCACAGAACCGGTAGGGAAAATTTTTAGATTTCACCCCTGCTTAGGGACCACGTGTCACAGATGGCACGCAGCGCCCTCTCTATGGGCACGCGAGCCATCACCCCAGTTCAGTAGCTCATGTGGACAATGCCAATCTAACTTCCAGAACAGGAAAGAGTTAATGGTGTTTCTCACATGTTTTGTGTCAGGCCTGGAAACCATACTAGACTTTCGGGTTCCAGACGCTGCCACATTTTTCCCCTGAGGGGTATGGTAACATTCTTCAAGCGGTCAAGGTCGGATGGTGTTCACATCTGCAGGAGGAGTGGCGAGAAGATATTCGAATGAACTGGGAGAACGTGGGACCATGTGATCAGCAAAGGGGTTAGGGGGGTGGGACTCTTGGGGTTTGTATAACTGGGAAAAGAATCCGGAAGTTCAGTTTTGGAATTTCACTCATCGTGTGCCAGTTTCCTCATGCTAGTAAAGAACTCTGAAAGACAATGGCTTCTGAGGTTTTTTTATGCAGAAGAGGTTTTTCTGGAACCTTTTGACTCAAACCAGCCATTTTGGGTTTTTCCAGTTTGTGCTATGATTGTGCAGACATTGTACACTGTCAATCTTTTTCTGTCAACAAAAAGCCATTCTGGAATGGCCTGATTGAGAAGAAAAATGAAACATTCTGGAATTCTGGAATGGAATGAATTTTTTTTTGTTTTGTTTTGCATACGCAGATCACCTAAATCAGTGTTTTTCAATCTTGGCAATTTTAAGACATGTGGACTTTGTCTCCCGAAATTCCCCAGCCAGCCATGTGTCTTCAAGTTGCCAGAATTGGGAAGCCTTAACTAAAGCTAGGCAGAAGCCCACAAACCTCAATGACACATTTTCTGGTTGTCAAAATTCACCGCTGCAGGGTAGCTGTTGAATGGAAAGAACAGGTACATAAATTACCCACTCCCTGCGCATTGAATCTGTGCTGGAGTATTCAAAGTTAATTCCAGAAGGCTGGGTCAGTGAGGTTATGGTTGATTGAATCAGTCTTCATCAGAGAAAGAAAGTTGGCCTGGTGACTATGTACAACTCCAGGGTTTATGAAATCATTTAATGCCCTGCTTAATCATGAAGAATAAAGGGAAACTGAATGCTGGATGGGGAAGTTTGGGAATTGAAGTCCACACTTCTTAGAGCGGTTAAAGTTGAGAAATGCTATTTTATTGCTTCATTTGCTGCAGTACAGTAATTGCACATCTTCTTTGAAGCAGATGCTTGGTTGCTTCAGGGTAACTTGGTTGTTGTTGGTATTCAGTAGTGACTTAAATCGCAGACTTTTAATTTTATTTATTTACTAGCTGATGACCTGGCATTAAGGGGACACAGTGGCTCAGCGGGTAAGACGATGAGCTTGTCGATTGAAAGGTTGGCAGTTCAGCGGTTCGAATCCCTAGTGCCGTGTAACGGGGTGAGCTTCTGTTACTTGTCCCAGCTTCTGCCAACCTAGCAGTTTGAAAGCATGTAAAAAATGCAAGTAGAAAAATAGGGACCACCTTGGTAGGAAGGTAACAGCGTTCCGTGCACCTTTGGCATTGAGTCATGCCGGCCACATGACCATGGAGACGTCTTTGGACAGCGCTAGCTCTTCGGCCTTGAAATGGAGATGAGCACCGCCCCCTAGAGTTGGGAACAACTAGCATGTATGTGCGAGGGAAACCTTTACCTTTACCTAACCTGGCATTGCCCGGTATTTATTTATCCCAATCCTGTATTAGACAGGAAGAGCGAATTCACCCTGAGCCCTGATTTTGGCGAGAATTAAATTAGTTAAAAATGTTTTCCCTGTGCCCACAGAAGCGTCAAGTAAAATGATACCACCTTGTTGGCTAGCTGATTCATGATCCTTTGGTATGCTTTTTTCTGATCTTGATTTAGAAGTGGCTTCTTGTCCGCGATATATGCACTAAGCTGTTCAGTGTTGTAGTTCTTCTCTCATATGTAATCTGCGTGAAGTACATCGTGTCGGTGGTGCAGGCAGGCAGAGTTGCTTTATTGTTTTATTGATCATGGCCATACATTTGTCCTCAAAAATAATCAAAGCCTTATTAAAAAAGTCCGGATCAAACATAATTTCTAATATTGATATTCCCCCTTACCAGAGGGAGCCCCCTTGTGGAGTACTTTGACGCCATTGCCATGGCAACTCCACTGTGCTGTACAGTGAAAGCCATTTTAAGGCACAACAGGCTGTATCTTAACAGACCACACATACCCTGAGGGGTGTTAGGTGTGTGTTATCCCCACAATATTTTTTTCCAGAGAGAAAGTCATCTGTTTACCAAGTTTGGTTGAAATTATATCAAAAACTCATAGGGTTGAATGTAGTCAGCAAAATTAGCACAAACCTGGAATAAATAAAAGTCCATCAGCAAGTAAAAAATCTAATCTTACCTGATACATGTAAAAAAGATGCACAATCACAAAATTGTGGTTGCCATATTGACTTTTTTGCCTCCTCCAACATCCTGGTATTTATTACCCAAATAGTTGTCCTGAAGGTGTTTTTTCAAGAGGCAACTGGACTGTCTGGTTTTTCTTTGAAGAAGTTTTTGCTTCTTATCCAGCTATTCAGAGCTGCAGAAGCTTCTTAGATAAGAAGTGAAATGTCTTCAACAAAAACAAGACAGCCTGGCTAGGTGGCTAGTGGGTAAGACGCTGGTCTTGTCGATCAGAAAGGTCGGCGGTTCGAATCCCTAGTACAGGTCTCCTGAGGGTTTTGTTTTTTTTTACATTTATATCCCGCCCTTCTCCGAAGACTCAGGGCGGCTTACATTGTGTAAGGCAATAGTCTCATTCTATTTGTATATTTATATACAAAGTCAACTTATTGCCCCCCCCAACAATCTGGGTCCTCATTTTACCTACCTTATAAAGGATGGAAGGCTGAGTCAACCTTGGGCCTGGTGGGACTAGAACCTGCAGTAATTGCAGGCAGCTGTGTTTAATAACAGGCTTCTTACAGCCTGAGCCACACCGCGGCCCCCTGAGTGAGCAGGAGGTTGGATTAGATGACCTTCAAGGTCCCTTCCAACTCTGTTACTGTTACAGTCCAGTTGCCTCTTGAAAAAGCATCTTTGGGACAACTGTGACAATTACTGAGAATCTCCAAAAAGTACCTGTGTTGGTTTTTTGTTGTTCTTAGTTGCGAAGTTGTATCCAACCCATCGCAATCCCATGGATAACATTCCTCCAGGTCTTCCTGTCCTCTACCATCCTCTGGACTCCAACAAAAATTGCAATATTGAGACAGAACAATTGGAAAGACTTCGTTGCTGTTAGTTGTGAAGTCGTGTCCGACCCATCATGACCCCATGGACAATGTTCTTCCAGATCTTCCTGTCCTCTACCATCCTCTGGAGTCCATTTAAGCTCACGCCGACTGCTTCGGTGACTCCATCCAGCCACCTTGTTCTCTGTCGTCCCCTCCTTCTTTTGCCCTCAATCTTTCCCAGTATTAGGCTCTTCTCCAGTGAGTCCTTCCTTCTCATTAGGTGGATAAAGTATTTGAGTTTCCTCTTCAGGATCTGGCCTTCTAAAGAGCAGTCAGGGTTGATCTCCTCTAAGTTTGATCACCTTGCAGTCCAAGGGACTCGCAGGAGTCTTCTCCAGCACCATAGTTCAAAGGCCTCAGTTCTTTGACGCTCAGCCTTTCTTATGGTCCAGCTTTCACAGCCATACATTGCAGTTGGGAAAACCATAGGCTTGACTATATGCACTTTTGTTGGCAGAGTGATGTCTCTGGTACATTCATTCAAAAATATCTTGAACAGCAGGTCGCCATCTTGTTGCATTTGATAAATCTCCCCCTGTCAGGCTTGTCAATGTTTCTAATATGTTGGGACATAATTGTATGTTCTAAAAAAATGAGAATGAGATGCAAATCAGTGAAATCAGAAATTAGAGTCTTTCTTGAATTTTTAGTAACTGGATTGCTCCGTGTTTTAACTTCCTCCATGTGTGACAAACTCCAGAAGGCCACCATTTATATAGCAGTTTGTAAGGAACAATCTAGAAGGGTTGAAAAAAGGTCCATCGAATGTCTATGAAAATTCTTGTTACCTCAGCTTGATGCATGAAGATTGTGACCATATGCCTCTACACAGGTGATAGCTATGTGACAACACATTGTTGCATAAATGATGCAACTACAGTCCATAACTTGCCTGAGTTCAGGTGTGGTTGGCACAAATTATGCAACAGTAGTATTTATGCACTGACATGTTGTACACAATATCATTGTGGTATCATCTTTTTGACACCTACGGAAGCTGCAGTCCAGCTCATTTAAAGCGCAGAACCATGATTCCGTAGCGAATCAATTGGGAAGCCAGATTCACTTAACAAATGGTGTTATTAATTAAACAGCTATAGTGATTCACTTAACAACTGTGCCAACAAAGGTTGTAAAATGGGACAGAATTCACTTAACAAATGTCTCACTTAACAACAGAAAGGTTGGTGTTGGGCTCCATCATGGTCGTAAGTCAAGGACTACCTGTGTTAAGCTTGCTCCTAAAGTATCTTAAGGAAGACTAGAGTTAACACCAGTGACAAAGTTGTTCCAAACTAGAGCAGGTGTTATGAGGTTGATACTACTTCTTCATGCCCTTTGAAAATGGGCAGAATGGAAGACAAATTTGATTTCCCCATGCTATTATTTAATAGAATAACAAATAGGAAGGGACCTTGGAGATCTTCTAGTCCAGTCCAACCCCTTGCTCAGGCAGGAAAGCCTGTAGCATTTCAGACAAATAGTTGTCCAATTTCTTCTTTAAAACTTCCAGTGTTGGAGCACCCACAACTTCTGGTGGCAAGTTGTTCCACTGATTAACTGTTCTAACTGTCAGGAAATTTCTCCTTAGTTCTAGACCAGGGGTCTCCAACCTTGGCAACTTTTAAGACTTGTGGACTTCAACTCCCAGAGTTCCTCAGCCAGCTTTGTCCACAAGTCTTAAAGTTGCCAAGGTTGGTGACCCCTGTTCTAAATTGCTTCTCTCCTTGATTAGTGTCCACCCATTGCTTCTTGTTCTACCCTCAGGTGCTTTGGAGAGTAGCTTGACTCCCTCTTCTTTGTGGCAGCTCCTGAGAAATTGGAACACTGTTATCATGTCACCCCATTTGAGTCAGACTACTTAACGGATGATTGAAAGATGGTAGTTAATGTACTGTAGTTACCAGGATCTTAAAAGAAACTGAGTTTGGTTTTAGCTTAGTGGGAAATTTGAAGCTGGCCTTAAGATTCTACTCCAGAGTATTTTATCATTTCCTTTGACAGTCAAATTTAACATCTGCAGCAGCTGGGGGTTCTTGCCTCCCAAAATAAATGGTGCTTACTGGAGTATTATTAGGTATTCAGACTATATTTCTTCGCATTTCTCTTGCAGTATCCAGAATGGAGTCATAGCTGTGTTTCAGAAAAAGGGCCTCGGGGACCATGATCTTTATAATCTCAATGAAGGAGTCAGGTGAGTAAGTCAACATTTTCTATCTCTGCTGCTAGATAAATTTCTTACTGCTTTCTAAGCACTCTCAACAACTAATTGGACCGAATGGGTTAATACCCAGCAGTAGTTTTAAATACCGTATTTTTCAAAGTATAAGACGCACCTTAGTTTTAGGGGAGGAAAATAAGAAAAAATAAATCCTGCCTCTGCCTACCAGTATTCAACTGGCTAGCATCCTGTCAGTTTGTGAGACTATTTGGAAACCGAAACAGTATTTGCTGTGTGAGCAACAAGGAAGGAGACAGCAAGGAGCCTGGGCGTGGCTTAGCTCAACTGTTCTAAAGCTACATGCTGTGCTGATATCTGAAACTAAAACTGAAACTGAAACTCCTCTCCTCTGCTTGTGTTTTGCTTGTATTTACTACCACATTGGAAAACCTGCTTTCGGTATTGTATATTTACTTCATGTGTTATATTATATTTAAAGAGAAGCTATTGAATCCTGCTGAATCAGTTACTAACTCTGACAGTCTTTGCAGCAAATAGCAAACAGCCAGGTCAGCTTCAGCGCATTATTGCAGCCTGATTCAGCACGAGCAGCTGATTGGCGTGTGGATCGCCTCCAGGAATACCCCCCAATCAGCTGTTCCTAGCTGCAGGGATTGCCATAGACGATCGCCCCCTCCATGCCTTGCGTTTTTGGCTACATTTGGTATATAAGACGCACCCAAATTTTCACTGTTTTTTTAGGGGTGAAAAAGTGTATCTTATACTCCGAAAAATATGATAATTTATCCGAGACGATGCACATATCACAGTCCAATGTACTTGAAAGTACATTTCACTGGGATGAAAAAGAATAGGTCAGAAAAGAAAAGATCTATATCCAATAATTCAAACAACAAAGCTCTCAGGGTTCCGACTGATGCCCTAATTAAATCATTGCAAATGAAGATGAATATAACATGTCCCAGGATAATGCTGCAGGCTCCAATCTGGGTCAGTCAGCGGAACTAGAGGTTTTGTCTTCTGAGCTTTGGGACCCGCACTGGAGCCCATCTTCAGGGAATGTCTCTCTAGCAGAGTGTGTGTGCACTGTTCTCTATGTGGTATTTACAGTGCCTGTTGTATGTGGCTTTTTAGATGCTGATTGGGGTGTGATGATGTCTGGCTTTTAAGTCAATGGCTACAGTTTGCTTGTGCTGCCAGACTTCACTTCTAAGTATTTATTTATTTATTTATTTATTTATTAGATTTCTAGACCGCCCTTCTCCCGAAGGACTCAGGGCAGTGTACAGCCTTATTAAAACACATATGTACACAATAAATTTAAAATACATTTAAAATGAAATATTTAACCGGCCAATTTAAAACTAAAAACGGTCAAACGACCGATATAAAACCCTAAACTATAAAATTATAAATAAATTAATACAGTTTAAAATTCAATTAAAACTAAGTTAAACTAAAATATCAAATTAAAATAATATTTAGGCTAATCCCGCCCGATTGAATAGCAGAGTCTTCAGTTCCCGCTTGAAGGTACGGAGGTCGGGAAGTTGGCCTAACCCAGGAGGTAACTCATTCCATACGGTCGGTGCTGCCACAGAGAAGGCTCTCCCCCTGGGGGTCACCAGCCGGCACTGTTTGGCTGATGGCACCCGGAGCAGGCCCGCTCTGTGGGAGCGCACAGGTCGTTGGCTGTGATTTGATCGGCTCGTGATAAATCAACACAAGTGATTTGCCTTTGATGGGTTGTGTTTGTTAGCAATAGCACTTAGACTTATATACCGCTTCACAGTGCTTTACAGCCCTCTCTAAGTGGTTTACAGAGTCAACCTCTTGCCCCCAAGAATCTAGATCCTCATTTTACCCACCTCGGAATGATGGAAGGCTGAGTCAACCTTGAGCCTGGTGAGATTCGAACTGCCAAATTACAGGGAGCCGGCAGGCAGCAGAAGTAGCCTGCAGTACTGCACTCTTAACCACTGCGCCACCGTGGCTCATAGTTGCAGGCTTGCCATCTGCAGATCAGGTCAAAAAGTCAAGATGGCAGCTTCAATAACAGGGTGGTGAGCGCCATCTTGGCTTTTTGGCCCTCGCTTGTAAGGTGTTGTTCCCATAGGGGTCTATAGGATCCATATGAGCTGATGTCTATATGGCAGCTTTGCACAAATTACAGAATTCATGCCATTTGTGCAATGAGATGGGGATAAATTTTTTTTTTGCCTGCTTTAATATCAGTAAAATCCATGCACGGACCCAGTGATGGGTTGTTGTTGTTATTAGTTGTGAAGTCATGTCTGGCCCATTGTGACCCCATGGACAACATTCCTCCAGGCCTTCCTGTCCTCTACCATCCTCTGGAGTCCATTTAAGCTCACGCCAACTGCTTCAGTGACTCCATCCAGCCCCCTCATTCTCTGTCGTCCCATTCTTCTTTTGCCCTCAATCTTTCCCAGCATTCAGCTCTTCTCCAGTGAGTCCTTCCTTCTCATTAGGTGACCAAAGTATTTCAGTTTCATCTTCAGGATCTGGCCTTCTAAAGTAAAATCCATGCACAGACCCAGTGATGGGTAGAGTCAGTTATTGAAAATGTGTAAGGCCAAGTAGGGAGGCATAAATGCAGAATATTCTATGCTGCACCCAGCTAGGTCTTGCTGCCAGTACGGATTTCATTTCCCATGGAGAGAATCCTCATAGCAAATCGTCAAACATTTGGGCTTTAAATTTGCTTGGAGAACCGATCCATCCATCATTTTGTTTCAGTCATTGACCAACAAAAGAAAAGAGTTTACATTGATTAGTGTAAAACAATCTATAAAATCATATAGCAATGGAAGTGAAATTGTAATTTAAAGTTTAAGAATAAAATTAATAGGGTATAAAGTATGGTGATGTTTATATAAGGTAACTAAAGGATGGTTGAGAATAAGGGTAATAAAATTACCAAGTAAAATTACCAATCTATATAGATATAGATCTGGAATGAGCTGCCTCCGAGGATACGTCAAGTTCCTGACCTCCGGACCTTCCGCCGCGAGCTAAAGACCTTTCTATTTCATCGTGCAGGGCTCGCTTAATGAAGTTTTTATTGGGGTTTTATTATAGTCTTATATTCTTTCAGCCTTTAATTTAAGTAGTTTTTAAATGTTTTTAACTTTTCTAAGTTGTGCTTTTACCCTGGCTGTAAATTGCCCTGAGTCCTTCAGGAGAAGGGCGGTATATAAATTAATTAATTAATTAAATAAATGAATGAATGAATGAATGAATGAATGAATGAATGAATGAATAAATAAATAAATAAATAAATAAATAAATAAATAATATATAAATGGCTCAGTGTGTATGTGTGTGTTCCAGCATAACTCTGGAACGCCTCAAGGAATTTCAACCAAACTTGGTACGCAGATGCCTTACTTTCTGGAAACAAATACTGTGGGGTTAAGACACCCCTAACACTCCTCAGCGGGCGTGGGGGGGCGGTTCTGTTAAGATACAGCGTGTTGTGCCTTAAAATGGCTTCTACTGTGCAGCACAGTGGAATTGCCATGATAATGGCTTCACAGTACTCCACAAGAGAGCTCCATCTGGTAAGGGGGAAAATCCAACATTAGAAATTACATTTGGTCCAGACATTTTCAACAAGGCTTTGATTATTCTTGAGGATCAGCTAGCAAAACAGCAAGGTGGTACCATTTTACTTGACGCTTCTGGGGGCACAAGGAAAACATTTTTAACTAATTTAATTCTGCCAAAATCAGGGCTCAGGGTGAAGTTGCTCTTCCTGTCTAATACAGGATTGGGATAAATAAATAACTGGGCAACGCTGGGTTATCCACTAGGTCTGAAATATATAGAACTATTACAATATTAAAAGCTATGGAAACGCTATAATTAATATTATTATCTCTAGAGAAAAAGTAGTGATGCAACGTATAAGGAAGAATACCGGTGGTAGTTGATTTATAATCATTCATTTAGCAAATGTTTGACAGCACTGATTTGTGTGATGTTTGTAAAATTTCATTAGATATAGAAGTGTAAAAAGGGCGCCTACATTGGAAAGGCTGAACTGCCTTGTAGCAGAGAATGAGGACATCTGGCATTTTTGGCAAGGAAAAAAGGGAAGTCCGTATTAACTCATAGACATGACAGAATAGGTTCATATTTGTTGAAGTGGCAGAAAAACATATGTTCCATGGCACATTGCCTAGGAAAAAATGCAGGGGTGAAATGCTCCCAGTTCAGATCGGATCGCGTGATCCGGTAACGAAGGTGGCGGGTGGTTCAGAGAACTGCTAGCAAAAATCCCTGCCACCACCCGCCCATGCCCATTTGAGCCACATGATCATCAGAGGTTTTTGGTTTTTTTTACTTTTAAAAGCATTTTTTCTTCAGCTGAAAAATGCTTTAAAAAGTAAAAAAAAAAGCCTCTGATGAATCGCGCGGTTCAGCTGGGATTGTCAGAACCTTTTAAAAACATTTTTTCTACAAGCTCTTCAGCCAACTCAGCTGGGATCGTCAGAACCTTTTAAAAGCAGTTTTTAAAGCAGTTTCGGCTGAAGAGGTTGTAGAAAAAATGCTTTTAAAAGTTAAAAAAAAAAGTTGGCCACACTCACCCAGTCACATTATCCCCCACATACCAAGCCACAGCCACAGAACCGGTAGTAACAAATTTTACATTTCACCACTGAAAAAATGTATGTGAGGGGTGTTTCCATAAAAAAAAAAAGGCTACCAAATTGCATAGTAAAACAAAAAGTTACACACTCTGGAAAGACATAACCAAGGTTCATGCAATAGCAATTTCAGAGTTACAGTTTAAAAAATTGGATAAGTTTTCTTTTGTGGAAAATTACAAAATTGGATAAGGTTGAACAGCAACATGCTGAATGGGAGAGCATGGGTTAGAATAGAATCAGGTTGAACTGAGTTGGGAGTCCAGCCTCTAACCCAGGGAATTCTGGGAGTTGAAGTCCACCAGTCTTAAAGCTGCCAAGACTGGAGACCCCTGCTCTAACCTAAGAGTGAACTCCGTGCCTCCAGGAAAATGAACAGGAAACTGAAGCAGCAGCTGCTATCCACTCTTAAACCTGTGCAAGTGGCTTAGGAAGTCCCACCAACAAGTCTGAACCAGATTTTGGAGCTTTTTTCTCCTTTGAAACGCAAGCTCCCTTTTGCTTAAAAGAACTTAGTTGATCAGGATGGAATTTGGTGGTGGGCTTCCAAGAAACTTCAAGATGCTTTTTCACATAATAATAATAATAATAATAATAATAATAATAATAATAATAATAATAATAATAATAATAATAATAATAACAACAACAACAACAACAACAACAACAACAACAACAACAACAACAACAATAATAATAATAATAATAATAATAATAATAATAATAATAATAATATTTTAATTTTTATACCGCCCTTCTCCCGAAGGACTCAGGGCGGTGCACAGCCAGATAAAATCAACAATCAAAAAATACAATATAAATAAAAACAGTACTAAAAAACTTATTAAATTTAGCCCCTGAATTAAAATACATAAACCATAAAACCCATTTAAAATTACAAATATTAGAACTAATTCTATGCCAGTCCTGCGCGGAAGAATAAATACGTCTTCAGCTCGCGGTGGAAGGTCTGGAGATCAGGAAGTTGACGAAGTCATGGGGGAAGTTTGTTCCAGAGGGTAGGGGCCCCCACAGAGAAGGCCCTCCCCCTGGGGGTCGCCAGCCGACATTGTTTGGCCGACGGCACCCTGAGGAGGCCCTCTCTATGGGAGCGCACTGACTCATAGTCCTGTTCTTTGGCACTGACTCATAGTCCTCTTCTTTGAAGGAGTCACAGTGTAGTAAAAAGTTACAGTGAATAGTAGAAAAAGCAGCCTGGGCAGAATTGCTAACTGCAAGTAGTCCTTGACTTATGACCATAGCTTGAGCCCAGAGTTTATGTTGCTGAGTGAGGAATTTGTTAAGTGAGTTTTGTCCATTTTATGATTTTTCTTGCCATGTTCTTTAAATGAATCACTGCAGTTGCTAAATTAATAACACAGTTGTTATTGCTCCCCCATTGACTTCGCTTGTCCGAAGATCGCAAAAGGTGATCACATGACCCCGGGACAATGCAACCGTCATAAATATGAGTCATTGTCAAGCATCTGAATGTAAATCACATGACCATGGGGATGCTGCAGAGGTCGTAAGTGTGAAAAACGGTCATAAGTCACTTTTTTCAGGGCTGTTGTAACTTTGAACAGTCACTTAACAGACTGTTGTAAGCCAAGGACTACCTGTAGTGTTGCACTTTCAGGATACAAAGTATTGACACCAGCAGTTAAGAACTAGAGACTAAATTACGGACTGTACAGTAATTGAGACTAAATTGATTTTAAATCTAATAACAGCAGCAGGATTACTGATAGGACAATACTGGAAGAAAAAAGAAGTACCTACAATAGAAGAATGGATATTGAAAGTTGCCAATTTGGCTGAGATGGCGAAAATCTCAGCCTTTTTGAAAGACAATACGCAAGAAAGATATTTAAGTGAATGGAAAAAATGGATTGACTATATTCAAAGTAGATATCAGACTAAGAGTTATCAGACTGCCTTTGAATGATTAGGATGTATTATTTCTGATTGTTTTGGGGTAAGTTAGGAACTGATGAGAATTGTAGGAGTATAATTGAGTTGGGAGGGAAATTTTTTTAGCATATGTTTGTTTTATTTTTAACTATACCTTGTGTTTGTTCCAGGAAGTCGTGAGGGGGTTGTGAAGGGAGGGAGGGGTGGGGGAAAGGGGAAATTTTGTAAAACTTTTTCAATAAAAAAAAAAGAACTAGAGACTAAGGTCAACAAGAAAGCAGAGTCCCTATTCAGACAAGATTTGAAACTAAGAGGTGCTTCCTCGGTCATTGTCACAAGTATTTGCAGACTATCAAGCAGAAGCGCAATTCTTGGAAAGTCCTGGCTTACACTCAGGGGTAGTGAGTATTGATCATAACTAGTTAAGACCGCAAGACGGGTAGTCCTTAACTTATGACCGTAATTGAGCCCCAAAGTTCTGTTGCTAAGTGAGACATTTGTTAAATGAGTTTTGCCCAGTGGTGAAATGTAAAATTTGTTACTACCGGTTCTGTGGGCATGGCTTGGTGGTGGTGGGGGTAATGTGACTGGGTGGGTGTGGCCAACTTTTTTTTTTTTTACTTTTAAAAGCATTTTTTTACAACCTCTTCGGCCAGTGAAAACAGAGGCCCTCCCGAACTCTGTTTTATTATTATTATTTTATTATTTATTTTATTAGATTTCTAGACCGCCCTTCTCCCGAAGGACTCAGGGCGGTGTACAGCCAAGATAAAAATAAACAATGTACAATTAAAAATAAATTAAAAAACTTATTATACAGTTAGGCCGATAAATTAAAATATATAATCTAAAAAAAACCCCAATTTAAAACTAAATAACAATTAAATTTAAAATCTACCCAATTTAAGAAAGCCCCGCGCGAACAAACAAATATGTTTTCAGTTCGCGGCGAAAGGTCCGAAGGTCAGATATTTGGCGTAAACCGGGGGAAAGTTCATTCCAGAGAGTAGGAGCCCCCACAGAGAAGGATCTTCCCCTGGGGGCCGCCAGCCGACATTGTTTGGTGGACTGCACCCTGAGAAGTCCCTCTCTGTGTGAGCGTACGGGTCGGTGGGAGGCATGAGGTAACAGCAGGCGGTCCCGTAAGTACCCAGGCCCCAAGCCATGGAGCGCTTTAAAGGTGGTAACCAGAACCTTGAAATGCACCCGAAAGGCAACAGGTAGCCAGTGCAGTCTGCGCAGGAGAGGTGTTACATGGGAGCTACGTGGAGCTCCCTCTATCACCTGCGAAGCTGCATTCTGGACCAACTGAAGCCTCCTCACTGGCAGAGGTGCTGCAGTCCGATCCTTCGCTGTTTCCAGGGCAGCCCTACCGGCCAGATCTAAGCACCCCACAGGCCAGATCTGGCCCCCAGGCCTTGAGTCTGACACCCCTGCACTAAGCAGTATCTGACTTGGTGGCCAGATATTTCTCAGACTATCTGGAGTACAAATGGAGTTGTCCTGTTTGTTTGTTTTTTTTGTTTTGGCCCTGTTCTTCTTCCTCAGATGAAGGTCATCGGTCCAGAGAAAAGCTTACGATGAATGTTTTTTGCTTATTTCTAATAAAAAAATATTTCCTTATATCTTTTGTTTTTTAAAAAAAACACATTCTAATTAGCAGCTTTGATTTTTGAGTGTATTCATTGATCTTTGACTATACCCTTAAAAAATACATTGAGCTATGAAGACAAAATCATGATTACGCTTAGTTAGAACCCCCATATACAAATTTGCGAGAAAGTAGAATCTTCAACTTTGTGAACTGGGTAGAATTTCTGCCACTAGAAAGATGCATTTCCTGTTCAAAAACCAAGGAAGTCGGTGACACCACCCATTTCCTGAGGCTGATTTGAGACTACATTTGTTACTACCTCATCCCGGCTCAAATTTTAAAAGGCCAAGAAATGATAACACCAAGTTCTAAGACCAAAATCTTAAGCCCTGATTCTTCTTTCCCCATTTGGATGTACGAAATAAGGAAATGTACGGCTTTTTTTTTTATTTATTTACATTTATATCCCGCCCTTCTCTGAAGACTCAGGGCGGCTTACAGTGTATAAGACAATAAGGCTTGCCTGCAGGACAAGTAGCAAAGGAGCACAACTGATGAAATTGCATTAGATCATGATAGCTCAGTGATGGCTAACCTCTTCCAGACCGAGTGGCCAAAGTGTGCGTGCATGAATGTGCACGCACACCCGAACTCCCAAAATACAATGTGAACACAGCTCCTACACATGTGCCCACCCCCTGCGCATGTGTGTGTGGCCCCTCCGCATGCACCCAGCCCCACGCACCCCGTGCATGCACACTTGCCCCCCACATGTGCCCAGCCTCCCTGGATATGTGTGCACACCCCCCTGTGTATGCATGCGGCCCCCCCATGCACCCCGTGCATGCACCCCACCCCTGAGTACGCATGTGTGGCCCTCCTGCATGAGCCCAGCCCCATGCACCCCATACATAGGCACTTGCCCCCCATATGCGCCACACCTCCCTGTGTATGTGTGCACGCCCCCTCTGCATGCGCGTGTAGCCCCTGCATGCACTACTGTGGCGGATAGATTCCTCAAAGAATAGGTTTATTGGACATGTCATATTGGCATGACCTAGTGAAAACTGACTCGCTGAAGTCCAGGGGTCCCATCGACCTCCACTCGAGGATCGTGGTCCTCTTGTCCCTTGTTGAGATGACTGGGCATTCTCTCGCCGGCTCTTGGAGCACAGATCGATAGTCGAAGTCTTCCTCCACCTGGTCGAGCTCCTGGGTAGCCAGTCACTTGGCATGAGTTTTGCATCAGACACCCAAGTGGCACTCGATATCCGTTGCTGCCTCCTGTTGGAGTAAAGGGGGAAACTGTAGACTTTTGGCAGCTCCTCCATGGGCTCCGCCGGCGCCTGCCGTCTCCTCGGTTTTCTTCTCCATCTTCCCTGAGTCTTCCAACTGCTCGGTAGACTGGGTAAGCGGCCGGGGCTCAGGAGCCCAGATAGCGACTCTGGATAGAGCAAAAAGTTCAGAGTCGGTTTTCACCCAATTAAAAGTAAATCCTTCTCTAAAGAAAGATCAATTGTCGGGGTGTAATGAAGGGTCTAAAACCACACAGCCAAAATTAATCAGCCGTGGATAACAAAAGACAAACTAGTTAAAGCAGTTAAAACAGGCTCGTCAGAAGTAGGGGCTTTTTCTAGCTTTGTTTCTATTTGGAAACCACTCGTGGATTTGGAGAACCGGTAGCGGAAATTTTGAGCAGTTCGGAGAACCGGTAGCAGAAATTTTGAGTAGTTTGGAGAACTGACAAATGCCACCATTGGCTGGCCCTGGAGTGGGTGGGAATGGAGATTTCGCAATATCCTTCTCCCAGGAGTGGGGTGGGAATGGAGATTTCGCAATATCCTTCTCCCAGGAGTGGGGAGGGAATGGGGATTTTGCACTATCCTTCCCCTGCCACGGCCACCAAGCCACGCCCACAGAACCAGTAGTAAAAAAAAATTGGATCTGACCGCTGGAGAGGATGGGGGCCATAGAAAAAAGGGACCCCACCAGCTGAATTTCCTTGAAAGATGGGGTCTGCAGGATGCCTCTTCTGCCGGCGTGAGTGGGGTGGGCCAATCCCATTGAGGTGAGATGATTCTTCAGATAACCTGGACCCATGCCATGCAGAGCATTAAAGGTGTAAGGACCAACACCTTGAATTGGATCCAGAAGCAAACTGGCAACTCGTGAAACAGAGGTGTTACATGGGCCACACTAGGGGTACCAAGAACTGTTCTTGTAGCTGCATTCTGTGTCAGCTTCTGAATACTTATTTATTTATTTATTTATTTTAAGTTTTATTAGATTTTTATTTTTAAATATACATCGATATCAATACAGTGTGGCCTGTGGGTATAATTCATTTTGATACAAATAGCAATAAAAATAATAACAATATTCGTTTCATTACTCAAACGTAGACAATCCTAGTATTAATATACATGTTTGTTTTAGGGTATCTGTTCAATATTTCAATATTCCATTTTAATGTCAATGATATTATTAAGCATACATAGTAATGCCATCTTTCAGCCTCTAATCTTTCCATCTAGTTATTACTTATATTCAACTATATAAAAATTATATCTGCTAATATTCCCCCTTATTTCTTATTTCCACCTATATTCTAGTTTCTAGTCAGGCTACCATTACTAATCCTAGTGTTAATACACATGTGTATATCAAGACATAGTTTTGATATCAAGACATAGTCCTTCATTATTTGGTTCTTCAAAGTCCCAGTATGCCACGCTAGTACGAATCATCCTAATGTTTAATCATAAGCTTCCAAATACCCTTTAAGGTATCCAAGTAGGCTGTATTAGGTTAAGAGCTGGTTTTGATTCTTCAGTATCAAAATAGCGTATCCAATAAAGTTGTACTTTTGGAATTTTAAAACTCCTGAGAGTATTTCCTTATTTTGGGTTCACTAGTTGGGCGGTTGACAGTAGCCCCATGTGGAGTGTGCGTTATTTATTTCTAGAGTTCCTTTTTCTTTTTTTGTCTGCACTCTCAAATTTTGTTTTCCCCTACCACTTCCTCTTTTATTTAAATTCTTTTATTCTTTGTTTTTAACAGAATAACAAGAGTTGGAAAGGACCTTGGAGGTCTTCTAGTTCAACCGCCTGCTCAGGCAGGAAACCCTTATACTATTTCAAAGAAATGGTTGTCCATTTGTATTTTTTAATGTGTATTTTAACTTCTTTCAAATTTAATAAAGCTGGCAAAGTACGTCCAGATTGTTGTCTTATTGATATCTTTATGAAACCATCTGAATTGGAGCTTGTTGACTCTGTAAACCGCTTAGAGAAGACTGTAAAGCACTGTGAAGTGGTATATAAGTCTAAATGCTAGTAGCTTAAAAGAGATTTTATTAAAGAAACAATATTGTTAAGGTAAGGGTTCCCTTTGCATCTATGTGCTAGTTGTTCCCGACTCTAGGGGGCGGTGCTCATCTCCGTTTCAAAGCAAAGAGCCAGCGCTGTCCAAAGACGTCTCTGTGGTCATGTGGCCGGCATGACTAAACTCCAAAGGCGCACGGAACGCTGTTACCTTCCCACCAAAGGTGGTCCCTATTTTTCTACTTGCATTTTTTTTAACGTGCTTTCGAACTGCTAGGTTGGCCGAAGCTGGGACAAGTAACGGGAGCTCACCCCGTTACGTGGCACTAGGGATTCGAACCGCTGAACTGCCTACCTTTCGGTCGACAAGCTCAGCGTCTTAGCCACTGAGCCACCACATCCCAGTACAATATTTTTACTCAGCACCTATTAGTAGAATTAGGTTTGATTGCTATTTAGGTGGGAAACAAAAGTACATACCAAGAATGTGGCTTATTTGTGGCTTCAAGGTATTGGTTACCACCTTTAAAGCGCTCCATGGCTTAGGACCGGGTTACTTACGGGACCGCCTACTGCCACCTTGTGCCTCCCACCGACCCGTGCGCTCTCACAGAGAGGGACTCCTTAGGGTGCCGTCAGCCAAGCAATGTCGGCTGGTGGCCCCCAGAGGAAGGGCCTTCTCTGTGAGGGCTCCCACCCTATGGAACGAACTTTCCCCTGGACTTCGACAGCTCTCTGACCTTCGGACCTTTCGCTGCGAACTTAAAACGTATCTATTTTTTCGCGCAGGACTGGCATAGAATTTTTAGATAATCTTATGGTTTTTTAATTTTTTAACTAGTTTTTTAGGGTTTTAAATGTATTTTAATAGTTGGGCCAAATTTAAATAAGTTTTTTAGCTATGGTTTTTATTTGTATTGTATGTGTTTTGATTGTTGTTTTTATTTGGCTGTTAACCGCCCTGAGTCCTTCGGGAAAAGGGCGGTATACAAATTAAAATATTATTATTGTTGTTGTTGTTGTTGTTGTTGTTGTGTAGTTCTCAGGACTCAAGTTAGAGAATTCCAGTAAAGCAGCATCATCTCTCATCATGCTTTCTGACAATCTGTGCATTTGTAATACAATAACCATAAATAACATAAAATTCAATATATGTATACTAAAATATGATGACCTTTTTCATTCATTATGATTTATTTTTTTGAAACAGGCAGCTTCTGAAAACTGAGTTGGGATCTTTTTTACTGAATATTTACAGGTTCGTATAATCTTCTGATTTGTCGCGATTTCCCTTTCACTGTTTTAGTGAAAGTTTTATCACTAGCTGAAGCAAGTTACCAAATAAATTACTGATAGCTGCTGTTGCCCTTCTAAGAAATTTAAACTCCAAAGGCGCACGGAACGCTGTTACCTTCCCACCAAAGGTGGTCCCTATTTTTCTACTTGCATTTTTTTTAACGTGCTTTCGAACTGCTAGGTTGGC
The DNA here is from genome assembly GCF_028640845.1 of Ahaetulla prasina. Classification (NCBI taxonomy): domain Eukaryota; kingdom Metazoa; phylum Chordata; class Lepidosauria; order Squamata; family Colubridae; genus Ahaetulla; species Ahaetulla prasina. The sequence goes on along the minus strand of NC_080545.1, from coordinate 15,537,259 downwards.
CGAAGCTGGGACAAGTAACGGGAGCTCACCCCGTTACGTGGCACTAGGGATTCGAACCGCTGAACTGCCTACCTTTCGGTCGACAAGCTCAGCGTCTTAGCCACTGAGCCACCACATCCCAGTACAATATTTTTACTCAGCACCTATTAGTAGAATTAGGTTTGATTGCTATTTAGGTGGGAAACAAAAGTACATACCAAGAATGTGGCTTATTTGTGGCTTCAAGGTATTGGTTACCACCTTTAAAGCGCTCCATGGCTTAGGACCGGGTTACTTACGGGACCGCCTACTGCCACCTTGTGCCTCCCACCGACCCGTGCGCTCTCACAGAGAGGGACTCCTTAGGGTGCCGTCAGCCAAGCAATGTCGGCTGGTGGCCCCCAGGGGAAGGGCCTTCTCTGTGGGGGCTCCCACCCTATGGAACGAACTTTCCCCTGGACTTCGACAGCTCTCTGACCTTCGGACCTTTCGCTGCGAACTTAAAACGTATCTATTTTTTCGCGCAGGACTGGCATAGAATTTTTAGATAATCTTATGGTTTTTTAATTTTTTAACTAGTTTTTTAGGGTTTTAAATGTATTTTAATAGTTGGGCCAAATTTAAATAAGTTTTTTAGCTATGGTTTTTATTTGTATTGTATGTGTTTTGATTGTTGTTTTTATTTGGCTGTTAACCGCCCTGAGTCCTTCGGGAAAAGGGCGGTATACAAATTAAAATATTATTATTGTTGTTGTTGTTGTTGTTGTTGTTGTTGTTGTGTAGTTCTCAGGACTCAAGTTAGAGAATTCCAGTAAAGCAGCATCATCTCTCATCATGCTTTCTGACAATCTGTGCATTTGTAATACAATAACCATAAATAACATAAAATTCAATATATGTATACTAAAATATGATGACCTTTTTCATTCATTATGATTTATTTTTTTTTTGAAACAGGCAGCTTCTGAAAACTGAGTTGGGATCTTTTTTTACTGAATATTTACAGGTTCGTATAATCTTCTGATTTGTCGCGATTTCCCTTTCACTGTTTTAGTGAAAGTTTTATCACTAGCTGAAGCAAGTTACCAAATAAATTACTGATAGCTGCTGTTGCCCTTCTAAGAAATTTAAACTCCAAAATTTCACATCTGTTTGGTTATTTGCACTGTGCTTCATCTTAAAAGGCTTCAGGTTCAAAGAACCATATCCAGACAGAGTATTGTAAACTTGGGCCAAAAACGCAGGGCTTGCTTCGTGTTTGGATCCCACTAGAGGTGGATATAAGTGTTCTCAGCCAGGAAAGATTCCTTCCGTTGTAAGCCAGTTTTAGTCCAGTAAAAATGTGATTTTTGTGCCATGGTAATTTGCAAAATAATTGCAAAACGATCCTATGTGGGTACAAATGATTGGCATGTATGGATTAGCATGTAAAACTTGTATATCATATTTGAAAAGACTATATATACTTTCAATAAGGATCTTTTAAAGATGCTAGCTTTCCAAAATACTGTAACATATTCAGTGCAAGTGGTTAACATAAGACAGAGGTGTCAAACTCGCTGCGTCATGTTGCCGTCATGTGACGTATCACAACATTTTTCCCCTCAAGGACCTGGGGTGGGCATGGCCTGCGCATGACACATCCAGCCTGCGGGCTGCCAGTTTGACACCTCTGAGGTAAGATATCAGCTGCAGGAGAGTCAAAATGGCAGCTGTGGGATCAAAACCCCACCACTTTTCTTGTGCATTGAAACACATATAAGAGACGGTATAGCTTTGATTGCATGGTTTTAATCACAATCTTGACTATGGTGCCCCGGATATAAATTTGTTCTCCTTGAATAAGTACTATGTTTGGTATGAAGTACGTCTGGCCAATTAGAACCTTTGAACTGAAGCAGCCCCCAAATTATTTGCTTGTTTAATAGATATCTACTCCATCCCCCAGCTCAGATGAGAATTAAAAGGAGTTAACAAAATCTACAAATACTTAAATCCTAAAATGAATGCAACTGTTGGCAGAAATGCATCCTTACTGATTTTCTAAAAGCTGAGAGATGGGGTCAAACACAACCCCCCAAGGAAGTGCATACAGGGCATAAGGTTAATGTAGGAGCTAAAACTCCCAAAACATCAGATGATAAAAAATAAAATACTTCTGATAATAGGGCATCTTCAGAATGGGTTCTTTAGCATACCTTGATAGCTGGATTAAAGAAAGTAGTCCATATCTTCAGCAAGAATTACAAGCTGATAGGTCTTCCTTGAATGCAAAAAACAAGTACCAAGTTTTAAATGCCAAGACAATACAGTTTGAAAGACAAATGCCAAGTTTTAAATGCCAGGATTTAAAGGACATTCTGAATGCCTGCCTTTTCTTGGCCTCATCTGAAAGCTACATGCAACCCCTAAGAGTTATGCTGTAAAATTCTACCCTCTGTCACTTTTCAAAGGGATAAAGACCTTTTGAATGTTTTATCATATTTATGCCACGATATGGTAAGATGGGAAATCCCACACAGTGTAATATTATGTATGGGGCCAAATAATTAAAGGCTGTGAACAATTCTTTTTCTAGTGAGCTGTCATTTAAAAAAAACCTCTGTAGTTAAAATAGAATAGAATAGAATTTTTTATTGGCCAAGTGTGATTAGACACACAAGGAATTTGTCTTGGTGCATATGCTCTCAGTGTACATAAAAGAAAGATACTTTCATCAAGAATTCTAAGGTACAACACATAATGATAGTCATAGGGTACAAATAAGCAATCAGGAAACAATCAATATAAATCGTAAGGATACAAGCAACAAAGTTACAGTCATACAGTCATAAGTGGAAGGAGATGGGTGATGGGAACGATGAGAAGATTAATAGTAGTGCAGATTTAGTGAATAGTTTGACAGTGTTGATGGAATTATTTGTTTAGCAGAGTGATGGCGTTTGGGAAAAAACTATCCTTGTGTCTAGTTGTTCTGGTGTGCAGTGCTCTGTAGCGTCGTTTTGAGGGTAGGAGTTGAAACAGTTTATGTCCTGGATGTGAGGGGTCTGTAAATATTTTCACAGCCCTCTTTTTGATTCGTGCAGTATACAGGTCCTCAATGGAAGGCAGGTTGATAGCCATTGTTTTTTCTGCAGTTCTAATTATTCTCTGAAGTCTGTGTCTGTCTTGTTGGGTTGCAGAACCCAACCAGACAGTTATAGAGATGCAGATAACAACCTCAATAATTCCTCTGTAGAATGGATGAGATCAGTCAATTTTGTTGACCCCGACCTAATTATTGAAAAAAAAACATTTTATGTGGGCTACTTGGTGCTCTCTGAGCTTGGTTGTTTTCTTGCAGATGTTTGATCACCCAAACTAGGTAACATCATCAATGCTAGCAAGAAAACTATCAACTCATAGAGCACAAAGGTCCCCACATTTCAACCCTGAGCTACAAATATTCTCCTTTATTGGAACATTTTATGTGTGCATACAGTGTGTAATGAAAATTGACACTATTTTGTATTCTTTTTCCAGAACCAGCTGCTTACAAAAGGCATGGTGATCCTGAGGGATAAGATCCGATTTTATGAAGGTGATTAAGGGCTGTGTATGTTTCAAAATGATTCCATAGAGGTGCTAAGAGGACGTAGGAATGCAAGCACTATATTTCTTTAAAGCAGCAGTATCCTTTTTTCAAACTCCTGTATACACACAGCCTGAGAGCGGATACAACTATTTTAAGAAGTCACATGGAAACAGCCACACGGTTGCTTTAAGGAGATGATTCTTTAAAGCTTTAAAGCAGCTGGGTCTTTTTTTTTTCTGGTTCACATACAAACCTGAAAAATGATGTGGCTGCTTTAAAGTGGCACTGCATCTGGAAGTATGAACTACCCTGAAACAATAATATTATGTGCAAGAGTCGGGGTCAGTTTTCTCTTGTGGTTTGACTATCAAGCAAATGGTTTAGGCACAAAAGAATTGAGAGAAAGAAAAAGAAAAGGGGAAAAAAGGTTTCAACTTCTTAAAATCCGCTGCAAGCTGCCAGGTAGGTTTTTGAAAGAAAGAAGTATACAGATAGTCCTCAACTTACGACCAGAACTGAGCCCAAAATGAATGGGGTTAAGTGAGAAATTTGTTAAGTGAATTTTGCCCCATTTTACGACTTTCCTCGCCACATTTGTTAAGTGAACCACTGCAGTTCTTTAATTCGTAACACGGTTTACTAATTAAACTAGATCCCAAATTGACTTTGCTTGTCAGAAGGTCACCAAAGGGGTTCACACATGACTCCGGGACACCGCAACCGTCATAAATATGAGTTAGTTGTCAAGCAAAATCACATGACCATGAGGTAAATCACATGACCATGAGGTAAATCACATGACCATGAGGTAAATCACATGACCATGAGGTAAATCACATGACCATGGGGGTGCTGCAACAGTTATAAGTGTGAAAAACGATCATCAGTCACTGTTTTCAGTGCCATTGTAATTTTTTTTGAACGGTCATTAAATGAACTGTTGTAAGTCGAGGACTACTTGTAAAAGGTGCCAGGGCTGGAAGACAGAAGGTGGGGATCCTCTAGTTCAGGCAGAAGATGCCGCTGGAGCAAAAGGTGAAGATGAAATGTACAGCAGAGAGGGCCGAAGGAAATTCGGCCTTGGACAGTGCAGAATGACAAAGCAGACATACCAGATGATGCAGGCGCTGGAGAACAGGACAAGGGGGAGTTCAGAAGAAGTGAGAAAAATAAACTTTGTCTTAGTTATGGAGAGTCAGGCAGCTGAGGATATTAGCATTCCTAAACCTGTGGATAAGCTGGTGCAGGAGGAGGGAACACCAGCAGCTCAGGGTTTTGCTTTCTAACTTAAAAGAGTAGAATTCAAATTGTTTAGTTAAAAACTCTTCTAAGTACCGTATTTTTTCGATTATAAAATGCACCCGACTACAAAATGCACCTTCCTTTTTTGGTGAGGAAAACAAGAAAAAGAAATCTGCCTTTGCCTCCCAGCAATTTTGCCTCATTGCAGCAAACAGTCTGCTTTACTTTCATTTTCGTTTTCAGCATAGCTTGATTAACGCAAGAAAAAAAAAATCTGCTCCCAGCAATTTACCTCCTTGCAGCAAGCAGCAGAGACCCACGCTGCAGTAGGCCATGGCAATCCCTGCAGCCTGAAACAGCTGAGAGTCGGGAGGCTGATCTAATGGACAATCAACTTGTGCTAATTAGGCTGTGCTGAAGCTGAAATGGGCTGTTTCTTCTTGCTGCTTTCATTTTTGATGAAAGCTATGCTGGCTGGAGAATTCTGGGAGTTGAAGTCCACAAGTCTTAAAGCTGCCAAGGTTGAAGACCTCTTTCCTAGAGCACCGTTCCTCAACCATGGCAACTTTAAGATGGGTGGACATCAACTCCCAGAATTCCTCAACTGGCATGGCGGTACCCCCCATCTTAAAGTTGCCATGGTTGAGAAACACTGTTCTCGAGAGGTAGGCAAAATGTTTTGAAGCTGTAATTCCAGGGGTGGCATTCATTTACCGTTGCTACCAGTTCGCAAACGGTAGCACACACACCACCTCCGCGCATGCGCAGGACCTTCTGCACATGCGCAGAGCATCAAAAACGGGACGTGATGATGTCCGGGGGAGGCAGAGCCTCCCGCAGCCGCCGCTACCTGTTCGCCCGAACCGGATACAACCGGCTGAATAGCACCACTGTGTAACTCCCCAGCGCTTCTAAAACAGTTTGTTCTGCCTGTTGTTTCTAAGCAAGGTTATTCCCAAGAAGTTGGGAATGGGAAGTTTGATCCGAAAATGTTTTTCATGCTTCAGTTTGCAGCTCTGTTAAAGCGTGCAATAGGTTATTATCTGAAAATACACATTTCTATACATTAAGTAGTTGTTTCATGCATTAAGCTGTGCTGGCTTAGAAAGTAATTGCTTTGGACCTTGCCCAAATGTGAATCTGGCATTTTTCTGTTATTCATTAAAGTTATTCATTTCTCGGTTATTCATTAAACTTGTTTTCCGAGCTCCTGTAAAAGCCTGAGGAATCCTTGGAGCTTGTTTAAGGAAGCTACTCATTAAAGACAAGATAACAGATGCCTGGGGGGGGGGGAAGAACACCGGCTGCTTTAACAGATAGGAAGAAAGTGTCAGGCTCACACCTGGACAAGACACTGTGTGGTTTATTATCTACCCCCTTGATGGCGAACCTATGGGACGTATGCCACAGATGGCATGTTGAACCATATCGGTGGGCACATGAGCTCAGCTCCGCTGCACGCCAGCTGATTTTCAGGCCTTCTGAGCCACCTGGAAGTAGGGAAATAAGCTGTTTCCTGCATCCGGACGGCCTTGGGGAGGTGGAGAAGGCCAGTTTGTTGCTCTCCCCAGGCTCCAGAGCCCCTCTAGAAGCCTGAGGAGAGCAAAAAATGGGCCTTCCAGTCCCACCAGAAGTCGGCAAATGGCCTGTTCCGGCCTCTGGGGAGTGGAGAAGGCCGTTTTCGCCCTCCCCAGGCTCCTAGAGAGGCTCTGGAGAACAAAAAACAAGGCCTACCGGGCCCACCATGCCATCATGTGCCAAAAGTGGGGGGAGCATGCGTGGAGGGGTGTCACATGTGCATGAGTGGGGGACAGGAGTGCATAGAATTATGAGTTTGGGCACACGCGCATGCGTCCCCCCCCCCATGTTCCCCACGCTTTTGGCACACAATGGCAAAAAGGTTAGCCATCACTGATCTACCCTATAATTGTTCAGGAACCATTTATGGGTCTCAAGTGGAAAATATAGTATATAGATCTGTGAAAGAGAACTTTTACCTTCCATCTATCTTTTGAAAGGGAACAAAATAATTTCCTTTCATTCCTGGATTTTATAAAATACAGGTAGTCCTCAACTTACAACAGTTCACTTAAGTGACCATTCAAAGTTACAACAGCACTGGAAAAATGTGACTTGTAATCGTTTTTCACACTTATGACCACTGCAACGTTCCCATGTTCACGTGGTCAAAATTCAGACACTCGGCAACGGACTCATAGTTATGACAGCTGCATCTTGTGATCCCCTTTTGCGACCTTCTGACAAGCCAAGTCAATGGAGAAGCCACATTCTCTTAATGACCGTGTTGCTAATTTAACAACTGCAGTGATTCACTTAACAACTGTGGCAATAAAGGTCATAAAACAGAGCAAAATTCAACTTGGCAAATGTCTCGTTTAGCAACAGGAATTTGACGCTCAATTGTGGTCTTAAATCAAGGAATATCTGTAGCTGGTTTTCAGGGCCCCCGACCCCTGACCCCAAAGATACTTATGATCCAACAGCCGGTGCTCTCCCCCAGCATGGTCACGTGACTTTCAAGTGCTCAGCAACCATATATAGCCATTTGCAGCAACCCACAGTCATGTGACCATGATGGACATCGTTTTTGCCGAAAACCGGTGTTTATTTCTAGTTTTCAGCAAAAACAGGCCATAGCGCACAATGGATTCGACTTTATTAACAACCACAGTGGCCACTTAATGACCACCACAAAATGTTCCTAAAAACGGGTCTGGTTACATGGGGTTCTTTTTTTTAATAATTTTTTTTTATTTTCTTTTAATACAAAACATTTGTTAAAAAGTGTGTCGTCTGGGTACAATTTTTTTTGTGTCGTAACGGTTAAAGCTTACCACCATATTCATTATTTATATCTACTCTTAGTTCACTATTAATACTTAACATATCTATTATCATAACATTTCTCGTCTTAACTTACTTAACTTTACTATACATTACTTTCATATTTATTCTCTAACCATTGATAAAATAAATCCCATATATTATAATAATCAGATTCTTCCTTCCCTCTAATTGCAAGTGCTAATCTATTCGCTTCTGCACATGCCAATATTTTAATCATGTTTTCACCTACAGGAATCTCTTCACCTTTCCAATTCTGTGCAAATACAATTCTAGTCACATGGTGACTGCTTTACGGCCATAATGGGCAGCCTCCATTTATTTATATTTATATTTATTTATTTATTTTGTCACAACAGTATATATAAGCATAAGCATGAAAGTAACTAACTAACTATATATATATATATATATATAAGCATATATATATATAAGCATAAGAATGCAATAACTATACTAACAATACTAACAATAGGACAGAAACGGTAGGCACGTTTGTGCTCTTATGCATGCCCCTTACGGACCTCTTAGGAATGGGATGAGGTCAATAGTAGACAGTTTTTGGTTAAAGCTTTGGGGATTTTGAGAAGAGACCACAGAGTCAGGTAGTGTGTTCCAAGCATTAACAACCCTATTACAGAAGTCATATTTTCTGCAATCAAGATTGCAACATTAAGTTTAAATCTATTGTTTGCTCTTGTATTGTTGTGATTGAAGCTGAAGTAGTCTTTAACAGGAAGGACATTGCAATAGATGATTCTATGAGTTAAACACAGGTCATGTCATAGGCGGCGTAGTTCTAAATTTTCTAAACCCAGGATTTCAGGTCTGGTGGCATAAGGTATTTTGTTGTATTCAGAGGAGTGGAGAACTCTTCTTGTAAAATATTTCTGGACACGTTCAATTGTATTGATGTCTGAAATGTGGTATGGGTTCCAGACAGGCGAGCTGTATTCAAGAATTGGTCTAGCAAATGTTTTATAAGCTCTGGTAAGTAGTGTAGTGTTTCTGGAGAAGAAGCTACGTAAGATTAGGTTTACAACTCTTAAAGCCATTACGGTCCCAGATCGAGAACTTCCTGTACTTCCATGCAATTACTTACGTTGTCGACGTTCATCCGTTTAACTTCACTTGTTGTTTTTAATTTACAGGACAGAAGCTTTTGGATACGTTGGCTGAAACCTGGGATTTCTTTTTCAGCGATGTCCTGCCCATGCTCCAGGCCATATTCTATCCTGTGCAGGTAAAAATGCAATTGCAGTGCTTTAGAATCCGGATAAACCAGTAAATGGAATTCCATGATTGATGAAGAGAGCTGCAGGTCATTCGCTTGGCAGTCTAGGAAAACACCATGCAGGAAAATCATTTAAAATAAAACTGTTCTTCTCTGCTGTACTATTCGGGTTATTTCCCTCGGCTGCCCCTTAAGTTGAACAGCATTTCAGATAAGAAGGCAAAGAAGCCTTTGGTGCAAACATACTCTCTGTCTGAATTTTTTTTTTAAAGAGCCCAATCTTTTTTCAGGATCCCACAGTTGCCTTTTGCAGCTCCAGTATAATTCAAGAAAGGCCTGTTTGCTGTTTCGCCCATTTGGAACCTCTGTGCTCCTTGTGAAAATAGATCCATCTCACAGGAGAGAAATAGAATCAAACTTTGATTTTAAAAAGTGGGGGGGAAAGAAAAGCTAAACGCTCTTTTAAAATGTTAAATAGTTACAGGGATGGGCTGCTGGGGGTTTGAAGGGGTTCGGGAGAACCTCTAGCTAAGATTCTGTGGCAGTTCAGGGAATCCCCAAATCCCACTCTTGGCTGGCCCTGCTCACTCTACCCCACCCCTCCCAAGAGTCCCGTTTTGGATGCAAATAAGTGCAAGGCACACGGGAGGCTCGGGGAGGATGAAAAATGGGCCTACCGGAAGTTCAAGAAGGCCAGAAAAGGGCCCGTTTTCAGCCTCCAGTGGGCCGCTGGAGCCTGGGGAGGCGGTTTTCACCCTCCCTGTTGTGTCTTGCCCGCTCTCACCGCAGCCGGGGTCTGCTTATCTGCTTCCGAACGCTGAAGAATGTCCTCCCGGCCCCAGCCCTGGCTCCATGCCCAAGCAGGCTGCAGAGGAGGGAGCACCCCCCGGCCCCAGCCCTGGCTCCATGCCCAGGCAAACGGAGCAGCTAGACCCCTCCCCCTCCTCCACAGCATGTGAGCCTGAGGAAAGTTTATTTCCAACAGCTGCTGATTGGAGTGACCCTCGCATCAGAAGACTGGATAGGCGGAGGCAACAGAAGGAAGGGAGGGGCAGGCCTTAATGAGTGCTGAGTCATGGAGCCACACCCCATGGCCTATATAAAGGAGCTACTTTCTGGCAGTCTCTGAGTCAAGCAAAGTCGAACTTATCTTGCTGAAGTCACTTTCTGGTCTCCTGCCTGCTCTGAGGACTTTGCTAGGACTTTGGGCAGAGCTGCAGAGGCAAGCCTGATTCGGATTTCCCTGACCCGGCCGTCAGCGGAGGAGTGGGACACGACACTCCCAGAGGCTCAAGAAAAGCCTCCGGAGCCCGAGGAGGGCAAAAATGCCTCCCCACAGTGATGTTCGACTAGGCCACACCCACCCAGCAACCGGACAGAAAACCCCTTGCTAAAATTTTTGAAGCCCACCGCTGAATAGGTATGTTCACCGCAATCTGTGGTGAAACAATTCAAATGCAGCATAGGCCTGCTGAAATCACAGCATTGTAGAAGAACCACACCTAGAATTCTGCATCCAGTTTTGGTCACCACACTATAAAAAGGATGTTGAGACTCTAGAAAGAGTGCAGAGAAAAGCAACAAAGATTATTAGGCAACTGGAGACTAAAATATATGAAGAACAGTTGCAGGAACTGGGCATGGTTAGTCTAGTGAAGGGAAGGACTAGGGGAGACATGATAGCAGTGTTCTAAAATTTGAGGGGCTGTCACCGAGAGCAAGGGGGTCAAGCTATTTTCCAAGGCGCCTGAAGACCTGACAAGGAATAATGGATGGAAACTGATCAAGGAGACATTCAACCTGGAAATAAGGAGAACTTCTCTGGCAATGAGAACAATCAACCAATGGAACAACTTGCCTTTGAAAGCTATGGGAGCTTCACCACTAGAAGCTTTCAAGAAGAGACTGAACTGCTATCTGTCAGAAATGGTGTAGGGTCTCCTGCTTGGGCAAAGGGCTGGACTAGATGACCTACAAAGTCCCTTCCAACTCTGTTACACTCTCTGTAAACTTCCAATTGAAAATGGTCCAGGGAAAGGAAATGCTCCAAAGAGATACCAAGTTAATGCTAAACTCAGGGGTGAAATGCTCCCAGTTTGGACCGGCTCGTACGATCGATCGGATAGCGATGGCGGCTGCTGGTTCGGAGGACCGGTAGCAAAAATCCGTCCCCCCCCCCGCCTCTGCTGAGCCGCACCATCAGCAGAGGTTTGTTTTCTTTTTTACTTTTAAAAGCCGGTTTTTCTTCAGCCGAAACATGCCTTTAAAAGTAAAAAAAAAGCCTTTGAGGATCCCGCCCGTCAGCTGAGATCGGCAGAGCCTTTAAACTTTTTAAAAAAAATTTAAAGTCTCCTCTGGCAATCTCACCTGAATTCCTCATCAGCAGAATCTTACTTGTACTCTTACTTGTAGAAAACATGTTTTCTACAAGTAAGAGTAGAGATTCTAAGGCACTTACCTGATTACTGATGAACGCATGGCTTTTTTCCCAGCCCGAAAGTAGTTTCACTTTCAACCCAGACAGAATCAATTGCTTAGCTAATCTATTTCCTCAGTGATCAACTAATGCTGGCTGGCTTTGCTGGCTGAGGAACTCTGGGAATTGAAGTCCACAATAAAATAAAAAAATAAAATAAAATAAAATAATAAAATAAAATAAAATAATATTTGTGCAGCTTTCTGAGATTTGGTGTGTTTCTGTCGTGTTTCACTCTAACTACCCAAACACACAAAATCTCAGAAAGCTGTATGTGGCATTTTGTGTGTGTGTGTGTGTGTGTGTGTGTGTGTCAGTTGTGTTGTGTGTGTGTAAAGTGTGAAAGTTGGTTTTTGAGCTTTTTGTGGCTGTGTGAAGTGCAGCTGCTTTTACATTGTGTGTGAGTCAGTTGTGTTGTATGTGTGTAAAGTGTGAAAATTGGTTTTTGGTACCTCTTACTGTTTTTTATACTTTGTTTATTCTTTTTATTATTTATTGTTATTGGCCATGCCTATCCAGTCATCTGACCACCAAGCCACGCCCACCAATTAAGCCACGCCCACAGAACCGGTAGGGAAAATTTTTAGATTTCACCCCTGGCTAAACTCCTCTGATTTAGAAGCAACTTAGTAACTGAGACACACAAATGTAAAGACAATGATCATTAGAGACAGAAGAGTTAAAAACATACTTGGAAAAAGAAATTACAATTAGTAGAGTTCTTAACCATCTTTTTCTATTTCTCTACAGAATAAGCTATTCTGTAATGCATATTCTCAAATTCTGATTCCCTCTCCCACCCCCAACCCGAAGCTCTGAATTTGACTTAAATTTCATAGAACTTTGTACTTCCATAACATTAACCTCCAATTTCACCCTGGCCTTGCCATGGAATTCATAATTAGAACTGCTATTACAAGGTGCAAAGGACAATCTTGAATTGAGTCTGACTTATTAACTTTGTGGATACATTTGTGTATTTTTATTTTTATTTTTGGCAATAGTACGTGTTTCTTATTGTGGTTTTTTTTTTCAACTTCCCATTCCATCATTCTCCAGTGCTGGGATTTCTCAGTGGTTTCCCATCCAATCCTAACTCAGAAACATATTCCGAAAAACGCTGGTTTCGCTTTAATGTGCTATGTATGATGAAGGACATTGTTTTTCAACCTCGGCAATTTTAAGCTGGGAGGACTTCAACTCCCAGAATTCCTCAGCCAGCATGCTGAGAGTCGAAGTCCACACACTTAAAATTGCAGAGGTTTAGAAACACTGACATGGGTCACCCATCAGATTAAACGCTGTTACATTTGTTTAAGAATTTGTTGTTCAGGCTCTTACATTATATTCAGGTTTTTTTGGGCTGTCCATTTTGTAAGAATCCAATGTATTGGTAACAAGGACAGCAGATAGAACACTAAGAAATTCCCTTAAGAGGGGATAATAAACCAATACAATTTATTACATTATCCGTATGGTTCAAATCTATAAAAAATTTTCAGCAAAAAAATTAGGCCATAGAGAGTTTACCAGTCCTGAATCCGAATACAGGTAGTCCGCGACTTATGACCACAACTGAGCCCAAAATTTCTTTTTTTATATATAATAATTTTTATTAAACATTTTTCAAAAAAAAAAAAAAAACTTTAAACAATAGTTTCTTTTCAACAATTTCGCAATAGTTAAACATTTCTTGTCCATTTTTTCTCCCTTATTTCCATATATCCTTTATACATTATACTCAGTAAGCTCAAACTGCCCAAGGAGCTGCTGATCCAGTTCTACAGAGGAATTATTGAGTCTGTCATTTGCACCTCTATAACTGTCTGGTTCAGTTCTGCAACCCAACAAGAAAGACACAGACTTCAGAGGATAATTAGAACTGCAAAAAAAATAATTGCTACCAACCTGCCTTCCATTGAGGACCTGTATACTGCACGAATCAAGAAGAGGGCCGTGAAAATATTTACAGATCCCTCGCATCCTGGACATAAACTGTTTCAACTCCTACCCTCAAAACGATGCTATAGAGCACTGGACACAAGAACAGTTTTTTCCCGAAGGCCATCACTCTGCTAAACAAATAATTCCATCAACACTGTCAAACTATTTACTAAATCTGCACTATTATTAATCTTCTCATCGTTCTCATCACCAATCTCTTTCCACTTATGACTGTATGACTGTAACTTTGTTGCTGGTAATCCTTATGATTTATATTGATATATTGACCATCAATTGTGTTGTAAATGTTGTACCTTGATGAAGGTATCTTTTCTTTTATGTACACTGAGAGCATATGCACCAAGACAAATTCCTTGTGTGTCCAATCACACTTGGCCAATAAAAAATTCTATTCTATTCTTCATACAAGTCTAATATTAATTTATTTACATATATACATATAAATAACAGTGCACCCAATTTCATTTTTACAGACTACATTTTTTCTGCTTCCTCTTATTTGTTGTTACATTTCTAATGCTATATCTTCCTTATTTGATCTTTCCTTGCCTTTTATCTCTCTCCTCTAGCCATTCGTACGATTTCTCCCACACTATATAATATTCTGAGCCCAACATTTTTATTGCTAAGTGGGGACATAAGTTAAGTGAGTTTTGCCCCATTTTACAACCTTTCTTGCCCCAGTTGTTAAGTGAACCATGCAGCTGATAAATTAGAGCATGGTTGTTAAGTGAATATGGCTTCCCTCATCGATTTTGTTTGTCGGAAGGTCGCAAAAGGTGATGGTATGACCTTGGGACACAAGCAACGGTCATAACTATGAACCAATTGCCAAGCATCTGAGTTTTGATCACGTGACCATGGGGTTGCTACAAAGGTCGTAAGTGAAAAACAATCATCAGTCGCTTATTTTAAACTTTCCGCTGCAATTCTTTGTAACAGGAGAAATGCTTCTCCAGAAGATCAGTTAATATTAATACAGGTTTTTCTAATGTTTTCAGTGCTGTTGTAACTTTGAACGGTCACTAAATGAACTGTTGCAAGGTGAGGACTGACCTGTATTTTTATTCGGACGCAATGTTCATGGAACAGCCTCTAGTTCAGGGGTCTCCAACCTTGGCAACTTTAAGCCTGGAGGACTTCTGGGAGTTGAAGTCCTCCAGGCTTAAAGTTGCCAAGGTTGGAGAACCCTGCTCTAGTTCACTCCGTGGCAATTGAGGAATAGGCTTCTTGAATTTCAAGTCTACAAAAGTCTAGAATTAATTAAAAACATTTATTTTGTTTCCTGCAGGGGAAGGAGCCCCCTGTCCGTCAACTGGCCCTGTTGCACTTCAGAAATATAATCACTCTCAATATAAAACTGGAAGACTCCTTGTCCCGTTCCCGCGCGAGGATTCCGCCTTCAATTGTCCAAATGTTACTCATCCTACAGGTATGGATTTTACTGGCGCACCCTTGGTGTGGACTTACTGAATTGTAGGCTTTCGAGTGGTAGATGGAGCAGGCGGGTTGGGAAGCCAAGATGGCCCCCACAGATGCAAATGCTGGCCTCTATTTTACATGCAATGCAGGGTACAGGAAATCCTTGACTTACGATGGTTCACTTAGTGACCATTTGAAGCTACAACAGATCCCAAAAAAAAACATACTTGCGATCCAGATTTGAAGTTCCGATGAGAATTCACACACACACACACACACACACACACACACACGCCCGCCACAAGCACATGACAGTATTTTGGGTGCTCTGCAAGCAGACTGCCTTTATTTGGAGAGTCGCAGTCATGTGATGGCCATTTACAACTTTTTTTTTTTTGCTACTGTTGGAAGAAATATCCATCTGGGTTCAGTTCCAAGTGGGGACAAAGACACTGGAAACATGGAGACTGCTTGGAAAGATGGTTTAATGGTGGTCAGGATCACATGGCTTGAGTTCCTGAACAGAAAAGGGCTGAGATCCTGTGTAATCCCTGGTTTTATGCTTTTTCTGAGCTTTGAATTTCCTGGGGCACAAGAAGAGTACCCTGATTGGCTGTCAGACTCCCAGGGGGTGGGGGGTCTTAGCTAACATTGTAGGTTGTCCCTCAAGCTTGCCTGAGCCTTGCCATGTGGTGAGTTTCTGTTCTAGATGGGTTCTATTATGATGCAGATGATGATGGCCCATTAACAAAGGTGGGGAGAATGAGTTTCTACCTCTGACCTATTGACAAAGGTGGGGGGGAATGAGTGAGCTTGGCTGAGGCTTTAATGGCCCATTGACAAAGGTGGGGGGTGGCAGGAAGTTGCTTTGACTTTAAAATATGTTTCTCCATTTCTCATCCAGGGAAATATATTCTGCCTTTTAAATATTTTCTAAAATATTTCATTCTTCTAGGAGGGAGGGGGTGTGCTAAATTCCTACACTACAAACTGGTATTTGCTTCCGATTTCTAGCAAACAAAAAACAAAAAACACAAAGCAAACCCACCCCCTGGCGAACAATGGATTTGCTTAACGGCCGTGGTGTTTGATAAACCCTCCCATCCTCCACCGTTCAGTCAGAACTGAAGAAGCTTTTTGGATCAGAAGCGAAACGTCGTAAGAAAAAACAAAGTCCACCTGCATTTTGAAAAAGCACCTTTGGAACAACCATGACCTCCACAGACACCTCAAAAGGGCCTTGCTTTCCAAACCACTTTTTTTTTTTTGCACGAATGACACAAAAGATACATGAACCTGGGCATCCATTCCACTTGGCCTCTGTCCTCTTAAATAGCAGATCTGATCAGGTTCATTGTTTTCGGTCCTTCCGCCATCTCCCTATTAATGCCTACCCCAAGGAATGGCATTCCTGGGTGGAGAACTTTTGAGTTGTTTATAAATTCAAATTTCTAGGCACCCGCCTGGCTGGGGAAGCTTTTCAATTACCTTCTAGGAAGTGGGTGAGGCATCCAAAGTAGATTACACAGCATTTGAGACAACATGATGTAAGATGCTTCTTCTCTACAAGTCATTGCTGTTAAACATTGCTGGGAGGCCCAAACAAATGTGTGTGTATACCAGTGGTAGTCAACCTGGTCCCTACCGCCCACTAGTGGGTGTTCCAGCTTTCATGGTGGGCGGTAGGGGTTTTGTCCGATACTGAAGCACTTTCCTTTTTTTAAATTTAATTGACTTTAAAAAAAAATTCCATAGCATTATTTAAAAATATTTTCATTAAGTTTTCATAAAATTTCCCGTGACAATTTAAATTTCTGAAAATATACTATTTGTATCACCCGCGCATAAGTTTAGTTCACGTTACGTAAGTGAAACTAAATGGCACTATAGTGCGACCACAAACAAAAGAGCCTCGTCCCAGAATAGCTCGGACATCTCCCCCCCACACCACCCAGCTGTAACAGACAAGCAGAGCTGGTAGCCGGCGCCCCCCCACAAACCAATCCATGATGTGCGAGAGGCATGCGCAGATGACGATACAAGGCGCATTATTGTGGAATTGGTGGGCGGTTAGAAAATTTTACTACTAACAGAGATACAAAAGTGAGCGGTAGGTATAAAAAGGTTGAGTACCCCTGGTGTATACAAAGAAATACATATAAAGTATTTATTATCTTTATTGCAACTTAAAATTTGTATCACATTTTATAGCAGTCAAAAGCTTCCAGAATATTTGATAGAACTTTTCCCAATGAAACAAAACTATTACAAATTCCGGTATATAGTAATGAATGAAAGCTGGCGGAGGGGGAAGCAGTTTGCTTATTATTTGAAAAAATTCACCTAAAATATCTGCCTTAGAAGAGTGAAGTAAGTGGAGAGGTTTTATTTTTTGATAGTGTGTCTTTCAACTCAAAAGGGACGCGGTGGCTCAGTGGCTAAGACACTGAGCTTGTCAATCGAAAGGTCGGCAGTTCAGCAGTTCGAATCCCTAGCGCTGCATAATGGGATGAGCTCTCGTTACTTTTCCCAGCTTCTGCCAACCTAGCAGTTCGAAAGCACGAAAAAAATGCAAGTAGAAAAATTTGGTGGGAAGGTAACAGTGTTCCGTGTGCCTTTGGCGTTTAGTCATGCCGGCCACATGACCACGGAGACGTCTTCAGACAGCGCTGGCTCTTCGGCTTTGAAACGGAGATGAGCACCGCCACCTAGAGTCGGGAATGACTAGCACATATGTGCGAGGGGAACCTTTACCTTACCTTTCAACTCGCTTCCAGATTGTTTCTTTAAAGTGTCATTTAAATTTGGCCTCTTCAGCCTGAGAGTTTTCCACAATCCTATAAAAATTGCCAATAGGGATCAATATAGAGTAGAAGAAGGGACGCGGGGGCTCAGGGGCTAGGACGTTGAGCTTGTCGATCGAAAGGTCGGCAGCTCAGCAGTTCGAATCCCAAGTGCTGCCGTGTAATGGGGTGAGCTCCCATTACTTGTCCCAGCTTCTGCCAACCTAGCATTTCGAAAGCACGTAAAAAATGCAAATAGAAAAATAGGGACTGCCTTTGGTGGGAAGGTAACAACGTTCTGTGCGCCTTTGGCGTTGAGTCATGCCGGCCACATGACCACAGAGACATCTTTGGACAGCGCTGGCTCTTCGGCTTTGAAACAGAGATGAGCACCGCCCCCTAGAGTCGGCAATGACTAACACATATGTGTGAGGGGAATCTTTACCTTTCTTTACCTATAGAGTAGAAGAAAGCAAATCATAGCACCAAAAATATTTTCTTTAAAATCCACAGAGCATCATGGGACAATCAGAAAAAGGTTTTTAAAACCCCCCTCTTTTGTGATCCCTAAAGACAAAGAGGGCCAAAGTAGGTGAGGGAAGTTCAGAGGGTCATAAAATGTCAAAATGCATGTAAAAAAGGGGGAAGGGAGCTTCCATCACATGATCACAGCCGCCCTTAGGCCTTTTTTAATCCCTCCAAGGACCCCACCACCACCCCTGGGCGGGTTGATTTGAGGGCCTCTCCATCTGGGGAGGGGGGAGGGATGCAGGGCGTGTCCTGGGCACGCAGCAGAACAAGAGCCCCCATGCTGGTTCCTGCTTGAAATGCAAGAAGGAAAAAGCTCTTGCTGCAGAACGTGGGAGTCACTCTGAGCAGACCCCCCCCCTCTGCTTTGTGCTGCTCATAAAAAGTAATGAACTCTGAAAGCTTGGTGCAGCATCCTGCAGGGAATATTTCTGGCCCCGTAACTTGTTGTGCTTACACTTAAATTGCTTTCTCCAGCAGCAGTTCCTCTGGATATAAATGGGGCAAAGAATTCACCTCTCACTGGATTGTTTTTTTAACTGGGCTGGTGCCATTTCCTTCTCATCTTTCTGCTTTTCAGGGTTTTGCCTCTTTCCATCTCGGTCCTCTTCCAATTGGCTCCGTTTGGGCTGCTTTAATCCAGCCCTTCTGCCCGCCCCCCCCACCTCATAATAATAATAATAATAATAATAAGCTGTGTTAATAACAGACTTTAATCTGTTGAGCCACCAGAGGCCCAGGGACATACTAACAGGGATATCCTAGTAAGGGGAAGGGGAATCAAGATGCCAGCTGCATGACACCCCTCTCTCTTTTAAACAGTGAAGTTTGCTGCTCAAAGGGCCTCTGGTGGCTCAACAGACTAAGCAGTCTGTTATTAACACAGCTGCTTGCAATTACTGCAAGTTCAAGTCCCACCAGGCCCAAGGTTGACTCAGCTTTCCATCCTTTATAAGGTAGGTAAAATGAGGAGCCAGATTGTTGGGGGCAATAAAAGTTGACTTTATATATAATATACAAATGGATGAAGACTATTGCTTAACACAGTGTAAGCTGCCCTGAGTCTTCGGAGACGGGCGGGATATAAATTCAAATAAAAATAAAAATCAGTTCCCATTGCAGCTTGTTAATCACAAATCTGTGGTTCTGCCACTCCTTGCAAGTTTAGAATCAAAAACTCCTTGCAAGTTTAGAACCAAAAATGAACGTTCAGGACAAGAAGACTATCTGCCTCTTTTTTATCCCACAAGATACTCAAGGTGGACACAATTTTTGCCTTTGCTATCCGAGTATACCATCTGTATTTGTATTGTCAAGGTACCGGGTCTTTATGGCTACATTTGCACAACATGGATCATCTAACAAACTGTCTGGTTCCAGCAAGACAGACACAGACTTCAGAGGATAATTAGAACTGCAGAAAAAACAATTACTACAACCTGCCTTCCATTGAGGACCTGTATACTGCATGAGTCAAGAAGAGGGCTGCGAAAATATTTACAGACCCCTCACATCCTGGACATAAACTGTTTCAACTCCTACCCTCAAAACGATACTACAGAGCACTGCACACCAGAGCAACTAGACACAAGGACAGTTTTTTCCTGAATGCCATCACTCTGCTAAACAAATAATTCCCTCAACACTGTCAAACTATTCACTAAATCTGCACTACTATGAACCTTCTCATCATTCCCATCACCCATCTCCTTCGATTTACAACTGTATGACACTAACTTGTTGCTGTATCCTTACCATTTATATTGTTTCCTAGTATGATTCGACTGTTTATTTGTACCCTACAACTATCATTACGTGTTGTACCTTATGATTCTTGACAAATGTTATCTTGTTTTTTTATGTACACTGAGAGCATATGCACCAAAGACAAATTCCTTGTATGTCCAATCACACTTGGCCAATAAAGAATTCTATCTATCTATCTATCTATCTATCTATCTATCTATCTATCTATCTATCTATCTATCTATCTATCTATCTATCTATCTCCAACCCTGCACTTCTCATTCATGTCAATCCAACAGGTTATACTGATTGCGGTTAAAAAAAATTGAAGCCGTGTTCTCCTTTTGGTTTTTCAGGGTGTTCATGAATCAAAAGGAGTTACTGAAGATTACTTGAAGTTGGAAACTCTCTTACAGAAGGTTGTTTCCCCTTACTTGGGGACATACGGTTTGTACTCCAGTGATGGCGCTCTCACTCACTCTTCCTGCATTTTAGGTAATACTTCCAGAGCTTGGCCAATGATAGCATGTCCTCTTTATCTGTGTGACTCCCCGCCACCAGTGGTAGATTCCTCTACAGCTGAAAATAAGGACCATAAAAATTAAACGGCACAGTGATAAACGTACAGAAAATAATTTATTAATTCTGTGTAACCTGACAGCCTGTATATATGACACCCAATTCTTAACCAGGGTCGTCTCCCAAGGCTTGTTACGGAATGAATAGGTCAACCGGCTTCAGAGTTAGTAGCTTTCTTATCAGGTACTTAACATAGATCAGAAAACGTCCTGAAAACTACTTCCTGATTCGGTACACTTGCTTCTTCTTTATGTTTCAAAGTTGTGAAGCATGTGAGAATCGCTTTGCAGTGCCTGGAGTGTAGAAGTTCTGCCCAGGGAGGATGGTGGACTGTAGAATTGACCGAGTAGGCTTTCCAAGTGGAAGAGGGAGAATTCAGAGTGGTGAAAGAGTTGGATTAGCAGCCAGGAGATCAAAGTTTTATACACTGTAAGCCGCCCTGAGTCTTCGGAGAAGGGCGGGATATAAATGTAAATAAAATAAAAAAAGTCACACAGAAATTTTAGAGGGCCAAAAGAGGATTGGACCCAGATCTCGTTGCTCCAATCCTCTTTCGGCCCTGTAAAATTTCTCTGTGGTTTTGATCCAGGATCTCTCTCTCTCTCTCCCAGCCCAAGATCCAGTGGTAAAGATACTGAATTAGGAGCAGGAAGACCCAGATTCTCATCCCTACTTAGGGACAGAGGTTCCCTGGCAGGGGTGGGCTTCAAAAATTTTAGCAAGGGGTTCTCTGCCTGGTTGCTGGGTGGGCATGGCCATGGTGGGCGTGGCCTAGTCAGCCTCCTGCACCATGGTGAGGGGAGCCTTTTTGCTTTCCTTGAGCCTCCGGGAGGGTGAAAACGGCGTCCCCAGGCTCCGGAGGCCCGGAGGGCAAAAACCAAACTTCCAGTAGCCTCCGTGTGTGCCCTGCACTTACCTGCATCCAAAACAGGCCTCATGGGGCCTCCTGGGAGGGGCAAGGTGGGCGGGGCCAGCCAGGAGTGGGATTTGGAGGTTCTCTGAACTGCATAGAATCTTAGCTAGAGGTTCTCTCGAACCCCTGCGAACCCCCAGCAGTCCACGCCTGCACCCTGGTGATTTTGGGTTAATCTTTCCCTCTCAGTCCAAGAATCAGAGTGGGGCAGAGAAAGGATGGACTAGGAGTAGGGAAACTCAGATTCTAATCATCATCATCAGCCACAAAAATTCCCTGTCTGATTTTGGGTTAGTCGCTCTCTTTTAGATCAACCCGTCTCACAAGGCTATTGTTTGAGGAAAAGACAGGAGGAGGGAGTATGGAATAAAAGAGGCGTCAAAAAAATAAATGAATGAATACCCATCTCTTTCCTGGGGTAATTTTATCTTTTTGCTCAGGGATTCTCAAAGGAGATAGACAAATACAAATCTACACATTCTTAATGTAGTTTGCATGAGGTAGGGAGAAAAAGGTGGCTACATGGGAGAACATAAAAGAGAAGCAAGCCAAAATGTCTCTCCATTAACTCTTTAGCTGCATGGTCTGTTGTTACATCCTTTTGCAAACATTTCAACCACCAAAAATTCAACTTTGTTCCAGGAAAAGTACAGTATTAAGCTAGTGCCATCTCGTGGCCAACCTGAAAGAATTCTTGACACGTTCCTGGATTGGAAATTACCCCAAATGATGTGTTCCTTCATGGAAGAATAGGGTAAAACTCCCAAAATAGGGAATTTTGGGAGTTGAAGTCCTCCAGGCTTAAAATTGCCAAGGTTGGAGACCCCTGGGGTAAAGTATACAAGTGAACTAATAAGAAAGTCAAGTCAATGATCCCTGCTCTAATAGACAGCAACACCAAGCTTCTATTTGAAGAAGACAAAACTTAATAAAGGGCTTGGAATGTAGACAGTACTGTTCTACAGAGGTTCTGGGACGCAAAGATAACAGGACACATCCTTTCAATTAGGCTCTTTTGATTCATGTCCAAGGGAGACAGTCGTACAAACAGACACGGGGGAGTTGAACAATCAAGAAAAAAAAAATAGAGACAAATGTAAGAAAAGGAAATTCACATACTGATTTGAAGTCACCGTCCAAATACGTGGGCACAGACCTCCTGCGATGGGTTAGTTATCATGGTAGGGACAAGTGTGAAGATTTTAATTGTCCTCTGTGTTTGTTAACAGAAAAACGCTTCTTCCGGCGCTCTAAATCGGGGGATATTCTTGCTAAGAATCCGGTGGTGAGATCCAGAAGTTACAACAATCCTTTGTTGACTCCCGTAGCCGAGTATGAGACCGAAGGCGCCACTGCCAACAGCTCGAGCATCCGACGACACTCGGTATCAGAAATGACCTGCGGCGAGATGCCGGGCTACTCCAATCTCACGACCATCACAGACAATGGATCCAAGAGCTCCATGCTCACCATGAAGATCCCGCCGGCAGGAGAACAGGAGAGGATTTCGGCCGGTTCGATGCAATGCATGTCTGATCAATCCAAAGGACTCTTCTATCCCACAGAGGACCAGACCAGGGCATTTGACTTAGGTCGGGATTCGGACTTGCTCGCCATTGCTCCCACAGCCAGCCCTGAGAACATAGTGGACCAGATTTTAGAATCGATCGATTCCGATTCCGATGGAATCTTCATTGATTTTGGCCAAAACTGCTCTGGCTCCCCGGGATACAATATGGATGTGAGCAGGCAAAGCGTGGTCTGAAGGAGTTGTGCTTTGCAAGTCCACCAGCTTTGTGTGGGTTGGAGTTAAGAGCTCTGCCTACTCTTCCAAGTCAGATTAAAGAGGATGACCTCACCTCAGAGAAATGTGGATAATCCTGGCTTGGGAAAATGGTGGTTGGCCACTGAATCCTTGTGGTCAGATTGCATCTGTTTAGGCTAGGTTCATAAAGTCACACCGAGGTCCAGCCATGACCAGGCTGAGGTAGGGGTAGCGATGGAGCTTAGGTTAGGCATCCATGTTGAACTGAACCACAAAGGATAACAAGCCTGAGATACTGTCTGACATTCAGCCTCCCTTAATGTCCTTCATAGGTGCCACCACCTCCTCCTTCTAGGGATGTGATTTGCCTCCCATCGTTGTCTTTTTTCCCCAGTGTTTTTCCAGTTTGTTACGTTCAGCTCACTGCCTGGTATCTCCTTCCTCAGATTTCTCCTTTCCTGCAGGAGTCAGCCAACCAGAGCTAAGTAGAAGAAGCAGGAGATCGGTTGCCAGTTACGCTCTCTTGGTGTAGAGTAGAACGTGGACAACTTCCCCAAAATCCCAGTGGATTTTAGGGGGACAGAAATAGGCAGCTTTTGGCACTCAAGTGAGGCACAGGTGTTGGTGAGTGAAGAATTTGGATTAGGTGAGGTGTGTACAGACTTATATGTACGCACATGCATGTTTTTAGTCACTCACGTGCAAGTAATCAACTTCGCTGGAGAAGGAAGTTGAAGTCCTCTCGTTTGCCTGTGTTGTCCCAGCCATGGCCGGTTTTCAGAAGGGCCCTCTTGCCCCTTGCCATGTTACGCTTCTCTCAAAGGAGAAGGCAAATTGTGTTCCTGGGACATGTAGAAGAGTCACAGTAATCATGGAGTCCCCACTGTCAGGTCTCGGTGGGTGGAAGATTCTAGTTTACCCTTATCGAAATGGTTGAGTAGGAATGCAAAGAATGTCAAACATCTTTGAGGACCAGGTGGACTAGAAATAAGTGGAAACCCAATTCTCCTCTTGATTGGATGGTATTGGAAGAGAGCATGAGGGGTTTCACAGCTTCTTGGGTTAACTTCCGAACTTCTCCTTTCATTTACTCAAGAACTGAGAGTTGTCTTATATGGTTCCCCTTTCCAGGAATTAAGTAAGGACAGGGTTTTGGGGTGTTTTTACTCTTACCTCATGGTGTCCTAGCCAGAGATTGAATGTACAAGAAGATCTGAACCTTGGCAAGTTGGATCTAACCTATTTCAGAAAGAGCAGGATTTGGGAGCACAGGATACCGCCACTAATAAGGTAGTTAATTTATTTTGGGCTCCAACCACTACAAAGGAGGAGGGAATCTCAGCTTGGACACTTGGAAAAGCAAGTTCTGGGATATTGCTAGACCTCAAACAGTTAACCATATGAACTGACTTCACGGCAAGCTACCATGATGGATTACAGATAAAATGAGTTACCTCATGACACAATGAAAGCAATGAGATAAATTAAGCACGATGAACTTGAGTCTTGCTTATTTACAGAACTCCATTGTACTTAAAGTGTACAACTTTAAGCTTAAAAGTGAGTATTTGGGGGCTTGAAAATAGTTTTATGTGGTGCTTAATCAGCGATCATTGATATTTGAAAAATCGGTGTTTCAGCCAGCATACATGCATGTGTGAAAAGGTCCCTAGCGTTCACGTTGAGGGGAAAGTGTCATTTAAACACATTCTTTCTGCCTTGTTACTGCCTTGATAAATTTCTGAATTAGGAAACTGTCTTAATGGCAATCAATATTAGAAAATCCACCTTTCTCATCAAGCTAAAAACCATTTTCACGGCTTCCAAACAATTCCTTAAAACGAAACCCTGCTCTTCAAAAGTTAAAATGTGTCTATAGGCTAAAAAAGAAAAAAAGACAGAGGAAAGAAAAAGAAAGAAAGAAAGAAAGAAAGAAAGAAAGAAAGAAAGAAAGAAAGAAAGAAAGAGAAAGATAGGTTTTAATTTTTAAAAAGTTGTTCCAAATGTAATAGAATTTGATTGATTTATAGCAGCTACTATTTTTAAATGATTCTCAGTACATCCACACGTCTTTCACCAATCAAGTGAAATTTGTAAAACTAATTTAAATAAATAATGTGCTTGCTACTGATTGGTTGAGAGCCTGTGTTCAGAGTGGTTTGTTTTTTAAATAAAAGAAACCAGAGAAGATTGTTATCAATGTCATCTTAATTTATTTGTGTTACATATGATAGGGCATCCAATGGATAAAAGAGTTTAAAGGTAAAGGTTCCCCTCGCACATACATGTTAGTCATTCCCGACTTTAGGGGGCGGTGCTCATCTCTGTTTCAAAGCCGAAGAGCCAGCGCTGTCCGGAGTCGTCTCCATGGTCATGTGGCCGGCATGACTAAACTCCAAAGGCGCACGGAACGCTGTTACCTTCCCACCAAAGGCGGTCCCTATTTTTCTACTTGCATTTTTTGCGTGCTTTCAAACTGCTAGGTTGGCAGAAGCTGGGACAAGTAACGGGAGCTTATCCCATTACGCAGCACTACGGATTCGAACTGTTGAACTGCCGAACTTTCGATCGACAAGCTCAGCGTCTTAGCCACTAAGCCACTGCATCCCTCTTAACGACGCAAGCTGAAAACATGGCTGTTTCATCGCGCAGGACTGGCCTGATAGTTTTAATTGGGAATTTTAAATGGGTTTTAAATGGAGTTAGCTTAAATTTAAATATTTCATTTTAAATTATTTTAATGTTTGTAATATTGTTTTTTATATGGCTGTAAACCGCCCTGAGTCTTTCGGGAGAAGGGCGGTCTAGAAATATAAATAAATAAATAAATAAAATAAAATAGTTTACAGCCCTGTAAATAAAATGCACAGGCACATTAACAAAAGAAAATGCCAAGACACCCACAACACAATATTTAATTCATTACATTGAAACTACTGCCTAAATGAAATAGTCCAAACCAAAAAAAAAAAAAAAGTTTAAAAGCTGTCCAAACATGATAATTTGAACTGCCTTTACAAAAGATCAGAAAACTTGGGTCAAGTGTTCCTCACTCCATAGGTCCGTGATGGCAAAGCTATGGCACGTGCCACAGCTGGCTCACACAGCCCTCTCTGCGGGTACATGAGCTGTCCCCAGATGAGCTCCACCGCACATGCATGCACAAACCTCCTGCTGGCCAGCTGATTTTCGGGATGCGTGGGGGGGGGCGGTGCGCATGCGGGAGACGCGCACACAGGCACAGAGGGGAGCGTGGGGGTGCAGTGCTCCCCCATGGCCCGTTTTTGGGCATAGGAGGCCTGCTAGGCCCAAAATGGGGGTCGGGGTGTCGTGTGCGCATGTGTGGGGGAGCGGAGGAGCACGGGGGGGGCACGTTCACATGCGCAGGGGAGTGTGGGGGGGGTCGTGTGCGCATGTGCAGGAGGGCACATTGCATTATGGGTGCCGGCATACATTTGCGCTGTTGCACACGCACAAATGCTTTCAGCACACGAGAAAAAGGTTATTTATTTATTTATTTATTTATTTATTTTATTTTTTCGCATTTATATACCGCCCTATCTCCCTAGGGACTCAAGGCGGTTAGCCGTCACTGACATAGGTTGTTCACATCATTAGGTCCCTACTGAAAAAACTGTCTCAGTCACATTACCCCCACGCTGTTGTGGGTGAGGGACTCGAAGGACTGGTTCTAGTTGAAAGGGGTGGCCTGGGTTGGAAGTTGATGGCTTAACACCAGCACTTTAAATCTGGCCTGGAAATTATGGCTATCGATGCAATGACTGCCACCCTGGTGTTACACAGCTTATCCTTGTCATCGCTATTTGTCTAACTGCAGCTTTAAAGGCAGTACCATAGAGCAGGGGTCTCCAACCTTGGCAACTTTTAAGACTTGTGGACTTCAACTCCCAGCAAAGCTGGCTGAGGAATTCTGGGAGTTGAAGCCCACAAGTCTTAAAGTTGCCAAGGTTGGAGACCCCTGCCATAGAGTGTGTGTTGCGGTAGTCTTAACTGTACATTTATAGTGGCATGAGTCAATACCATCAATGGCCTTCACAGGTGTCGTGTCCCACTCCTCCTCTGACGGCCGGGTCGGGGAAGTCTGTATCAAGCGTGGCCACAAAGCCTCTGCAGCTTTGCCAAAGTTCTGTCAGAGTTCTCAGGGCAGGCAGGAGTCCAAGATGTGACTTCAGCAATCCAAATTAGACTTTGTCTGACTCAAAGAATGCCAGAAAGTAGATTTTTTATATAGGCCATGGGGTGTGGCTCCATGACTCAGCACTTATCCAGGCCTGCCCCTCCCTTCCTTTTGCTGATGTCGCCTCTCCATTCTCCGGAAGCGTGGATCCATCCACCCTCCAGCTGCCGGCAATTCCAGCTCGTGACTGGCTTCAGGCTCCTCATGTTCACATGCTGTGGGGGAGGGGTTTATTGGCTCGGTCTGTCTGGGCATGGTGCCAGGACTGGGGGCTGGAGGCATGCCAGGCCATTCGTCTTGCTCGGTCTGTCCGGGCATGGTGCCAGGACTGGGGGCTGGAGGCATGCCAGGCTGTTCTGCACTATCAGTCCCTGGCTGAGATAACAGGAGATGAGAGGGGCCCGGCTGCGGAGAGGGGGGCGGGCGAGGCACAACACCAGGCATCTTCTGTCTGGCCCAGAATAGCAACGTATGATTGTGTAATAATTTACCCCAAACTGGTAGATTTGTGGACAAATGTGTGTCACTCACTTGGTGCAGTTTCTCATGCCAACTTAAGATCCCAGTTGGATTGCAGAGGATTGGCAAGGGGCTGGGTTGGTGCTTGGCCTGGACTCTGGCCAGAAGAGGACCTTACGAGCAATGCCGTTTCTTGCTCTTCCATCTGGGCAAAGGCAATTTTGCTGTCTGACACATCTCCCAGAGTTTAGGGACTCCTTTCTCTTGCCTTTGGTTTCCCAAGTGTTCAAACAACTACCGATAGATATCTTCATGGCCCCTTCTGACATTCTTTCCTTCGACATTAACATAGACTCTTTGACTTTGGTCCCCTGATGGTACCATCACTGCCCTTGATACTACAATAATAAAGCATGCAGCACAGGTGGCTGATTTGTTCTTATAGTCCTTAAGAGGTACTTGAGTCATGAATATTTGTTTCAGTTCTATACAATCATGAATCACCAACTATCATGGCTGTTCTTGAAGACCACAGTTGCATTTGAGGACTCCCCTCCTTCAAGGTCTCTTCTCAGGGGTGGGCTTCAAACATTTTAGCAAGGGGTTCTCTGCCCAGTTGCTGGGTGGGCGTGGTCATGGTAGGCGTGGCCTAGTTGGCCTCCTGCACCATGGCAGGGGGGTTATTTTTGCCATCCCCAGGCTCCTGAGGCCTTTTTCAAGCCTCCGGGCGGGTGAAAACAGCCTCCCAAGCTTCCGGAGGCCCTCTGGAGGCCCATTTCTGGCCTTCCCGAATTCTGGTAGGCCCGTTTTTTGCCCTCCCTGAGCCTCCGTGCACGCCCTGCACTTACCTGCATCCAAAATGGGCCGCATGGGGACTCCTGGGAGGGCAGGAGAAGGGTGGGCAGGGCCAGCCAGGAATGGGATTTGGGGGTTCTCCAAACTGCACAGAATCTTAGAGGTTCTCCCGAACTCCCAACAGGCCACCCCTGTCTCTCCCCACCCTCCCCAGTATTAAGAACCTGTTTCATTTGCAAGGAACTGAAAACTACTTCTGAGTTCCAATTGTGTAGAACACCCTCTGTTTCTTTTGAATACTTTCACTTCTATTGTGGATGGCCAGCAGTGCAAGACAGCTGCTGAAAGAGCCCGTGCTATCTACTTTAGCTCTGCTCAGGTTCCAGTTGGAATACTGTGCCCTATTCTGATGCCGCTGTTGAAAAATGACAGTGACACACTGGAGTAAGTTCAAAGAATGACCACCAAGATGAGAGGGATCTAGAAACCAATCCCTGCATGGAATGGTGGAAGGATCTGAGTATTTTTAAATAGAAGGAGAGATGTGGTAGCAGTCTTTTTAATGTCTAGACCAGGGGTCTCCAACCTTGGCAACTTTAAAACTTGTGGACGTCAATTCCCAGAATTCCTCAATTACAGATGATGTTATCCAAGATTGTCCTACTTCTTGCTTACTTACTGCTTATCTCCACCTCAAATTTGTTAGCTCCATGCTGAAAACCTGAAAGCATGGGATGTATTCTCGTTCTCGAAACAGGACTGTTGCTTGTGTGTAAGAGAGAGAGAGAAGGCACCAGTTGCAATGTACTTTGCAAACATTGCAGAAACAGACAAGAATGTAATCAATTATATTTTCCCCACCCATCCATTTGCCTGCCAGGAAATCTGCATCTAAATACATGCGCGCCAAACAGGCAGAACTCATGCCGAAAGCGAAAGGCGGCAGTTTAGATAGACATTGTTAGCTTTAATTATTCCATTATTCTTCCATTATTCTTGGTCTATTACGGATTTGCATTTGGGCATGAGGATAGAAATTCAATGAGCTGCATTGCAGCAGACTCATCTGCTGAGGTTAGCAGATGAGTCTTGGCTGGCTGCAAAGCTTCAATTGCAAATACAACAGCTTGCA
Source organism: Ahaetulla prasina (assembly GCF_028640845.1). Taxonomy (NCBI): domain Eukaryota; kingdom Metazoa; phylum Chordata; class Lepidosauria; order Squamata; family Colubridae; genus Ahaetulla; species Ahaetulla prasina. Next base: position 15,507,604 of record NC_080545.1, on the reverse strand, counting down.
ATCTCTTGATCGTGCATCAATCAATCATTTGCTTCTATTCACATCAAGGTGGGCTGGTTGTCAGCTTTTAATCGGCAGGTTGGTTCATCTGCTTTAGCACCAAACACAGCTGGAGAACTTCCATTGATGTCCACAGGCCAAACTCTAGGAGGCCTTCTTCTATGATCCTGATTCAACCTCAGTTTTGGTTGGATGTAGGAAATGGTTAAGGAAAAAGTCATGACAGTGCTCAAAGTCAAAAGAGGTCATGATAGAGTGATCAAAGTTGTGTCCATTTTTATGTATGCTGTGTGTTTACAGAAAAATAGGTGGAATGGTAGCCTATTTATACAATAGGTGGAATGGTAAGGTAAAGGTAAAGGTTCCCCTCGCACATATGTGCTAGTCGTTCCTGACTCTAGGGGGCGGTGCTCATCTCTGTTTCAAAGCCAAAGAGCCAGCGCTGTCCGAAGGCGTCTCCATGTTCATGTGGCCAGCATGACTAAACACCAAAGGCACAGGGAACGCTGTTACCTTCTCATCAAAGGTGGTCCCTATTTTTCTACTTGCATTTTTTACGTGCTTTCGAACTGCTAGGTTGGCAGAAGCTGGGACAAGTAACGGGAGCTCACCCCGTTACGCCGCACTAGGGGTTCGAACCGCTGAACTGCCGACCTTTCGAACCTTTTTTTTCATTTCTTCAACCCTACCCTGCAGACGCCTCTGTTGAATGGTTCTCATATCTTCCTAAACCATTCTTTCTCAACCTTAGCCATTTTAATATATGAGGGCTTCAATTCCCAGAATACCAATGCTGACTGAGGAATTCTGGGAGTTGAAGTCCACACATCTTAGAATGGCTAAGATTTGGGAACACTATTTTAAACCAAATCTCATTTTGGGGTTTAAGTTCCTGGGCCCAACAAATCCAGAAAGGAAAAGCAAACGTATCTGTTATGCTGTGATTAGAAATATTTGCCCTTCTGTACAAAATAGAGTTATTTTCCATTTAATAAATGTTTAAAATAACAATTAATCTGTGTGCTTATGATTCATATTGGAATTGTAATATATAAGCTTCCTTATTAATCTATTAAATCAATAACATGCCTTTTAAAAGGTATATTAATGAGATTTCTTGAAATTAAAAATATTTTTGGAATCAAATAGCCATAAATTACCACATTCTTTTTTGAATGATATGCTACATTCAATTAGAGGATAGTTAAAATAAAGGTGAATTTTTTCCCCCATCTAAGTTCACAAACCTCCTGAAAATTATCCTTTTGGGGTACTTGGCCCCTAGGTTAAGATACCCCAGTTTCAAATTAAGTTATAAGAATTGATTCTCAGTCCATTGGGAGGGAATTGAAAATCTGTAAATTCTGTTGTGCTGTTAATATGCAAAAATAGATAAAAGGAAAATAGAAATAATGGATGGAGAAATGGGGAACCACAAGATTCCTTGTGGATAAAAGAATCTAACACAAAAAGCTAGCATGGCCATTATTGAGTTTAAAATAATGAGTCATTGGAGCAAACTGTATGGACTCCAACTCCCAGGATTCCCAAGCTAGCATCTCCTGGCTGGCTGGAGAATTCTGGGAACTGAAGTCCACAAATCTTAAAAGTTACCACGCCTGGTCTAGAATGTATACCTATTATTTCCACCTGCTGCAGAAGAGAACAACTTGGTGAAATGGAAGCCTCCAGATTTGGTCCAGATTTACCTCTACCGCTCCAGAAAACCTGAGGGTTTCCTTGTGGTCTCCCATTCCCCTCCCAGCCTAAGGATTTCTTTGTGGTCTCCTATTCCCCTCCCAGCCTGAGGATTTCCTTGTGGTCTCCCATTCCCCTCCTAGCCTGAGGGTTTCCTTGTGGTCTCCCATTCCCTTCCCAGCCTGATTGTTTCCTTGTGGTTTCCCATTCCCCTCCCAGCCTGAGGGTTTCCTTATGGTCTCCCATTCCCCTCCTAGCTTGAGGGTTTCCTTGTGGTCTCCCATTCCAGCACGGATTGGCTTTTGAGCCTGCTAAGCTTGCTTGAACCAGGTGCTGTTACCTGAGCCGGCGAAGGGAAGCTCAACCTCACCTTTGGACCTCGAGGAAGCTTTCCTTGGAAACCAAGCCCGGCTCGTGCCAGGCAAGGCTGGGAATCCAGAGCAGCGGCTACCGGGCAAGGTGAGCTCTCCAGGTGAATCAGGTGACCCTCACCTGGCCTGGCCCGCCCTCAGCCACCACCGTCCCAGGTAGCCTCTCCCTCCACGCGAGCGGGGACTTCCCGCGACGCCCACCTAGGTAGCCTCCCTGCTTCCTCCTCCCACCTGGATGGGCAGGTAAGAGAAAGCGACAGGACGGCGGGACCGGCGCGGCGCCTCACCTGGCCGGGGCGGCTTTACCTGATCATGGGCGACGGGCAGATAACGAGGCTCGGCTTCGGGAAGGCGGCGGGGATCGGGGTGGGTGGGGGAGATGGGCGAGCGCGGACAATGCTGGGGAGGGGCTTTCACGGCTTCTCTTGGCCCCGCGTGGGCTTGTAGGAAACGGGGAGAGGGGTTCCGTGCAAGAAGGCAGGGGGAGACCCCCAGGAAGAGGGTATTTCCCGGGGGTACGTTGAAGCCCCCCTTCCCTGCCTAGGAAGGTGCCCAGAAGAAACTCGGCGGCGCAACCAAAAGTGAAACCTAAGCGGAGTCCGCAGGGCCCGGAGGGAAGAAAGAAAACTCGGGAGTGGGTGAGCTTTGAGTCTCTCGGGAGATCTGTTATAGTAGCCTAGGAGTTCCTATGCCGGTAGTCCTCGACTTATAACTTTTCGCTTAGTGACCAAAGTTACAAGGGCCCTGGGGGAAAAAAAGTGATTTCTGGCCGTGATTTCACAGCAGGTAATTCCACCTTTGCAGCCTCCCCAAGGTCAGGTGATCAGGATTTCAGAGGCTGGGCAACTTGACTCAGACTTATGTCTGAGTTTGAGTTGTCCCGAGGGCAGGGGATCCCATACTGACAAGCCAAGTCCGTGGGAAAGCCTGATTTCACTTAACCACCCGGTGGCTAACTTATCACCGATTCAACTCAACCTCCTGTGGCAAGAAAGGTCGTGAGGCGACATGGGGCGAAACTCACTTAGCAAATGTCTCACTTAACGACAGACATTTTGGGGCTCGATTGTAGCCGTAAGTTGAGGTAGCGCATCTTCCCTGACCTAGCCTACTTTGCAAAGGGTTATTATTGGCCTCCAGATCAGTGGTGGGTTTCACATTTTTTTACTACAGGTTATGTGGGCGTGGCTTGGTGGGCATGGCAGGGGAAGGATACTGTAAATATTCCCACCTCACTCCAGGGGAAGGATACTGTAAAATCTCCATTCCCACTTCACTACAGGAGAAGGATACGGTAAAATCTCCATTCCCACTTCACTACAGGAGAAGGATACGGTAAAATCTCCATTTCCTTCCAATCAGCTGGGACTCAGGAGGCAGAGAATAGATGGGGGCAGGGCCAGCCAAGCTGGTATTTACTGGTTCTCCAAACTACTCAAAATTTCCGCTACTGGTTCTCCAGAACTGGACAGAACCTGCAGAATACCACCTCTGCTCCAGATGTCCACATAAGCTCTACACACACACACACACACACACACACACACACACACACACACACACACACACACACACACACGATCGGCTGGCGATTTGCCAAGTCCTTTTTTCCTCTATAGCCACTGTATTACAGAGCCTCTGTAGTTGGTTCTTCTCTGGTTTTGCATTAACATTATTTCTTCCTCCTTTAGAGGAATTGTGGATCACATGTTGGTTTTTTTATCCTTCTCCCCATCCCCACCCGGGGGTCAGAAAAGTCAAGATAATAGTCCATAAAGAGTCCATAAAGCAGGGGTCTCCAACCTTGGCGACTTTAAGCCTGGAGGACTTCAACTCCCAGAATCCCCCAGCAGCTGGCTGGGGAATTCTGGGAGTTGAAGTCCTCCAGGCTTAAAGTCGCCAAGGTTGGAGACCCCTGCCCAAGGTTGGAGACCCCTGCCGTAAAGGTTTCCAATCCGCAATCAAGTTAGATGTCTGATTGTAGTTGAACTACTGGCATGCTCACAAATCATGACACCGCATAAAAGTTGCTGCATTCAGGTCATGTGAAACCTAAAGATGCATTAAAAGAACATCCAAATGCAAACTCAGAGTCAGAACTCAACATCAAGAAGCTGAATTGCAAAGCCAGTATTTATTATAAGAGCAAGCATGAGTTTATTCCATGTGCACAAGGATTCTTATCTGCTCTGAATGTGCTTGCAAAAAGAGATTTTATCAGAATTATTACTAAGAGGAATGAATGTACTGTTCTTTCAGGGTTTTTTTTCTTATCTGGACTTAGTAACCCCGGAATGAAGAACACAGGTTTTTTTTTTTTAAAAATGTTTTTCCTGCTTTCACTTTGAAGGACATCTTGATTGTGTTTGTTTTATAATTTAAAATTAAATCTTGCAAAGGAATTCCTTTCATATAACGTTTTGTTGTTGTTAGTTGCGAAATCGTGTCCGACCTATCGCGACCCCATGGACAATGTTCCTCCAGGCCTTCCTGTTCTCTACCATCTTCTGGAGTCCATTTAAGCTCATGCCTACTGCTTCAGTGACTCCATCCAGCCACCTCGTTCTCTGTCGTCCCCTTCTTCTTTTGCCCTCAATCTTTCCCAGCATTAGGCTCTTCTCCAGTGAGTCCTTCCTTCTCATTAGGTGGCCAAAGCATTTAAGTTTCATCTTCAGGATCTGGCCTTCTAAAGAGCAGTCAGGGTTGATCTCCTCTAGGACTGACCGGTTGGATCGCCTTGCAGTCCAAGGGACTCTCAGAAGTCCTCTCCAGCACCAGAGTTCAAAGGCCTCAATTCTTTGGCGCTCAGCCTTTCTTATGGTTCAACTTTCATAGCCATCCATTGCAACTGGGAAAACCAGAGCCTTGACTATGCGCACTTTTGTTGGCAGGGTGATGTCTCTGCTTTTTAGTAAAGTGTCTAGATTTGCCATAGCTTTCCTCCCCAGAAGCAAGCGTCTTTTAATTTCTTGGCTGCAGTCCCCATCTGCAGTGAACTTGGAACCCAAGAAAATAAAATCTGTCACTACCTCCATTTCTTCCCCACCTATTTGCCACATAACATACTGTGCAAAGATGAAGTTTGTGATGGAATCTAAGATTAAAAACAGACGTTTGTAAAGAAAAAAATAAGGCAGGGCAAGGAGTTAAGTCTTAAAGTTGCCAATGTTGGGAAACCCTGAAATAAACAATAAAAATACCCCTCCTCTGATCAAGACAGTTATCAAGAGAATCCTACTAAGGTTGAACAGGTAGTCCTCAACTTACAACAGTTCGTTCAGTGACCGTTCAAAGTTACAACAGTACTGAAAAAAGTGACTTATGACCATTTTCCACATGATTATTGAAACATCCCCATGGTCACTTGATCAAAATTCAGATGCTTGGCAATTTTATTTATTTTTTTATTTATTTTTTTGCATTTATATCCCGCCCTTCTCCGAAGACTCAGGGCGGCTTACACTATGTCAAGCAATAGTCTTCATCCATTTGTATACTATATACAAAGTCAACTTATTGCCCCCCAACAATCTGGGTCCTCATTTTACCTACCTTATAAAGGATGGAAGGCTGAGTCAACCTTGGACCTGGTGGGGCTTGAACCTGCAGTAATTGCAGGCAGCTGGTTTTAATAACAGGCTTCTTACAGCCTTGAGCCACCACGGCCCTTAACAATCATGACTCACTGAACAACTGACGCAATGGTTCACTTAAAAGCTGTGGCAATGGAGCAAAAGTCACTTAAGAAATGTCTCACTTAGCAACAGAAGTGGGTTTCACATAATTTTACCACCAGTTTACCGTGCACCGAAAATGTGCATGCGCCCGGCCTTCCATGCATGCGCTTTGCTAGCACGCGTGGCTTGCATGCATGCATGTGGCTTAGAAAACATGGCTAAATAGGACAGCATAGTGCTGGAGCTGGGAGGAGGGCCGTCACTTCCGGTTCGCCCGAATCGGTCCGAACCAGCTGAATACCACCAATTGCAAAAAAAAATTGGGGCTCAATTTTGGTCATAACTCAAGGACTACCTGTATTGTAAGTACAATTAGCCGCCTCCTTGGATCCCACTGTAGGGGTAAAATTTGATTTGTGAGTTCTCCAGTCTTGGTTGATTGTTCCAATGTGAACAGCAGGTTAAGATCTGACTGCACTAAACAATTTGCCTGTTTAGATTGGTGTTTTTCAAGTTTGGCAACTTTAAAGTAAGTGGACTTCAACTCCCAGCATTTCCTAGATCAGCGGTCACCAACTGAATTTAGTGGTCCCTAAGCAGGGGTGAAATCTAAAAATTTTCCCTACTGGTTCTGTGGGCATGGCTTAATTGGTGGGCATGGCTTGGTGGTCAAGTGACTGAATGGGCATGTCCAATAATAATAAATAAGAAAAATAAGAAAGTATACAAAATTTGGGAGTGCACTAGTCTACCTTCTTTAAAAATAGAGGCACCGGTCTGCTAATTGCCTTTTTTGGGAAGGCACCGGTCTACCTTCTTTAAAAATAGAAGCCCCGGTCTACTAGCTGCCTACAGCGCTGATCAGCTGTAGCCCTTTGAAGCGCCACGGCAGTCATTTAAGGCCGTTTGCAGCTATATCACCACCAAGAGCTTCAGGGACAGAGAAGAGGAACAGCGAGGCATGGGCGGTGGGGAGGGGGCAGGGATTTTTGCTACCGGTTCTCTGAACTACCCGCCCTCATCGCTACCGGAACGCGCGATCCGGTCCGAACCGGGAGCATTTTACCCCTGTCCCTGAGGTCCAAAAGGTTGGTAACCCCTGCCCAAGATGAACATACTCAGGGAACTGAAGTCAATACATCTTAAAGTTGCCAAGTTTGAAAAGCACTGGTTTAGACAGTTCCTTTATGGTGGTTAGATGTGATCTTATTTGTCATCTTTCTCAAAAATAAACTCCATCAGGATAGTTTACAATTAGCTACATGGCACATATTAACCTAATTTCTTTCCACAAGGAACTGTTTAAGCTATGATTTGTAACATTGAGTTTGGTTGACAACCAGAATTAATTTTGTCAAGTAAATCTGCTGTCAGATCTTTTGCAATGAATGAAAGTTAAGTATATCTAATTGTGGGAATAATTAAATCCACAGTTGTGCTGTCAGGTCTGTCTGCCTTGTTATATCTTCCTGATGTATTGCATATATTCAGACACATAGCTCTAAATATTTGGTGCACTGTTCGCGAGAGCAATATTTCTCAACCTCGACAACTTTAAGATGTGTGGTAGACTTCTCCAGCATGCTGGCTGGGGAATTCTGAGAACTGAAGTTTATTCATCTGAAAGTTACTGAAGGTGAGAAGGCTACACTAGAACACCTGAAAGGTGGAGTTTTAGTTGGGGTGGTGTTGTAGCTAATAATAATAATAACAACAACAACAACTTTATTGTCATTGTACGTGTATATACAGTATACCCATACAACGAAATTCACTTAACACCCAAAGACCTGGTTCAACACATATAACAATCCCCAAACGCACCCCCACCCACCACAAATTCCCCACCCCTAAATCACCCAAATATCCACACAACAGACCAAGTAGTACTGTCCAACAGCTCACTGATTATGGCCCTTTATTTCATTGTTGAGTGCAATTATAACTCTGGATTAAAAACCTCCATCTCTCTGGAGCTCTGGAGCTATACCTCCATCTCTCTCTCTCTCTCTCTCTCTCTCTCTCTCTCTCTCTTTCCATAGTTAATGTGAAATGTATCAAGTTTCCTTCTCCACGTATATCTACAGTAGTGGCCAAAATTGTGGACACCTTTTGGGAAAAGTATATTTTTTTAAAACTAGCTAATAACACACGCACCCTTTTTTTATGGGGGAGTAGTACATAAAATTATATATCAATGGAAAGATAATTTAATCAAGAATGTAATGCAATAACTTTTCTGAAGGATTTGCTATTAGAATAGCAGTTACAATATAAAGAAGAAAAGTGAAACACGTAGAAAAAATGAAATATACAAAAATTATCACCATAGGAAAAAATGAGATATACAAAAATTATCACCATGTCAGTTAATAGTTGGGTAAACTTTAGCACGAATTGCGGCCCTACAATGTCTTCCCACGGAGTGAACCAAGTCTTTTAGTTCTGCAGCTGCTATAATGTGAAAGCAACATTGAATGATTGCTTCTATTAACTGGGTTTTATTGCTGGGTTGCTTCTGACTAACAAGTTTCTTTAGTTGGCTCCATAGATTTTAGGTTGGGTTAAGGTCTGGGCTATTCCCAAGCTATTTCAGCATTGGAATATGATTATCTTGAAACTCCCCCCCCCAAAAAAAAGTGGTGTTATTAGCCATCAAACCTCAAAAATACAGTTTTTCCAAAAGGTTTTCACAATTTTGACCATTACTGTACACGCATCTGCTGGATTCTTGTTGTTTCCAAAATCTCAAAACATAAAATTTAAAGGCTTGTTACACTACAACTTCTTTCTGCCCTACAGATAAAATATTCCCATCATAATAAAATTGTGAAAAGTATTGACCAGTTCACTATGAAATATTGAGATGCATAATGTTAGTCTTTTATCTCCATGATACCTGTATTTTAGTAATCGTCTGGAGGTCTACCACTCATCTTCAGTTGTTTCTGCTGTTTTCTTTAGCTGTTCTTCCAAACCAGCTGTCAGTTGGCAATATAACCTAAAAGTTTTGAGGACAGTGTTGAGGTAGATACTGCTTGCTCTAAATTGGTTTTTCTTTTCCTTCTGGATAAACATACCATAATTTTTCCATCCCCTGTGTTTATCTTGAGGATAGCCAACAATACACTTAGTAGCAGTGGTGGGTTGCCCCCGATTTGGACCGGTTCTATAGAACCGGTAGTAAAGATAAGTAGAACCCACCCCTGCTCAGTAGAAACCTGCTGCCCTTGGTGTCACTCCTCTTATTTATTTATTTATTTATTTATTTGATTTCTATACCGCCCTTCTCCCGAACGACTCAGGGCGGTGTACAGGCAAGAATAAAACAGACGGTACAATATACAAATTTAAAATGCAGTTAAAAAACTTATTTTAAAATTGGCCTGAGAAGTAAAATATATAATAAGCTAAAAAACCTCATTTAAAATTAATTTCTAAGAATTTAAAAATTTGTTAAAATCAATTTAAGCCAGCCCCGCGCGAATAAAAAGATGTGTCTTCAGTTCGCGACGGAATGTCCGAAGGTCAGGTATTTGGCCTAAACCCGGGGCAAGTTCGTTCCAGAGGTGGGAGCCCCACAGAAGGACCTTCCCTGGGGCCGCCAGCCGACATTGCTTGGCGGACGGCACCCTGAGAAGTCCCTCTCTGTGAGAGCGTACGGGTCGGTGGGAGGCATGTGGTAACAGCAGGCGGTCCCGTAAGTACCCAGGCCCTAAGCCATGGAGTGCTTTAAAGGTCGTAACCAAAACCTTAAAGTGCACTCGAAAGGCCACAGGTAGCCAGTGCAGTCTGCGCAGGAGCGGTGTTATATGGGAGCTACGTGGAGCTCCTTCTATCACCCGCGCAGCTGCATTCTGGACTAACTGAAGCCTCCGAGTGCACTTCAAGGGAAGCCCCATGTAGAGAGCATTATAATAATCCAAGCGAGAGGTAACGAGCGCATGAGTGACCGTGCACAAGGCATCCCGATCAAGGAAGGGGCGCAACTGCGAACCAGGCGAACCTGGTGGAAGGCCCCTGGAGACGGCCATCAAATGATCTCCAAACGACAGCCGTTCATCCAGGAGGACACCTAAGTTGCGCACCCTATCCTTTGGGGCCAATAACTTGCCTCCAACAGTCAGCCGCGGCTGCAGCTGACTGAATCGGGGTGCCGGCATCCACAGCCACTCCGTCTTGGAGGGATTAAGCTTGAGCCTGTTTCTCCCCATCCAGACCCGTACGGCTTCCACACACCAGGACAGCACTTCAACAGCTTCATTGGGGTGGCCTGGGGTGGAGAAGTACAGCTGGGTGTCATCAGCGTACAGCTGGTATCTCACCCCAAAGCCACTGATGATCTCACCCAACGGCTTCATATAGATGTTGAACAGAAGGGGTGAGAGAATCGACCCCTGCGGCACCCCACAAGTGAGGTCCCTCGCGGTCGACCTCTGCCCCCCTGTCAACACCGTCTGCGACCGGTCAGAGAGATAGGAGGAGAACCACCGATACACGGTGCCTCCCACTCCCAATCCCCCCAACCGGCGCAGCAGAATACCATGGTCGATGGTATCAAAAGCCGCTGAGAGATCTAATAGGACCAGGGCAGAGGAATAGCCCCTGTCCCTGGCCCTCCAGAGATCATCCACCAATGCGACCAAAGCTGTCTCCGTGCTGTACCCGGGTCGGAAGCCGGACTGGAACGGGTCTAGATAGACGGCTTCATCTAGGTATTGAATTATCTTCAAATAATTGCCCCTTGAACTAAGCATCATACCATCTTTATCAGCTGCTCTGCGGCCTCTGACTTTACGGATGCAAAAGTGAAGGTTTTATGGTTCCAGACAGACCACTTCTGGATAGTGGACATACCTGCACAAGTAATGTTCTGAATCAACTTGCTCGTCAGGCTCGGAAGCTATCTTTTACGTTGGGCCTTCAGGCCTGCCACATTTTTCTACAGTGGGAAAATGGGAGGGGGGATTGTATATGGAGTATGGGAGATATATAGTCATAATAACATTCCTTTCTCAGAGAGTCAAGGACATCTTGCCCTGGCACCTGTCGGAGTCGGATGACTAGGAGATGTTTTTAGTTTGGACGGTGGATGATTGGGCCATGTTATGGACTTGTGGGTGTTTGGCAGGGACTTGAACTTTCACTTCGGTGGGGCAAACCTGGAAACTTTCAAATTCAGGTTTTCCCAGATGTGCCAATATTATATCTCTAATAAAATGGAACTTTGAGGAAATGCAAGCCTCGGAATTTTTTTTCGTTAGGGGTGTAACCTGGAACCCTGACATTGCTGGTGAAACTGGAAAGGTGCTTTATTAACAGATCATCGAATATTAGCAGCCAGCAAGGTGTCACTTCTTTCTGTTCCTTTAAGCTGGATTTCTGAAAATCCTCACATTATGGTAAATTCCACACGGAATCTCTTAGCACAGCTGGAAAAGAAAAAGCAGGGCATGATTCAAATAATGGCAAGAGACTTTCTTGAAATTTATGTACTCACTTTTGTCTGTATTTAGGTCTGATCGAGCATTATAGGAGCATCAGCCAAATACTAACTTGGCAAACGGATTTTGTTCACCAGAAGAATGTCTGCAAGTGATTTTGAAAAGTTAGCAGAAATAGGTAAATATAGCGATTATATCTATATATTTTGGGGGCACTGAGTGGTATCTTCTAGGTGATTTGGAACATTAAAAAAAATAGTTTGATGGGATTGTGTATTATATTTGAGTTAAGAAACTCTGCGATGGCCATATTATCAAAAGCTATTTGGGCTGAAATTTAGTTTGATGTGCAGAGTGTATATGAATTATTGATATGCGCGTCCTGTGAATTTCTAGGAAATAATATTGCTCTCACCCTAAATTGTGGTATAAATGGAATAATTACTTTAAACAGGAACTCCAGAAAGCTGGAGATGCCACCTTCTCAATTACTTTGGATGGCATTAGGGTGAATTTAGCATGCTGGATGGCCCATCAGTTTGAAAAATTGCAGTTAGCGTGTAATGATGCAGACTTTTGACTTCTAGAAAAAGTGTTAGTGAAAATTTATTTATTTATTTATTTATTTATTTATTTATTTATTTATTTATTTATTTATTTATTTAAATTTTTATACCGCCCTTCTCCCGAAGGACTCAGGGCGGTGTACAGCCAAGGTTAAAACAATTAAATATAAAAATTTAATATAAATATTAAAAATTAAAATATCAATTAAAATACATATTCAATAATGGCCAAATTAAAACCGTCAAATTGACCCAGCCTAAAATACCCCATATAAAATTACTAAAAATTAAAAATTTGAAAATTTAAAAATCAAGCCAGTCCCGCTTGGATAAATAAATAAGTTTTAAGAATACATGCGTGAAAAAACGAGTGAGGGTGAATTCCCATGGTTTAATAAGAAAAAGAATTGCTTCTGGTACCCCAAAACTAATGGTATCTTTGACCCAGATTTTATCTAACAATATCCTGTTCATGTTCTTAACGTATGAATAATTCAACCAATCAATTATGAAGGGATTTTAAATTCTCCTTCATAAATGATGGTCACACCAGTCTTAAAACAAACTGAAGTAAATTTTCTTCAACCTTAGCTTTTCCATTAAAACTTGACTCAGCGGTTATAAAACGTATTCCGACTTCGATAAGAATTGAGTCTTTCTCATTATTGAAAATACACCATTCTGAATCTTTAAGCAGGGTATTATATTTTTAAGCTTTCCATACATTATATTTCTTATTTCTATTCAGGGACATCTGGGAAGAGAATGTAAAAAAAAAAAAAAAAAGGCAAGATGGCTGCTCTGACTGTACGATTGAAGCCACCATCTTGACTTTTTTGACCCTCCTGCAGAATCTCCTGTAGCTGCAATGTGACGGGTAACAAATGAAATGGTTAAATACCCCTGGAGCTGGAAAAGAGGTTTTTTTTAATGTTTTCAGTACCCAAAGTACTGTGCTGGGGACCAAACCACATGAGATAGCTTACAGTGGTGGGATTCAGCCATTTTACACCAGTTCGGCTGAATCACTTGTTAAATTGCTGACTGGCCCCGCCCTGCACTGCCCCTTCCCGAAGTTCCCACGTGCCCCGTTTTTGCTCCCAGGTGGCTGCAGGGAGGCCTACTAGACCCAAAATGCGGGGGGGGGAGCGCACACACATACCCCGGTGGCCTGTTTTTGCTCCCAGGAGGAGGCAGGAGGCCAAGTGCTGCCCACCTAGCTGGTCATTAGGGCAGAGAACCGGATGTTAAATTATTTGAATCCCACCACTGGATAGCTACCATATTTTACTTCTCTGATTGACTTATCTGAGGGGGAAGGCCTGCTTTGGAGAACAAAAAAAGAGCAGGGCAGGGGCTAAGAAAAACTAACAGTTTGGTCTGGAGCAGGGGTAGTCAACCTTTTTATTCCTACCGCCCACTTTTGTATCTCTGTTAGTAGTAAAATTTTCTAACCTTAGCTTTTCCATTAAAACTTGACTCAGCGGTTATAAAACGTATTCCGACTTCGATAAGAATTGAGTCTTTCTCATTATTGAAAATACACCATTCTGAATCTTTAAGCAGGGTATTATATTTTTAAGCTTTCCATACATTATATTTCTTATTTCTATTCAGGGACATCTGGGAAGAGAATGTAAAAAAAAAAAAAAGGCAAGATGGCTGCTCTGACTGTACGATTGAAGCCACCATCTTGACTTTTTTGACCCTCCTGCAGAATCTCCTAGAGCTGCAATGTGATGGGTAACAAATGAGATGGTTAAATACCCCTGGAGCTGGAAAAGAGGTTTTTTTTTAATGTTTTCAGTACCCAAAGTACTGTACTGGGGACCAAACCACATGAGATAGCTTACAGTGGTGGGATTCAGCCATTTTACACCACTTCGGCTGAATCACTTGTTAAATTGCTGACTGGCCCCGCCCTGCACTGCCCCTTCCCGAAGTCCCCACGTGCCCCGTTTTTGCTCCCAGGCGGCAGGGAGGCCTACTAGACCCAAAATGGGGGGGGCCCGCACGCACACACCCCGGTTGCCTGTTTTTGCTCCCAGGAGGAGTCCGAGTGCTGCCCACCTAGCTGGTCATTAGGGCAGAGAACCGGATGTTAAATTATTTGAATCCCACCACTGGATAGCTACCATATTTTACTTCTCTGATTGACTTCTCTGAGGGGGAAGGCCTGCTTTGGAGAACAAAAAAAGAGCAGGGCAGGGGCTAAGAAAAACTAACAGTTTGGTCTGGAACAGGGGTAGTCAACCTTTTTATTCCTACCGCCCACTTTTGTATCTCTGTTAGTAGTAAAATTTTCTAACCACCCACTGGTTCCACAGTAATGCGCTGGGTATCGTCGTCTGCACATGCCTCTTGGGCATTGTGGATTGGTTTGGGGGGGGGGGGGTGCCGACTACCAGCTCTGCTTGTCTGTTACAGCTGGGTGGTGTGGGGGGGAAATGTGTGAGCTATTCTGGGACGAGGTTCTTTTGTTTGCAGTCGCACTATAGCGCCATTTAGTTTCACTTACGTAATGTGAACTAAACTTATGCGCGGGCGATACAAATAACCGCCCTGAGTCCCTCGGGAGATAGGGCGGTATAAAAATGCGAATAAATAAATAAATAAATAAATAATAAGTAGTATATTTTCAGAAATCTAAATTATCACGGGGAATTTTATGAAAACCTAATGAAAGTGTTTTTAAATAATGCTATGAATTTTTTTTAAAAAAAGTCAATTAAATTTTAAAAAAGGAAAGTGCTTCAGTATTGGACAAAACCCCTACCGCCCACCATGAAAGCTGGAATGCCCACTAGTGGGCGGTAGGGACCAGGTTGACTACCACTGGTCTGGAAGATGAGAAGATGAGAAGCAAAAGTAAAGAAAGCAACAGTTAAGAAAACTACAAGAACCTACTGTGGTACTATCACGAGTCAGGGGAATACAGGTAGTCCCTCGACTTATGACCACAATTGAGCCCAATATTTATGTTGCGAAGCAAAACATTTGTTAACTGAGTTTTGCCCTGTTTTACGTCCTTTCTTTGCCACAGTTGTTAAGTAAATCAATGCAGTTGTTAAGCTAGTAATATGGTTGTTAAATGAATCTGGTTTCCCCCTTGGCTTTGCTTGTCGGAAAGTCGCAAAAAGGGGAACACTGCCACCGTCATAAATATGAACTAGGTGCCAAGCATTTTAATTCTGATCAACCGACCATGGGGAGGCTGCAACATTCATCAGTGTGAAAAATGGTCATGAGTCACTTTTTCAGTGCCGCTGTAACTTTGAACGGTCACTAAATGAACGGTTGTAAATCGGGGACTACCTGTATTAAGGGACTCTTCGGTGTTTGATGTGCATCCAGTTCCTCTCTGAAAACGAGTCTTGTGTGGAGAGAAGAAAGAAGTTGAAAGGAAGTGTCGTGTCCCACTCCTCCTCTGACGGCCGGGTCTGGGAAGTCTGTATCAAGCGTGGCCACGAAGCCTCTGCAGCTTTGCCAAATTCCTGTCAGAGTTCTCAGGGCAGGCAGGAATCCAAGGTGTGACTTCAGCAACCAGATGAGACTTTGCCTTACTCAAGGAATGCCAAAAAGCAGCTCCTTTATATAGGCCATGGGGTATGGCTTCATGACTCAGCACTTATCCAGGCCTGCCCCTCCCTTCCTTTTGCTGACGTCGCCTCTCCATTCTCCGGAAGTGGAGATCTGTCCACTGTGTCTTTTCATCCTCCTGCTCAGCTGCCGGCAATTCTAGCTCGTGGCTGGCTTCGTGCTCACACGCTGTAGGGAGGTTTGTTTGCTCAGTCTGTCCGGGCATGGTGCCAAGGGGGCTGGAGGCATGCTAGGCCATTCTTCTTCACTATCAGTCTCTGGCTCAGATAGCAGGAGATGGGAGGGGCCCGGCTGAGGAGAGGAGGGCAGGCAGGCGAGGCATAATAGGAAGCCTGGAAACCATTGTGGATTGCTGACTTTTAATTTTGGGGAAACCGATGGCCTGTCAGCCCTTTTAGGAACCGGGAGCAGAGGTGGTATTCAGCTGGTTCAGTCCGGTTCGCACAAACCGGTAGCTCCACCGATCAGTTGGCCCCGCCATCCGCTCCCCGCTCTATCCTGTCCTTTATTTCCTGCTTTGTAGCTCATCTCAATCACTCGGCACAACTGATTTTCCCCCCTCCCTCGCTGTTCTACTTACCATTGCTGACTTGAAAGATAAGCAGCTGAGCTTCTAAATGCTCCATTTTCAGCACTGCGCACAAGTGCTTTAGGTGCGCTCAACGAACCGGTTGTTAAACCGACAACATTCCACTACTCAACTGGAGGCTGTAATAATCCAGCCCAGCCATTTCCTGTTTGACCTCAAGGTGGTGCTGTAACAGTAAATCAGATATTATATATTTTATATAAAGGTGTTTTTTTTCCAAATTTTAACAGGAGGGGGAGTTGAAATTGTGATTATTTTCTCACTGGAAAAAACAGCTGAGTAAACTCATCATCTAAGCTAGTCAACAGCTATAAGGAAGTAGAAAAGTATGCTAAAATATTTTACTTAATGGACAGCTGCAGATTATTGGATTAACAGTCATTTTTGTCTTGTTTCCCGCCCCCAAAAAAATGAGTTTCAATTTCGGTTTGCTTCAGAACTGCAGAAAGATGAAGCTGAAAATACAGCAATGGGAGAAATCAGGAAATTTTCTGCAGCGCAGACAAGCCGAGAACTTGGAATAAGCCTCACTCACCCATACTACGATGTGGCTCGACACGGCATTGTTCACGCTGCAGGTACATTTGTTGCAAACATCGCTGGCATTCTTGTAGGTTTTTTTATCCTTTCTTACACCTCATTTTTCCAGCTCAGTGAGGAGTGGGAGGCAGGAATCAAATCTGCAACATGGCAGGTGTGATACCACGATTGAAGCTGGTATAGGTGGACCACGCCGACTATTTATTGTTGATTCGATTTAATCTATTTTCATAATTTATTTATTTATTTATTCACATTTTTATACCGCCCTTTTTCCAATGCTGAAGCATCGTGATATGCTTTGTCATCAAAGCATCTGTAAAATAAAACCCACTCCTTAAAAGGATGAAAGGATATTAGGGGGAAGGGGAGAAAACTATTTTTCTAATATTCATACCAGGAAAGTTCAGGATGAATATGTGAGTTTTTTCTTACCTAAGTGTAGGATTTTTTTATTATTATTATTATTATTATTATTTATTTAATTTATATACCGCCCTTCTCCCGAAGGACTCAGGGCGGTTTACAGCCAGGGTAAGAACACAACTCAGAAAAGTTAAAAGACATTTAAAAACTACTTAAAATTAAAGACTGAAGGAAATATAAGACTATAATAAAACCCCAACAACAAACTTCATTAAGCCAGCCCTGCACGATGAAATAGAAAGGTCTTTAGCTCGCGGCGAAAGGTCCGGAGATCAGAAAGTTGACGTATCCTCGGATTTTACTTTTCTCTATTTATTTTTTATTATTATTATTATTTTGTTTACATTTATACCCCGCCCTTCTCCGAAGACTCAGGGCGGCTTACAATGTATAAGGCAATAGTCTCATTCTATTTGTATATTTTTTACAAAGTCAACTTATTGCCCCCCCAACAATCTGGGTCCTCATTTTACCTACCTTATAAAGGGTGGAAGGCTGAGTCAACCTTGGGCCGGGCTCGAACCTGCAGTAATTGCAGGCTTTGTGTTCTAATAACAGGCTTCTCTACTGCCTGAGCTATCCCGGCCCCTACATTGAATTTCATTTTGTTAGATAGGGCCCAGTGTTCAAGTCTATCAAGATCCATCTGGATCTTGAGCTTATCTTCTAGATCTTTGTAGAATGTGTGAAAGTTGACAGTGACGCTTCCAGCCCCCTGTGAAAACAATCAATGAAATGTTCAGGTTTAGCAAAACCGATCGATACAGAACAATCAATATCCCCAATGTTTTGTGTTGTGTTCAGTTGTCTGAATTGTGAACAGTTCGGGCTGCTTAGAGAAGTTGACTAAAGCCCATACATTCTCAAATTGCTTTGCTCCCAAAATGTGGAATCAAATAGTTGGTCACACCAACTATTTTAGAGTCCAAAATATCAAGACTAGTGGCTGCAACAGCATAATCAAATCCCACCCTTTTTAATATTTTATCAAATAAAGGGAGTCTTTGACTTATGACTCATCACTTAGCCGCAATTGAAGCTCCACCCATTTATTATCTACATTTAGGTGGAGCTGGCCTGCTCGCAATCATCATCTTGACTTTTTTGGACCACATACGCAAACATCCCTGCTAATAACAAGCACAACTTTAATAAGGTGTAAAGCTGACTTTTGCGTGCTCTCTGTTTTGAACTCTGCAAAACTGAGGCTTTAAATCAACTCTTTAAACTTTGGCAACTGGAAGGTGGCTGGCTAGGGAATTCTGGGAGTTGAAGTCCACCCATCTTCAAGTTGCTAAGGTTGAAAAACACTGCTGTAGACTTAAGACCAGTGGTGAAATCTGAACCGTTTTACTACCGGTTTGGTGGCTGCGCATATGCTCTGCGCGCCAAATGCATACTGCATGGGTGCATGAGCAGTTCGCACCATGCGTGAATTGCGAAGAGCATGCGTGCACATGCGCAGTGCACGCCAGAAGGAGGCCTGGGAAGGAAGGTAAGTAGAACAGCATGCGGGAAAGGGGGGGTGATGAGCTGTGGCGCGCGATCGTCGGAGCCTTTTTTAAAACTTTTTTTAAAGCATTTTTTAGCAAATAGGTAGTAAAAAAATGCTTTAAAAAGTAAAAAAAAGGTGCTTTTTTTAAAAAAAAAGATCGAACCGGGAGCATTTCACCCCTGCTTAAGACTCACCTTTCATTCAGCCCTCCTGAGCAGAAAACCTTAACTTCTGACCACAATTTCACCTGATTTCACCTAACCCTTGTTGACTCTGCAGGTGACGACTCTTTGGGGAGAAAAGTGATCACCTTCAGTTCATGCCGCCTGCCTCCTTCTCACCAGATCAACCACCGCCAGTTATTGGAGTAGGTCCATTTATTCTTTGCTTTCTGGTCCTCTCTGAGCTTGTCGATTAAAAAGGTCGGCAGTTCAATGGTTCGAATCCCTAGCAATCATCATCTTGACTTTTTTGGACCACATACGCAAACATCCCTGCTAATAACAAGCACAACTTTAATAAGGTGTAAAGCTGACTTTTGCGTGCTCTCTGTTTTGAACTCTGCAAAACTGAGGCTTTAAATCAACTCTTTAAACTTTGGCAACTGGAAGGTGGCTGGCTAGGGAATTCTGGGAGTTGAGCTCCGGTTACTTGTCCCAGCTTCTGCCAACCTAGCAGTTCGAAAGCACGTAAAAAATGCAAGTAGAAAAATAGGGACCACCTTTGGTGGGAAGGTAACAGCGTTCCGTGAGCCTTTGGCATTGAGTCATGCCGGCCATATGACCACGGAGACATCTTCTGACAGCGCTGGCTCTTTGGCTTTGAAACGGAGATGAGCACCGCCCCTAGAGTCGGGAACGACTAGCACGTACGTGCGAGGGGAACCTTTACCTTTACCTTTATATTCTCAAGAATACCCTGAGCTCTCCTCTGCTAAGAAGGTGTCCATGGCATTTGGCATTTACTGAAATTTACCTGCACAAGTGTGTGAAAATGGTAAATATTCCGAATATTGATCAAGTATATTCCTTTCCTTTCTTAGATAAATTGTTTTTCTCCCGTTATAAACCCAAAGTGCATCTGTTAATGCTATATGTTGTTTTCTACTCTTTCAAAATCCTCTTTCTAGATATTTGAAGTACACGCTGGAACAGTATGTGGAAAACGATTACACACTTGTCTACTTTCACTATGGATTAAACAGTCAAAACAAGCCATCGCTGAACTGGTTGCAAAGTGCCTACAAAGAATTTGAGCGGAAGTATGTTTTTTGGGGGGTTTTTTTGCAAATGGGTGTTGTGACCAGGCCTAAGTAGGTAGTAGGAAACTCAGTCAGTGTAAAAACAAGCGAACTTTATTAGAACAGCTGAGAATTACTTCATTCTCAGCATAGTCCAACTAAATTAAAGCAAATTCCTCCCAACACAATTCCTCAGTCCTATCACCAACGTTGGTCCAATTAGGCAAACTGCCAAAGGCCTTTCTTGGCAAAAGTTCAGAAGACACCAATATGAAACAAATGCAACAAGACAAAGCTATCAACGTTGTTTTCCGGTAAAGATTCCGAACGCCATTGCTGGTCTTTTAAACCTTATGGGAGGGGCCAATCATCTCTTGGCCCTACTTCCGAGTCGTCCTCTTTGCTTTAGCTCCTCTTGCCTTCTGGCCCATGCTCTTCCTCAGCCTCATCTTTGTCTGACTCCATTGCCAGCTCTGCAGGCAGCTGGCGGATCACAACACTAGGGTGCCTTACTTGTAAATGCACAGTTCAGCCAAACTCAAATATTTTAATTTTTACTGAATATTTAACTTTAGCCTTGCTGCCTTCCAAGTTGCTTAGGTTTGCCGCTTGAGATCCTCTCAACATCCTTGTGAATGGAGGAGATGCCGAGAGATAATGGTTAAAAACCAGATTCCAAGTCCAATATTCTTGTGGTTACAGCTAAAGTGGCTGATCCAAGCCACAATGACATCACATGTAGTTTAAAGAACACAGGACCTATATCCCTTGTACGTCACCCTAATGCTGGGTTGCTTTACCTCAGCAACTTTTAAAATGTGTGCATTTCAACTGCCAGAATTCCCTAGGACTCAAAACACAAAATTTGTGGAAGAAATGCTATATCATTGCTTTAGGCTCCTGAAGGAAGACAGGATGTAAATCTCATGAACAAGAGAATAAGTACATAATCCTGCCATTGGGCCTTGTCATACGTGCTTTTTCAGTTCCCTTTTTGATATTATCAGAAGACTGTTTAATTTATAGGACTGTTGTTCGCTATAGAACTTGAAGGAAGAATCTTCCTGCGGTTCCTGGCCCTTGGCATATGAATTGCTGAGCCTCCACCCGCCCCCAATGCCTACTTCAAGAAACCCATTTCCTCGCCCTTCTCTGTGGGTCAGTGGTGGGTTTCACATTATGTTGCTACCGGTTCACGTGCGCGCGCCTGCCTTCCATACATGTGCCCGGCCTTCAGCGCATGTGCTTTGCTCACACGCATGCCTTCCGCGCATGCACCCGGCCTCAAATACGTGCCTAAATAGGATGGCATAGAGCCAAGGTGGGTGGGCGGGTCCACCCTCAATTTCCGCTACCAGTTCGGCTGAACTGGTCTGAATCAATCCGAACCGGCTAAATACCACTTCTGGTGTAGGTGTAGAAAAGTGGCAAACAGTGACTGCCAAAACTGACTAATTTTAAACAAGGAGATCTTATATTTATGAGTTGGACTCCCAAGTACCTTGAACTTGGAAAAGACATGACAATTTTCGCATTTTTAGATGTCAGATGCTACCAAAAAAAAAAGGAGCTTTTTTCTACTTTTTCCCCTGCCAGCATGGCATAAAACCCTAAAGACGTTTAACTGTCTCTTATCTATTAGCGTGAACAAGAAGGCCCTGAAAATGCCCGGCTTATGCAAAATGCAATTAACGCCAATCTTTTTAAATGGATAAAAAGAAAAACAAAATTGATATAATTTTCTGCATTATTATTGCCTTGGTATGTGTGGCTGTCACTAAAAATTTGACACGGACTAGATGTTACTTAACGATCCATCGATGCACCATTTTAATTGGCAGGTCTTTCTTCAAGAGAGAGCAATTGGCCAACCTTGTCTGGGATTGGAAGGGCCAGGCTTAGTTAATAATTGGATGGGAGACCACTAGGAAATTTCAGGATTATAAATTGCATTGGGAATTTAAAATACAACAACTTGGGAAGAAATTGTTGGAATTTTTTTTAAAAAAATCTCATGGATTTGTGCATTCAGTTATTTGCTTCTCTGGCACAGTTCTTTTTTAAATATTTGTAAATATTTAAATATTTAAATATATTTAATATATATTTAAATATATTTTAATATATATTTTAATATATTTAAATAGTGCTGCCATGTAACGGGGTGAGCCCCTATTACTTGTCCCAGCTTCTGCCAACCTAGCAGTTTCGAAAGCACGTAAAAATGCAAGTAGAAAAAATAGAGACCACCTTTGGTGGGAAGGTAACAGCGTTCCGTGTGCCTTTGGCATTGAGTCATGCTGGCCACATGACCACAGAGACGTCTTTGGACAGCGCTGGCTGTTCGGCTTTGAAATGGAGATGAGCACTGCCCCCTAGAGTCAGCAACGACCAGCACGTATATGCGAGGGGAACCTTTACCTTTACCTATAATTACTACAATACAACACAAATCATAGTATTTCTATAAAAATAATAATTTCTAATATAAATAATGATTGTCACACTATCTAGAAGAGGAATTGTAGTTTTCTTTTCAGAAGAAATGCCACAAACAATGTGCAGAGTCTTTCATACAGATAATTCACATCGCTTCTTAACCTTTTGGATAAGGTCATGTGTAGTCCCATATATTTTTAAATAATTCTATAAGGTGAAGCATTAAGGCATTCAATGTAGTCGTGTAAAATAAAACATTAATGTTTTACCAATCCATATTACAAGTTGAAGGATGTGTTACAACACGGTATATATAAAGTGCCTGGATAATGTTAAGACACTGTTTTTCAACCTTGGCAACTTAAAGATACGTGGACTTCAGTTCCCAGAATTCCCCAGCTAGCATGCCAACTGGGGAATTCTGGGAATTGAACTCCACATATCTTCAAGTTGCTAAAGATTGAGAACAATTGATGTAAGGATATAATTTAATAATTGCAGTAATATAAGTCATTATTTTAAACAAAGAGGCAAATTTATTAAATAGAATAGAATAGAATAGAATAGAATAGAATAGAATAGAATAGAATAGAATAGAATAGAATAGAATAGAATAGAATTTTTTATTGGCCAAGTGTGATTGGACACACAAGGAATTTGTCTTGGTGCATATGCTCTCAGTGTACATAAAAGAAAAGATATGTTCATCAAGGTACAACATTTACAACACAATTGATGGTCAGTATATCAATATAAATCATAAATCATAAGGATTGCCAGCAACAAAGTTACAGTCATACAGTCATAAGTGGAAAGAGATTGGTAATGGGGCTTTAGGCCCCCGCCAATTGCCATCGAGCCGCAGAGCAGGATGTGTCTAGACTCTAGAACTGTGATGGGGAACTTATGGCACACATGCCGGAAGTGGCATACAGAGCCATCTCTCTGGGTATGCCAGCCGTCGCCTGTTGCTCTTCTGCATTTGTCTTCGTGCGCCAAAAATGGGAAGAGCAGCTCCCTGGCATGCATGCATGTGCCAGGAAGCTGAGGTTCCAGTTTCCAGCATGCGCACGAGTGCCATCCAGCTGGTCTTCATGCACACATGTGTGCCAGAAACCAGAAGACCAGGTGATCGGCGTGCATGCGCATATAAAAACAGGAAGCTCAGCTTTCCGGCGTGCGCATGCACGTTGGGGAACTGCTTTTTCTGTTTCCGTTGCTCCCCCTCATGCACACGTTCCCGTTTCAGCACTCGGCACTTCGCCAACAATGCTCTAAAACAATCTCCTTCCCCAAGCCAAAATGGACGTGCACTTCGCAAAGCTCAGGGAAGACGGAGTTATAGGGTGGGGACCCACTGTGGGCTGCGCAATTCAGCAACCACGCTAAACTTTTTTAAAAAATGGATGAGGATTCTATGCCAAGTCATTGTTGACTCTTAGTCTTAGACTCTTCTTCAAAATATCTATCCTTAACTAGCCCTTCAGCTCTTTCAAAGTCACCATTGTAACTGAGTCGATCCACCTTGTTCCTCTTCTTTTCTTTCCTTCCATCTTCTGCCCACAAGGGCCTTCTCCAGATAAAAAGAGGAAGCAGCATTCACAGCAGGCTAGAAAAAAGCAAAGTAGCAGATGTGCTTATCTCTGTAGCGCAGTGAGTAAAAGTTGAACCACATTCTGTTTCATTCCTCTCGGCTTCCAGCACGGCAGCAGAGTTCAAATTCACCTTGAAGGCAGTAGATTAGAGTGATCGTGTTCATTCAGCACAGCTTGATTATTGAGTTCTCCCATTTTGTGGATTGACACAAGATACTGAAAGCTGTAAAAATGTATTGGAAAGCTGTAAAAATGTAACAATGATTTTAACGATGTAAATAGTGAATAAGAAGAAGAAGGAGAAGGAGAAGAACAAGAAGAAGGAGAAGGAGAAGAACAAGAAGAAGGAGAAGGAGAAGGAGAAGGAGAAGAAGAAGTTATTGCTAGATACGACCGAGTTGCTAAATTAATCCACTGGTCATTATGTAAAAAATACAACTTGCCTGTATCCAAAAAGTCATGGGAACATAAAGTGGAAAGTTACGGAAAATGAGAAGGTGAAGATCTTGTGGGACTTTCGAATACAGACGGATCGTTACTTGGAACACAACACACCAGATATCACAGTTGTAGAAAACCGAAACCTACAATTTATTGACATTGCGGTACCAGGAGATGCCAGAGTCGAAGAAAAAGAACTGGAAAAAAATCATGAAATATCTGGCCATTGAAACTACACGGCTATGGATGAAACATGTAACAGTGATACCCATTGTCATCGGGGCACTTGGTACCATGTCCAAGAATTTTATAAGATACATCAACAAATTGCAGCTTCCTGCAATAACACCAGCAGAACTTCAAAAAACTGCGCTACTTGGAACAGCGTACATCTTAAGAAGGTACTTGGTTGATACTTAGGATGCTGGCAGCAACCCATATCAACCATCAGCACCAGTCAATGCTATTTGTGATATATTTTTGAATGTTCAGTTGACTGAGTTTCATGTTTAATGAATAAAGTAAAGAAGAAGAAGAAGAAGAAGAAGAAGAGGAAGAGGAAGAGGAAGAGGAAGAGGAAGAGGAAGAGGAAGAGGAAGAGGAAGAAGAAGAGGAGGAGGAGAAGGAGGAAGAGGAAGAAGAAAAAGAGGAGGAGGAGGAGGAGGAGGAGGAGGAGGAGGAGGAGGAGGAGGAGGAGGAGGAGGAGGAGGAGGAACAGCAAACCAAGTATCAATATAGGAAAACAGCAATGCAAGCTCGAGCTGACAGCTGGTATAACAAAGCACTGCATGGACAGTTCCTGGAAAAGATCCAAGGAAAAGTAGATAAGGAAAAGACCTGGTTATGGCTGACCAACGGAACATTGAAGAAAGAAACAGAAGGCCGAATTCTTGCGGCCCAAGAACAAGCCATTAGAACAAATGTAATCAAAGCCAAAATAGAAAAATCTGCTGATGATGCCAAATGCAGACTCTGCAAAGAAGCAGATGAAACCATTGATCACATACTGAGCTATTGTAAGACAATAGCTCAGACCGACTACAAACAACGTCACAACACACTCGCTCAGATGGTCCACTGGAACTTGTGTCACAACTACCATCTGCCTGTAGCAAAGAACTGGTGGGATCATAAGCCTGAAAAAGTGATTGAAAATGAGCATGCAAAACTACTGTGGGACTTCCGAATACAGACTGATAAAGTTTTGGAACACAATACCCCGGATATCACGATTGTGGAAAAGAAAAAACTGTGGATAGTCGACATTGCTATACCTGGTGACAGCAGAATCGATGAGGAACAACTTGAAAAAGTCACCAGATATCAAGATTTGAGAATCAAATTGCAGAGACTCTGGCATAAACTGGTGCAGATGGTGCCAGTGGTACTCGGCACACTGGGAGCTGTGCCTAAAGACCTAGGCAAGCGCTTAAAAGCAATTGGCGCTGACAAGATCACCATTGGTCAGCTGCAGAAGGCCACCTTCCTGGGATCTGCTTGCATAATTCGCCGATACATCACGCAGTCCTAAACGCTTGGGAAGTGTTTGACTAGTGATCTGTGATACAAAATCCAGCATAGTTATCTCGTTTGCTGTGTATACTGTCATAATAATAGTAATAGTAATAATAGTAATAATAATAATAATAATAAGATACTGAATCCTTGGACCTGCGAAATGGGATAGGTTGACACACCTAAAGCAAGTAAAGTTTTTGAAGTTGCAGGTTGGGCCTTTGAGACATCCCAAAGCATCTTGCTTTCTGCAAAATAAGTGCAGGCCCCCAAAATCACATGGGGTTTTGGAGGGCCTGCACCCCAAAGATGTGGGTGTGATACTTCCAAGCAGATTTCTTTATTGTTCTACACCTGTGGACAAAATGTCGCTGAACTGATGCATCCGATTATCTACAAGAAGCATATACTCTGAGGACTATTAGGGAGGACAGTCTTCACCCTCTTTCTTCCACATAAACCAGAAGTGGAGAACGATGGCTGACTCAGGAATTCTGGGAGTTGAAGTCCACAAGTCATAAAGGGGCCATCGTTCCCCACTCCAGACATACACTGTTAAACTGAGATGTTTCATGGTCTTCAGGAATTCCCTCCCTCCCTCCCTCCCTCCCCGGTCCCTCCTGGGAATCCAGATTACCTTCCGTCACAATAAGAGGGGACAAAACAGCAACTGGAAGTCAAAATTCTAACTTCAATGCTATTACAGCTACGCTGGGAAGTAATTCCCAGTTACTCATCAGACTTTGGTGGTGCCAGCCACCAGCAAGGACACAGCACATCATTTACCTGCAAGGATCCTGACTGGAGTTGTCTACAAACACAGATACTGGAAAAAATAGAAATGTCCGGAAAAAACTTTTATACTTTGTTACTGCTGAACTGGCAATACAAACTTCTCATTGGTTTGTTGTTGTTGTTAGTTGCAAAGTCGTGTCCGACCCATCGGGACCCCGTGGACAACGTTCCTCCAGGCCTTCCTGTCCTCTACCATCCTCTGGAGTCCATTTAAGCTGTACTGCTTCAGTGACTCCATTCAGCCACCTCATTCTCTGTCGTCCCCTTCTTCTGCAGAAAAACTGCAGAAGAACTGCAGAAAAAATAATTGCTACCAACCTGCCTTCCATTGAGGACCTGTATACTGCACGAATCAAGAAGAGGGCCGTGAAAATATTTACAGATCCCTCACATCCAGGACATAAACTGTTTCAACTCCTACCCTCAAAACGATGCTATAGAGCACTGCACACCAGAATAACTAGACACAAGAACAGTTTTTTCCCGAAGGCCATCACTCTGCTAAACAAATAATTCCATCAACACTGTCAAACTATTTACTGAATCTGCACTACTATTAATCTTCTCATAGTTCCCATCACCAATCTCTTTCCACTTATGACTGTATGACTGTAACTTTGTTGCTGGCAATCCTTATGATTTATTTTGATATACTGACCATTAATTGTGTTGTGAATGTTGTACCTTGATGAACGTATCTTTTCTTTTATGTATACTGAGAGCGTATGCACCAAGACAAATTCCTTGTGTGTCCAATCACACTTGGCCAAGAAAAAATTCTATTCTATTCTATTCTATTCTATGCTATGCTATGCTATGCTATGCTATGCTATGCTATTCTATTCTATTCTATTCTATTCTATTCTATTCTATTCTATTCTATTCTATTCTTTTGCCCTCAATCTTTCCCAGCATTAGGCTCTTCTTTAGTGAGCCCTTCCTTCTCATTAGGTGGCCAAAGTATTTCAGTTCAGGATCTGGCCTTCTAAAGAGCAGTCAGGGTTGATCTCCTCTAGGACTGACTTGTTTGATCGCCTTGCAGTCCAAGGGACTCGCAGGAGTCTTCTCCAGCACCAGAGTTCAAAGGCCTCAATTCTTTGGTGCTCAGCCTTCTTTATGGTCCAACTTTCACAGCCATACATTGGTTTACAAGGACATATTTTAGGGACATGGGGGAGGGAGCTAATATCTGCAAGATGGCAAGCATAACACATTGCCGGCTGTCTTGCAGATTTTGAGTCACCTTTCAGAAGCAAGAATGCTTGGAGATCAATTTATTTGTGCCAAGATGGTTAGTTTTCATCAGCCTGGTTCGTTTTCTTTTCCAGGTGTCTTCAGGACTTCAAAACACAAATACATCTGAAACATACAGTAAACATTAAGTCAAATGGTGTGTGTGTGATTTTGTGTGTGTGTTTTATCTGCATTTATAAAGACGTTTTCTGTTCTTCCTTTTTCTTTCTTTCTCCATTTCAGACACTTTGCTCGTATTATTTAGAGAGATTTATTTTTCCCTCTGTCTTCATTATTCGCGCCAAATAATTTAGGTAGTGGTTTGTAATGTAATAGCTGTATAATTTTCACCTACTTGAATTCCATCTAAAACTGACCATTTCCTCTTTTTATTTCGCATTCAATTCCCTTTAAATTAGACGTACTAGGAAAGCAAATGCATAATATCCCAATAATGAAAACTTTTGCTTTCATTCGCTTGCAGCTGCTTCGTGCCATAGCATTTGGAAGCCCTCTAACCATTTTAATTTTCTTTTCTGCAGATACAAGAAAAATCTGAAAGCGCTCTACATTGTACATCCCACCAACTTCATCAGGATAATTTGGAACGTTTTCAAACCTCTGATGAGGTACAGTCTGGATTCTTTTTAGCAGAAGGAAAGCTAAGTTCTTTCTCTTCCAACAATCTTTGGGAGATGTCTAGAAACATCTGCATGATTGAAAATGAAGATTGAAATCGTTGGGGGAGTCAGTAATCTTTAAATGATAGAGATGTGGTTTTCCTTCCAAGTTTCCAATTAAACCTGTTTAGACTAGATTTTTTTCCCCTGTTTGGATGGCCATAAAGGTAAAGGTAAAGGTAAAAGTTCCCCTCACATATATGTGCTAGTCGTTCCTGACTCTAGGGGGTGGTGCTCATCTCTGTTTCAAAGCCAAAGAGCCAACACTCCATGGTCATGTCGCCGGCATGATTAAATGCCAAAGGTGCACAGAAGGCTGCTACCTTCCCACCAAAGGTGTCCCTATTTTTCTACTTGCATTTTTTATGTGCTTTCGAACTGCTAGGTTGGCAGAAGCTGGGACAAGTAACAGAAGCTCACCCCGTTATGCGGCACTAGGGATTCGAACCGCTGAACGGCCAACCTTTCGATCGACAAGCTCAGTGTCTTAGCCCTTGAGCCACCACGTCCCTCTTGAGCCTTGATAGATCATACCAATTTCATTTGGCCTTTGCTTCCTGGCAATCACTAATGGGATTATCCCTAGAAACTATTTGAACAACCAAAACAGCCAGTTCTGGGGTGTTTTTTCCAGTATAGTGGCTTTGAGTTTCTGTAATGACTACTGAGATTCAGCTGAAAAAAGTGTTGTAATTATGGAGGAAAAGAATATGAGGTCTTTGGTGTAACAAATTGAGTGAGCAAATGGGTTTATGGCATCATGTTGCCACTATGAGGGCCACAAAGGGCATTGTTACTGCTGTTCTTCTGTAGCTTTTACATCAAGGGTTAAAATAAAGTATCAGCCCTCAAGAATTCCCTTGGCTGGTTGTTCCATCAGGCATCTTTTGCCTCCAATTCAGAAGAGTAGGAATGGCAGAAGAACCTCAAACATCTCAGATTCCTCCCATAATTGAAGTCACAATTTATGGTTGATGTGCGCAGAGCGATAGGACTGGAGGTGAAAACCAATCTTTGGTTGCCATGATTTTAAAAAGATGTTTCTTCTAGAAAGAGTGCAGAGAAGAGCAACCAAGATGATTAAGGGACTGGAGGCTAAAACATATGAAAAACGGTTGCAGGAACTGGGTATGTCTAGTGTAATGAAAAGAAGGACTGGGGGAGACATGATAGCAGTGTTCCAATATCTCAGGGGCTGCCACAAAGAAGAGGGAGTCAAATTATTCTCCAAAGCAGGGGTCTCCAACCTTGGCAACTTTTAAGACTTGTGGACTTCAACTCCCAGAATTCCTCAGCCAGCTTTGCTGAGGAATTTTGGGAGTTCTTGGCTGAGGAATTCTGGGAGTTGAAGTCCACAAGTCTTAAAGTTGCCAAGGTTGAAGACCCCTGCTCCAAAGCACCTGAGGGTAGGACAAGAAGCAATGGGTAGAAACAGATCAAAGAGAGAAACAACTTAGAACTATGGAGAAATTTCCTGACAGTTAGAACAATTAATCAATGGAACAACTTGCTTCCAGAAGTTGTGAATGCTCCAACACTAGAAGTTTTTAAGAAGATGTTGGATAACCATTTGTCTGAAGTGGTGTAGGGTTTCCTGCCTCAGCAAGGGGGTTGGACTAGAAGACCTCCAAGGTCCCTTCCAACTCTGTTATTCTATTCTAATCTTCTTTCTCCTTGCCTTTGAGTAAATCTATGGGCATGAACTACTCACATTCAGGGACGCTGAAAAAGTCAATATTAACCATGTTCAAGTCTCTATATCACTTTTTAATTACCCTGTGTGGACCTTGTCTAGCTTGTCCATCCTTAACTGGATATACGTGTGAGCTTTCCTAGTTTGGCAGAACCTAAAAGCACTTCCAAGATGAATAACAAATTATCTGCATCGTATTTGGTTGATTGGACAACCATTTGTCTGGAATGGTTTAGGGCAGTGATGGCTAACCATTTTGCCATCGCGTGCTGGGGGGGCGGAGGGATTCACATGCATGTGTGCCCATACCCATAATTATATGTGCCCTGCGCATGCGTGCACGACACCCCCACCCCGACTCCTGGCACGTGATGGCTTCTGGTGGGACCAGAAGTTTTTTTTTAATTTGCATTTATATCCCGCCCTTCTCCGAAGACTCAGGGCGGCTTACACTATGTCAAACAATAGTCTTCATCCATTTGTATATTATATACAAAGTCAACTTATTGCCCCCAACAATCTGGGTCCTCATTTTACCTACCTTATAAAGGATGGAAGGCTGAGTCAACCTTGGGCCTGGTGGGACTTGAACCTGGAGTAATTGCAAGCAGCTGCTGTTAATAACAGACTGTCTTAGCAGTCTGAGCCATGGGCCTTTTTTGTCAAACGGGCCCTTTTGTCAAATGGGCCGTTTTTGGCCTCCGAAAGGGCTCCGGGGGGGTGGGGAAGGCCATTTTCACCCTCCCCAAACTCCTAGAGAGGCCCTGGAGTCAGCTGAGAGAGAAAAACGGGCCTTACACACACACACACCCCGGACCCTCTGGAGCCAGGATACAACCTGTTTTCCTACTTCTGGTGGGCCGAGAAGACCCAAAAATCAGCTGGCCAGCGCGCATATGCACGCCAGAGCTGAGCTCGCATGCCCACTGATATGGCTACGTGTGCCACCTGTGGCACGTGTACCATAAGTTCGCCATCACAGATTTAAGGTCTCTTGGTTGTGCAAGGGGTTGGACTAGAAGACCTTCAAATTCCCTTCCAACTCTGTTATTCTGATTAATGACACTTAGTAAGATCTCTAAGAATCAATTTGGTGGTAGAGAGAACTAATTGGTTAGAAATATGTATTGGACGGGCTACATACAATTAAAAAAATTGAAAATCAAGAATATGAATTCTGCAAAAGTGCTTCTTTCTAGCATAAACCTTTTCTTCGGGACAATTAATTCCCGCTCATGAAAGAACGAATTTTATTTATTTCATGCTACCTTCCAGTAGAGGGAGCTTGAATATACCAATTTTCTGCTCTACTCTTAAGTAGTTATGAAAGGCTTTTCTTCTTGATAAGCTTTCTGCAGAATAATTTCCAGAAAAGTCAACAATGCTTAAAATCCATTTTAATTCCAGTTTATGGCTTTTCTGATATGCCTGATATTGTAGGGCAAAATGGCTGTGGTTTGTTTTAAATCAATTTTTAAAAGGTTTGCTTTGACTGGTAAAATTAATGAGATTGTTCTGAAAATGGGCATGATAAGTTGAAACAAGTAGAAGCTTTGTTTGCACGTGCCTGACCAAATATTTGGCCATAGCTACTTATTATCTCGATTTTATTTTTGGAACTCATAATAGTACTTTTAAAGAGGAAAGAAGACAGTTTTCAAAGGACTTTAGTCTGAACACTATATATGGGCTTTCTGAGCAAAGTGTTCTGTGCTTCCAATATTGCTTTCTTCTCGGTCCTATTTTTCGTTTCCTTTTTCCCCTCATAGATTTATGAGGGGAAAATTAATCCATCCAAGTACTTTGATCTTCAGCGTGGTTTGATGATGAGTTGTATTGCAGTACAAGTTGTCCTTGACTTACAACAGTTCATTTAGTGACCGTTCAAAGTTACAACGGCACTGAAAATAGTGACCTACTGTTCTGTCCTCCTTCGCCTCCGTCCGAGTGATGGCTTAATTAGCCGGCACTATCAGCTCTGGCAGCAAAATAGCATCTGCCAAGTGTCTCTGTTATCTCCCTCGACGCCGATGAGTCACCCAGGAACAAACTTCAGCTCTTAGTTACTCAATTGATTTGCCTGCTATGAAGAGGCACAGCAGCTCTTGCTGCCTTTATATCCTGTGGGGGTATAGCTCCATGACTCAGCACTTCCTAGGCCTGCCCCACCCCTGCTTCTGTTGTTCCCTCCTCTCCTGCCTATGAAACCTAGGGTCCAACCAAGCCTGATTGCCATCAGCTGGGTCTGAAGGCGTGGCCTGGGGGGGAAGAGTCAGGGGATGGAGGCCTCGTTATCTCTTCCACCTGGCCTGCCTCTGGCTCCTGGAGCTGAGCCAGGGAAACCGGTGCTCCTGAGGTAAATCCTGACGGCCCTTCCCCCTCACTTTCCAAGTCACTTTCTGGCAGAAGGCCCGGCTCAGGGGACACAGACACAACACCTATGACCGTTTTTCACAACTACAACCTTTGAATCATCCCCATGATCATGTGATCAAAACTCAGATGCTTGCAACTGGTTCATACTTATGACCGCTGCTGTGTCCCAAGGTCATGTAATCCCCTTTTACAACCTTCTGACAGGCAAAGTCAATGAGAAAGCCAAATTCACTTAACAGCCAGGCTACTAATTTATCAACTGAGGTGATTCATTTAACAACTGTGGCAAAAAATGAGGCAAAACTCACTAAAGAGATGTCTCACTTAACAACAAAAATTTGGGGCTCAATTGTGATTGTAAGTTGAGGACCACCTGTATTAATAAGGAAAGGGAGAGAAAACTTAACATTTTCTCAAAGAAAGGAAAGTTTCTTTGTCACCATCAACTTACTTTGAGTCTTTGGCTCTAATATGAATCCATTGTTTTAACATATCTTTTGGGGGAAAATGATGGAGTTATGCAGTTATGTGACAAATTATGCAACAAATTATGCTGTTTTATTACATTGCTCCTGGTCCTGCTAGAGATAAGGTGTTGAAGGGCACTGTGAAATTGCACCTTCCCCATCAGCCATGGTGGCGCAGTGGTTAGAATACAGTATTGCAAGCTAATTCTGTCCACTGCCAGCAGTTCAATTGTTTATTTTTTATTTATTTATTTTATTTTGTCACAACAATATATGTAGGAATCATACAAAAGATTATATAGTATATAAACATGTATGGGTAAATATAAGGAGGTATAAGCATATATATAGAAAGAAGAAAAGAAAAACAATAGGACAGGAACGGTAGGCACGTTTGTGCGCTTATGCACGCCCCTTATGGTCCTCTTAGGAATGGGGTGAGGTCAATAGTGGAAAGTTTTTGGATAAAGCTTTTAGGATTATGGGAAGAGACCACAGAGTCAGGTAAAGTATTCCAAGCACTGATGATTCTGTTACAGAAGTCATATTTTCTGCAATCTAGATTAAAGCGGTTGACATTAAGTTTAAATCTATTAGTTGCTCTAGTATTATTGCAATTAAAGCTGAAGTAGTCTTTAACTGGAAGGACATTACAATAGATGATTCTGTAAGTTAAGCTTAGGTCTTGTCGAAGGCGACGGAGTTCCAAGTTTTCTAAGCCTAGGATTTCAAGTCTGGTGGGATAGGGTATTCTATTGTTTTCAGAGGAATGGAGAACTCTTCTTGTAAAATATTTCTGGACACGTTCAATTGTATTGATGTCAGAGATGTGGTGAGGGTTCCAAACAGGCGAGCTGTATTCTAGAATTGGTCTAGCAAATGTTATACCAGCTCAAGATTGACTCAGACTTCCATCCTTCCGAGGCTGGTAAAAAGAGGAGCCAGATTGTTGGGGCCAAGATGCTGAGTCAGTAAACCGCTTAGAGAGGGCTGCAAA
Organism: Ahaetulla prasina; assembly: GCF_028640845.1. Lineage (NCBI taxonomy): Eukaryota > Metazoa > Chordata > Lepidosauria > Squamata > Colubridae > Ahaetulla > Ahaetulla prasina. The sequence goes on along the minus strand of NC_080545.1, from coordinate 15,473,727 downwards.
GCTCTGTGAAGTAGTATAGAAGTCTAAGTGCTACTGCTGTTGTTATGTTCACTTTGCATGGGAAAATAGGGGAGGGTTTAATTGAGCAGACCTGGGCACCGTTTTGATTTTTTAAATATAATTTTATTGAACTTTATCATAATGTAAAATACAAATGAAAATAAAGATAGTAGGGAAATGGGGGAGGAAAAGAAGGGGGAAGACAGCTGTGGGATATAGGAGAAACAAAAAAACCCAGTGACTTCCAACTTTTTTCAGTGTAGTAAAGTACCCCATAAGATTGAAACTTCAGCTTTTTACTTTTCCATATTCACTAGCCATTTCTTTAACAGCAAACTAATCTAATCCACAAAACCCAAAATTAAAATTTCACTTTTTTCTGTTTCAAACATAAATTCTAGTAGCAGTTTCCAAGTAGAAATAAAACTAGATGCATTTTTAATTTTAATTAAAACAGTTAATTTTGCCATCTTTGCTCTCTTCATCACTTTTCCCATCCATTCTTCCATTCTAGGAATTGTTCTATCTTTCCATTTGTGTGCATATAAAAGTGTTACTGCAGTTGACACATATAATAACAGGCACAGTTTTGAATTTTTGGCACAGCTGTGTCTTCCCCATGGAAGTCCCTGGGCCCAGCTGGGCTATCTAGTATTGGCATCACTGTCAACCAAAAATCTTCTAACAGGACACGCATTTCCCTACGTTATTAAGATGAAGTTTTTGTCGAGCTCTTGAAAGAATAGTTTCCAATCTATGCACTAGAAGGTCTTCTCTGAAAGATAATTATTCTTTTTTTATTATTATTATTTTTATTTATAACACAACACAACACAACAAACACAAAACACATAACATATATTCCCTTATTACAACTGTTTTGTAGCGGTAGTCTTCTAATATTTACATTTTCTCCCATTTCCCCTTATAATATTTATATCCTTTTTGTCCCATTATCCCTTATTACTCTATAATTTCTTTCACTCATAATATTGATTTTATACCTTTTATACATTATCTTACAAACACTTTACGCTTATGATTTCTCCCCTTTCATTATTTATTTATTTATTTATTTATTTTGTCACAACATCATACAAAAAGATTATATAGTATATACACATACAAATATATATAGGAAGAAGAAAAGAAAAACAATAGGACAGGAACGGTAGGCACATTTGTGCGCTTATGTACGCCCCTTATGGTCCTCTTAGGAATGGGGTGAGGTCGATAGTAGAAAGTTTTTGGTTAAAGCTTTTAGGATTATGGGAAGAGACCACAGAGTCAGGTAAAGTATTCCAAGCACTGATGATTCTGTTGCAGAAGTCATATTTTCTGCAATCTAGATTAAAGCGGTTTACATTAAGTTTAAATCTATTGGTTGCCCTTGTATTATTGCAATTAAAGCTGAAGTAGTCTTTGACAGGAAGGACATTACAATAGATGATTCTGTGAGTTAAACTTAGGTCTTGTCGAAGGCGACGGAGTTCCAAGTTTTCTAAGCCTAGGATTTCAAGTCTGGTGGGATAAGGTATTTTGTTGTTTTCAGAGGACTGGAGAACTCTTCTTGTAAAATTATTGTTCACTATTTCTAATCTCCAGCCAGTTGTACCATTATTTATTTGTTTGTTTGTTTATTTATTTATTTATTTTGTCACAACAATATACATAAGCATCACACAAAAAGATTATATAGTATATAAACATATATATGAAGAAATATAAGGAGGTATAAGCACATATATATATATATATATATATGTTTTCTGAGGTTTTCACGGGTGTTTGTATATAGGTCTTTGGTTGTTCGGGTTTTCTCCCGTGTAAAATTGGAAGTGTCTTGGCGATGTTTCGACGAAGTCTCATTCGTCATCTTCAGGCTTCAGCTTCGTGCTTCTGGGATATATATATATATATATATATATATATGAAGAAAAATATATATATATGAAGAAAAAAGAAAAACAATAGGACAGGAACGGTAGGCACGTTTGTGACAGCATGGTGTGCATATGTTTGATCATATGAAAATGGCTGCTTCTGCTATTTTGTGCCACGCTGGATCTGTCTAATGAGCAATTCAGATGTACCTCCTGATCCAGATTTTGATATTGATAGAACTTCTTCTGTGTTTTCAGTCACAAGTTTGGAAAAAAAGTGCTCTATATGAATTACTTAAGTGACTTGAGAGACCACCTGAAATACGAACACTTGAATATCCCTGAAGAAGTGATTCGGTATGTGATTTTTCTTCTTACTTTAATATTTACAGGTATTTTTATTTTTCTCAGACACCTGCTCAGGTTTTGATACAACTGATTTTAGATTAGCCGGCACTTTTATAGAGCTAAGCACTTTGTATCATAACCAACATGAGCCTATGAAGCTGCTTCCCAGAGTGTTGTGATGTCCTTGTCAGAGGTGGGTTTCATCAGGTTCTGACCAGTTCTGGAGAACTGGTAGCGGGAATTTTGAGTAGTTCGGAGAACCGGTAGTAAAAATTCTGACTGATCCAGCCCCCATCTATTCTCTGCCTCCCAATTCTCAGCTGATCAGGAGGGAATGGGGATTTTGCAATAACCTTTCCCTGGATTGGGGAGGGAATGGAGATTTTACAGTATCTTTCCCCTGCCACGCCCACCAAGCCACACCCACCAAGCCATGCCACGCCCACCAAGCCACACCCACAGAACCGGTAGTAAAAAAAATTGAAACCCACCACTGGTCCTTGTCCATAGTGCCACAGAACACTTAGTGTGCATGAAAATGTTTACATGTTCCCTCCAGTGAGATTGTACGTCTGAGGCACTTATCTCTTGAATACTGAGATTGTGTTTCCCCACCAGACATGATGAAAACCTTCGGATGAAACAGAAGAGCAGATCCCTTCCTCCAGCAAAACTTCCTCCACCGCGGCCTCCTCTTCCAACGCAGCAGTTTGGAGTCAGCCTTCAGTAGTAAGCACCCTGCTTTATTTGACCATGTCGCTGAATGGAACCTGACCCCAGGGGTGAAATGCTCCTGGCTCGGACCGGTAGCGATGGCAGCGGGTGGTTCAGAGAACCGGTAACAAAAATCCCACTCCCATGTTTCTTTGGCCAAAAAAATGCTTTTAAAAGTAAAAAAAAATCCTCTGATGATTGCACGGCTCAGCTGGGATTGTCCGAAGAGGTTGTAGAAAAAATGCTTTTAAAAGGCTCCTCTGATGATTCCAGCTGAGTTGCCTGATCATCAGAGGCTTTTTTTTTCTTTTAAAGGCAAAAAAATGCTTTTAAAAGAAAAGAAAAGCCTCTGATGATCAGGCAACTCAGCTGGGATCGTCAGAGGCTTTTAAAAGCATTTTTTACAACCTCTTTGACCGAAGAGGTTATAGAAAAAATGCTTTTAAAAATTAATTTTTTTAAAAAAAGTTCTCCACACCCACCCAGTCACGTTATCCTCCCACCAAGCCATGCCCACAGAACCAGTAGTAACAAATTTTACATTTCACCACAGCCTGACCCCCCTTCCAAAGATTAACTAGTTCTCCTTGATGGTATCTCAGGCATGCTACGTGTCTTGCTGCCAGGACCAAAAGCTCCCCATCTGTACTTGTAAAGGAATGCACATTGGGGATAAGGTCGGCGTGAACAAACTATTGGTAGGGGCTTACAAATAATATAAATGGGACGTGGTGGCTCAGCGGCTAAGATGCTGAGTTTGTCGATTGAAAGGTCTGCAGTTGAGCGGTTCGAATCCCTAGTGCTGCCGTGTAACGGGGTGAGCTCCCTTTACTTATCCCAGCTTCTGCCAACCTAGCAGTTCGAAAGCCTGTAAAAAATGCAAGTAGAAAAATAGGGACCACCTTTGGTGGGAAAGTAACAGTGTTCTGTGCACCTTTGGCGTTGAGTCATGCCGGCCACATGATCACGGAGACGTCGTCGGACAGCGCTGGCTCTTCGGCTTTGAAATGGAGATGAGCACCGCCCCCTAGAGTCGGGAAGGACTAGCACATATGTGCAAGGGGAACCTTTATCTTTACCTCTATAAATACTATTAGATAATCCTGAGGAAAAGGGAATTCTGCAAAAGAACTCACAATAACCCCATCTTGATTATGCTTGGGATAAGATGGAGTACTATAGAGAGAAACTCTACCAAGTTTTCTCTTCTTCTACCCAGCAATGATAGAAAAATTCCAGCCATCCCTGTTGCATCATTTCTTGACCTGCCCTACTTCACAGTACAGGACACTGAAAAATTATAAGCTTGGCCTTTTTTTTTTTTTTTTGGGCTACTCCTACTGAAAGAAAGAGAATGCAAAGAATGCATGAAGGGTTTCCTTGTAACACTTAAAGAGCGGTCTAGAGATGTTTCATTCTTGCACACCAATGCCTACTAATACAAGCTGACACTTTCTGCCTGTCCAAGTTATTAATAGCTACCGATAGTGTCATTACTCCTTTGCTTAAGACAAATGCAGTGAGCCATAATGGTGAAAGAACGATCAGAGAAGGAATAAACATCCCGGGTTTTCTATCTGAGGCAAATTTAAAAGCTTTCCTTATATTGGAGCTTCTAAATACGATGTGGGGGCTCAACCACAGGGGTTATGGAACTAATTCACAGTGGCTGGATTCATATTTCAGCCAAACTCAATTATGTCTCCCCAATATCGCTTCATATCTGGTTAGATAGATTTTTAACTCGTTTTAACAAATAGAGGGACTCCCTCATTTTAACCCGATAATAACCTTGAGGACTTGATTTGGCTGGGAGAAAGGGAACGGCCCAAAGTCCGCCAGAGGCCACCTATCCTTCAAGATCAACAAAAACCCTGATGAGTTGATATTCAATATGTTTTCTTAGCAGGAGCATCATCATCATTTTTCTTGGGTTTATTTTAGGCCCCGGCTTAAGTCAGGAAATTAAAAAGTTAGGAAAAGAAAGGCGTGCATAAGAGCACCAGCATGCCTACCATCCCTGTCCTAATGTTCCCTTTAGTTGTATTCAATTTATGTATTCCATTCATGCTTATATATATTATTTAATATGTATTTGACAAAATAAAATAAATAAATAAATAAATAAAAATAAATTGGGATTTGGGGATGGTGTCCCACGTACCATAGAGATTGCACGCTGCCAGAAATTCTTTGGGCTAAGCACTGTAGAAATCTTGTTAATAAATTAATCCAAGAAGTCTAATCTGCTTGAATCTGCTTAGCCCAAGTTGGCCAAGTGCTGAGATAACCTTAAAGGAGATGAGTCATCAAGTGTGACATGTTCTGGATAAAAGCTGGATGGTCCCTTGGTCAGAAAGCCTTGAAAAGTGGTCACTATCCTTCTGAAAGTCTGTTGATGTTCATGCTGACCACACCACTCCTGCTACTGTTAGTGGGACTTTCTGTAGACTTCTGAAGTATCAAAACCAAAGCCTTCTCAAATGGTAGAATTTTCCGGTTATGGACATGGAATTTTTTGAGACTGGTTTATCCTTGTCACCTCACAGAATTCTCCTGGGTGAACTTAAACTGGGCATTTAATTTCCAGAAAGTGAGGGAGACCTATGGCTGTAACACACAACTTTCCACCTTTGAGTCTTCAGATAATCGATACCAGGAATGAAGTTGGCTAGATGTGCATTCATGGTGACCTTTCCCAGAACCTTGGTCTATGATCAGAGGCGGGTTTCAGCAAGTTCTGACCAGTTCTGGAGAACCGGTAGCGGAAATTTTGAGTAGTTCGGAGAACCGGTAGTAAAAATTCTGACTGGCCCCGCCCCCATCTATTCTCTGCCTCCTAAATCCCAGCTGATTGGGAGGAAATGGGGATTTTGCAGTAACCTTCCCCTGGATTGGGGACGGAATGGAGATTTTACAGTATCCTTCCCCTGCCACATCCACCAAGCCACTCCCACCAAGCCACACCCACAGAACCCGTAGTAAAAAAATTTGAAACCCACCACTGCTTATGATAGTAGGAATCTGGGCATGCCAGGATATTCCACAGCTGCACAAGGGAGGGAGGGAGGGAGGGAGGGAGGGAGGAAGGAAGGAAGGAAGGAAGGAAGGAAGGAAGGAAGGAAGGAAGACAAAATTACCTAACAGATCACCTTTTTCCAAGAATCTCTATCCATCCAATTTGATCCATCAGATTGGCCATGCTGCAGATCCCATGATCCAAAGAGTATCAGATGGCGAGGAAACCCAGTTGGCCTTTCGTAAGGCTTAAAAAACTTGGCTGCATCCCTGGGCCTGGGGCTCTGAATATGTTAAGGACCCTGATTCTTGGCTTTTCTGTTAATTGATTAATTATCTCAGCTGCTGTATATATCATATTTTGGATACTTTTATTGTTTTAATTGTTTTAATGTTTAATTGCTTTCATATTTTTAGAACTATAAGCTGCTCAGAGACACTGGTTGAGACGGGTGGCTATAGAGATTGGATGGATGGATGGATAGAACAAACAAACAAACAAGCAAACCATATTTCCTTGAACAAAGTTCAAAAGCTCTTTTTGTGAAGATACACATTTCATTTTTACCCCTCTTAAGGAATTCTTCTGAAGTTACGCTGAATGAGCTCCACAACTGATTTTCTTTTCACACTGGATGTTCCAAGTAACAACTTGCCATGAAATATATTTTTTTTCTCTGTATAGGGGTATGTGTCAAAATCTATGAGATGGTAGGCACGGCATCAAAATCAATGCATTGCCTCCTTTTTTTTTTTATGAGACTCTTCTATTTTCTCTTCTTTTTTTAAAAAAAAAATGAAAGGCAGGTGAACAGATTGGAAGCAAGGTAGCTTTGCCAACGCTGGGATTTTTGTTCAGGTCATGTTTCAACCTGTTTTCTTTTCTCCCAACAGCCTCAGTGCTAAAAACAAAGGGGAATTAATACCACCTGTAATGACTCACACAGTGGCTTACTTGAAAACAAGAGGTAAGGATTCACTTCACAGCTCCCTATGGTTCCATCGCCTTAATGGAAGAGACAGATTTCTACAGACATACCGTATTTTTTGGAGTATAAGACACACTTTCCCCCCCCCCCAAAAGAGGGTGAAAATGTGGGTCCCTCTTATACACTGAATGTAGCCCTGCCCACCCACCGCCCACCCGTTAAATGGGGCACGCGGAGGCGGCAATAGGCTATGGCAATCCCTGCAGCCTGATATAGTTGAACTTCGGGAGCTGCATGTGCTAATCAGGCTGTGCTGAAGCTGAAACGGGCTGTTTGCTGCAAGGAGGCAAATTGCTGGGAGGCAGAGGCAGATAATTTTTTTCTTGTTTTCCTCCTCAAAAAAGGTAGGTGTGTCTTATAGTCCAGAGTGTTTTATATTCCAAAAAATACAGTATTTGAGCTGATTCACAGAAATGAATAATAATTTCAGACTATCCAAAATTAAGCAACACACTGAATGTTTGTGATAAATATAGGAAAATAATAAATCTAAACCTTCCCCCTCTTGCTTTCTCCCCAAATGTATACTTTTACGATGAAGAAAGCAGTAGGAAATTTCATCAGTGGAGAAAATTATTTTTAGATTACAAGACTTTATTATGAAAGGGATAGAATTAAGGTCTCTTGAGGCCTTTTTTTACACCATGCTCTTCCACACTCAGTTGGTTCCAATTTTCTCAGATAAGTAACACGTCAACAAAAGAATTTAAGAAACAAGGGAGGACAGTGAAAAATTAGACTGAATTTGAAAACTCTTGTAACTCAGAATTTGCTGAGTATAACATGTACTCTATTCGTGAAATACAATTCAAAACCTGAATAGATTTTTTAAAAAATTGAATGATTTAATGGATGCAAAATTTGAAGACAGTTATAGAAGTGAAATGTGGCAATTTGAACGGAAAAAGAATAAATAAGAGCCATGGTGGCTTAGTGGTTAGAATGCAGTACTGCAGGCTACTTCGGCTGACTGCCTGTAGTTTGGCAGTTGTATTACAATTTTACAAATAAATTGAAGGTGTGTGGACTTCCATCTCCCTGAATTCCACACATTTTCAAGCTGCCACGGTTGAGAAATTTTACACTAATCCATAAAGTGGTGACCGATATTTTTCTCACTCTTTGAAACCAACTACCAAATGTCTTTCTGAGCCCTCTGCTTCTTCCGTGCATCCCATACAAACAAGCCAGTGGTGAAATCCAATTTTTTTTTACTACCGGTTCTGTGGGTGTGGCTTGGTAGGCGTGGTGTGGCTTTGTGGGCATGGCAGGGGAAGGACATTGCAAAATCCCCATTCCCTCCCCACTCCTGGGGGAAGGATACTGCAAAATCCTCATTCCCTCCCCACTCCTGGGGGAAGGATACTGCAAAATCCCCATTCCCTCCCCGCTCCTGGGGGAAGGATATTGCAAAATCCCTATTCCCAGCCCACTCTGGGGCCAGCCAGAGGTGGTATTTGCCGGTTCTCCGAACTACTCAAAATTTCCACTACCATTTCTCCAGAACCTGTCAGAACCTGCTGGATTTCACCCCAGAACCAAGCAAAGCAATAGACTCATTTTTCAGTTCTTTCCAGCTCATTAAACAGGAGATGCAAATTGGGGCTTAGATTTCTACTCATGCCTAGTTTGCTTGAGTAAACGTCTCTGCATAAAATGTTTTTGTTATGGAAGAAAACTGGCCTGGGATGATCACTTTGCCGTTATAAAACACTAAACAATCACAGCAATGCAGCAGAAGTGGAGAAAAAAATACTTTCAGCTGATTTCTGGCGAAGAAAAAAAAATGAAACAATTTGTTAATATGAACCAGTATTGGAAAAATGACGCTTATATTCACAAGAATGCTGAGTATTTAATCTGGAAGGTCAAATGAATGACAGTGGCAAAAAGTAACTTCAATCCTTCCCTCTTCAAGGGCTGAAAACGGAAGGGCTGTTTCGAAGATCAGCGGGCCTCAAAAGTATTCAAGAGATTCAAAAACTTTACAATCAAGGTAAGTAGCCCTTTTATTAGCAAGAAATAAAACAAAAAACAAGCACCTGGCATGCAAACATAGACTCATTTTCATTAGTTGTTTGATTAGTCACAAAACTCTTTAAAAAATGAAATGCCATATTAGATAGGTGAGGAGTAGGGGCATCTGTAAGTGGATGGGAAGGTGGTCAAACATTCAAAGTGAAAAATTGGTGCACACCTGAGCAGGTGGAGCTATGAGAGGCTGCTGATATCCTGAATGATTCCCCCCAGTTAGTTAATTTATGAATAATGCAGTTCCCAAAAATATATACTAGCAAGATACTTTTCTTTTTAATTTAACCCGTTCAAATTGGTCGCCACTCCACGCTAGGCCTTTAATGGATTGGAGAGATGCTATCTTAACCTTAAATCGAGAAGGAAGGAGCTAGGACCAGCATTTAAAACAGTTTGAACAAATGAGTCGTGACCAGCTTATGTTGATGGTTTCATAACAGCTATGAAATGACAAATTGTGAATCCTGCATAGCTTGATTTTCTCTAAACAGCAATATCACCTCCTCTGCTTTTTCCTTTATTTTTTTACTGCTTTTTTCCTGTAGATACAATGTCAAAAGAAATCATTTCTGAAAAGCACTGGAGTCATTTTATGAAATGTTTTTATAGTGCAAATATCTTGCTGCTAGATAATAACATACCATTGTCACCACAATAAGGAAAAAAAGAATATGCAGTATAAGATTACTCTATCTCTTATCGGATATAAAATTGAATTACTTTGGAAAAAAAAGAATAAATTACCTTTTGATAAACTTCACAAACTCTCTTAAGTGGAAAAGATCTGCATTTTAGCCAGCTTAGAGCCAATGAAAATATGGAAATGATGTTCAAATTATAGCTGTAGCAAGAAGGGTCTTGAGGTTATGAAGTAGGTGGGTAGTTGGATAGGTAAGGAAAATGGAGCGCTGCCCATCTCATTGCAGGGTGACTGTGGGAGAACATCAAAATAAGTAAGATAGGTAGACAGACCGACCGACAGACAGACACACAGAGAGAGAGACGATGATGGATGGATGTATGCATGAATAGATAATGTTGGATGGATAGGATAGATGGATGGATGGATGGATGGATAGATAGAGAGATAGATAATGGATAGATAGATGATGGATGGATGGATGGATAGATAGCTGTGGATAGATAGAATAGATAGATAGATAGATGATGGATAGATAGATGATGGATGGATAGATAGATGATGGATGGATGGATGGATGGATGGATAGATAGATAGATAGATAGATAGATAGATAGATAGATAGATAGATAGATAGATAGATGATAGATAGATAGATGATGGATGGATGGATGGATGGATGGATAGATAGATAGATAGATAGATAGATAGATAGATAGATAGATGATGGATAGATAGATGATGGATGGATGGATTGATAGATAGATAGATAGATGATGGATAGATAGATGATGGATGGATGGATGATGGATAGATAGATAGATAGATAGATAGATAGATAGATAGATAGATAGATAGATAGATAGATAGATAGATAATGGATGGATGGATGGGTGGATGGGTGGGTGGATAGAGACAGACAGACAGACAATATAAGATGGTGGATGGATGGATGGATAGAAATAGATAGATAGATAGATAGATAGATAGATAGATAGATAGATAGATAGATAGATAGATAGAGGATGGATGGATGGATGGAAAGATATGGATGGATGGATGGATGGATGGATGGATGGATGGATGGATGGATAGAGACAGACAGACAATATAAGATGATGAATGGATGGATGGAGAGAGAGAGAGATAATTTTGATGTTGACAGCCATATGTATATGTATGTATATATGTATGTATGTTTGTGTGTATATATATATACATGCTCACACAAATGTGTAAAATCACAATAAAATCATAATAAAATACAAATTATAACTAAGACTAAAAGATGGAGAGGAAAAAACAGGGTGGGAGCTGCTATTAGCTGACCTCCAGTGTAATACTCCCCCGTTGGAACCCCAAACTAACTGGCAGAACCAGATTTTCAAGCTTTTGCAGACAGTTCAGGAAAGCGGGAGCCAATCTCACGTCAGGAAGCAAGATGTTCCAAAGGCCATGCTGAAATTCCTTGATTGACAGAATCTGCAGCATGCTTTCTCTGTCGGTATTAGTGGGGCGGGCCTGTCCCATAGGGGTAAGAACAGCTTCTCAAATAACCTGGATCGATGCCATGCAGGGCTTCATAAGTAATAAACAACACCTGGAATTGCATTCAGGAGCAAACCAGCAACGAATGCAACACATGGAAGAGTGATGTAACATGGGCCACTCTAGAGGCCCCAAAGATTGTCTGTGCTGCCGCACTCCGCACCAGTTGAAGCTTCCAAAGGCTCTTCAAGGGTAGCCCCATGTTGAGTGCATTGCACTAGTCCAGTGATGGCTAACCTTTTCCGGACCAAGTGCCCAAAGCGCATGCAGGCATGCACTCAAACCCACCCAAAATGCAATGCACATATGGGCCCTGCGCATGCGCCCCATGCATGCACACATGCCCCGTACACACCCCACGCATACCCCTCCCACCTGTGCCCCTCTCCCCGTGCATGCATCCACGCCCCCCCTCCCGCATGCGCCTCCCTCCCTGCGCATGCACGCCAGAGACCCGAAGACCATCTGGCCAGCGAGAGACGCGCTTGCATGCGCGGTAGAGCTGAACTGGGGCAACAGCTCGTGTGCCCATAAAGAGGGTGCCAACGGTTCGCTATCACGGCACTAGTCCAAGGGTGAGATAACCAGGGCTTGAATGACCAAGTGCAGGGACTCCTGACCCAGGAAAGGTTATGAAGGGTGTTTGAATTAAATCCTCTTATTTGCATTTTCTTATACGTATTCTTTGGCATTTTCTGCTGTGCAGGTAAAACTGTTGATTTTGATGACTATGGAGATATTCACATCCCTGGAGTCATCCTGAAGGCTTTCCTCCGAGAACTTCCTGAACCTTTACTGACCTTCCCAATGTATGATCAGGTCATTCAAATCACTAGTGAGTCACTTCCCACAAATGTATGGCTTTGACTCATCTGTACTTTCTAGTGGCAACCACGTATTTTCTGAATAGCAAAACGTGGTGAAGCTAGACAGTTCTGAGATGTAGATCCCCTGCGAAGGGGATGAATGTGTCATGATGCACCTTCTCTAACTATGTGGGCTGGAAACTTGTTTTCACCTTAATATCAGATGTTTCAGGGTATTTATTGCAAGCTTACATGTATTCCTCTGAGCCCCACTGGACCTGTGCAAAGCCTACAAGATTAATGTGATGACCCGGGGCGTGACACAAAGGCAACACAGCCAGAGAACCGATATGAGTCCCTTTATTATCACCAACTGTGCCCCCAGTGTCCCTTTCAACTCTCCGGCCTGGAGAGAGCTCTTCCACCAACCTGTAATAGTCTTTGGCTGGCAATACTTCAGTCCCAAACGTTGTAAGCAGAAAACTTCTAACAAAAACTCCAAAGGCAAGACAAGGTAATTAATCCAGCAGGACAAGCAAAATAAGGAATTCCACAAGTAAAGTAGCACGGCAATAAATCAAACCCGTTGGGAGGATGCCAGGATTCAAAGAAACACCAGATAAACTCAGTGTTTGTTCCCAACAATCGTCCCTCCCATTTGCCTCTCCTTTTAAACTCCATCAGCAGCTATGCCTTGCAAAGAGGATCAGGTCCCTTTCCTCCCTCGTAAGCCACGCAACCCACGTTGCTCTTTTCTCCTGTTCTGTCCCCTCCCGGCCTCAGCCACGCAAGCTGGCTAAACGAGCCAGTAATTGAGTTCACGGCTGCTATCAGTCCTGGCAGGGAATCTGCAGCTGCCTGCTAAAGTCTCCCTTATCTTGGGGTTGCTGGGCAACCAGGAAGTCAGCAATCCAGGCCAAATGTTCAGCTTAATTCTCCACGAGTCAAAAAGTTCAGCTCACTTCTCCACGAGTCAAATAGTTCCGCTCAATTTTTGCTCGTCACGGAGCAGAAGAGCAGCCAGGGCTGCTTTTATACTCTGTGGGGTGTGGCTCCATGACTCAGCACTCTCTAGGCCTGCCCCATCCCTTCCTTTGTTGTAGCTGCCTCTCGTATCTCCGAAACCTGGGATCTAGCCAGGCCTGGTTGCCATCAGCCGGGTCTGGAGGCATGGCCTGGTGTCGTGTCCCACTCCTCCTCTGACGGCCGGGTCAGGACGGCGGGGGAAGCAAGCGAGGCACAACACCTGGGGGGGGAGAGTCAGGAGACGGAGACCTCATTATCTCCTCCACCTGGCCTGCCTCTGGCTCCTGGAGCTGAGCCAGAGGAGCCGGTGCTCCAGAGGTAAGTCCTGATGGCCCTTCCCCCTCACTTTCCCAGTCACTTTCTGGCAGGGGGCCCGGCTCGGGGGGGCGCAGACACAACATCTCCATTCCTCCCTGTGCTACCTAGGATGAGGAGGGGGTGGGCCTTGGTCTTCATCTGAACCCCGTCTCCCTTGTTCTACCTCTCCCCTGCTCTGCCCAGCCTGCTTTTCCCCAGTTTTTTCCACAGCCAATGGATCCACTCTCTCACTCTCTGTCAGCTGTTCCTTTTCCCCTTCAGATTCAGACTCCAACAGGGGAATGACACTTTGATTGGCCAAGACACAGAGACATATTTGATCCTGCTTCTCTCTCACATCTTCTGGAATTTAAAAAAGGGAAGACTGAAATGGGGTTGGTTCAAGGGTGGGTTGCTAGGGGTTTGCCCGAGTCCGGAAGAACCCGTAGCTAATGTTATGGTTTGTTCAGAGAACTTCCAAATCCCACCCCGGCTGACCCTGCCCACCACCCAGACAGACAGCACTGTCTGAAGATGCCTCCATGGTCATGTGGCCGGCATGACTAAACACCAAAGGCACATGGAACGCTGTTCCCTTCCCACCAAAGGTGGTCCCTGTTTTTCTACTTACATTTTTTACGTGCTTTCAAACTGCTAGGTTGGCAGAAGCTGGGACAAGTAACAGGAGCTCATCCCGTTTGCGGCACTAGGGATTGGAACCGCTGAACTGTCCATCTTTCAATCTACAAGCTCAGTGTCTTAGCCACTGAGCCACTGCGTCTCTTATCCTCATCTTCCCTACTGTTGCACAAAATATTACATGGATATATTGTGGAGGAATCAAACTCAACACAAGAGAGCATTTATTTTTACCTAATTGAATTAGGAAGCAGGTTTTATCCAAGCAGGTCACTTCAGGAGGAAGATTCAGCTAGAATCGGTGAATGAAATGGTTAATCCCTTGTCTTTTCTCACAGGTGTGGAAAGTAGTTTGCGAGTGACCAGATGCAAAGAAATTGTACACAGACTTCCGGAGCACAATTATGTGGTGCTGAAGTTTCTGATGTGCTTTCTCCATATGGTTGGTACAAATTACTAAATCCCCAACTTTGTTGCTGTTTTTGAAGCTCTCTCTTAACTGACTCTTCTGGTACCAGACCCAAAGTGTGTCAGCAGGGTATGGTCGAAAAAGTCAAGAGGGCGGATGCAATAGGGTGATTAACACTGCCTGGTTTTTTATGTTTATGATGAGGATCCCATCCTAGCAGCCATCAGGACTTTTTTATTTTTTTAACCATAACCTGCAGAAAACCTGGTACCCATAATGGTATGTAGGAATGACCTTTGGAAATAGGAAGAATAGCCACCGCCTACATCAGGGCTGTCAAATTCGCAGCCCATGGGCCGGATGCGTCATGTGCTGGCCACGCCCTCGCCCGGTTTAGCGAAGGGGGAAAAACAGAGGTGCTATTCAGCAGGTTCTGACCGGTTCTAGAGAACCGGTAGCAGAAATTTTGAGTAGTTTGGAGAACCAGCGAATGCCACCTCTGGCTGGCCCTGCCCCCATCTATTCATCGCTTCCCGAGTCCCAGCTGATCTGCTGGGTCTTCTTTTGTTGCCCTGCACAGGAGAAAGGAGCTGGAAAGCAGGTTGGTGGGGTGGGGAGGTAATGGGGATTTTGCAGTATCCTTCCCCTAGGAGTGGGAGGGAAGGGGGATTTTGCAGTATCCTTCCCCTGGAGTGGGGTGGGAATGGAGATTTTGCAGTATCCTTCCCCCAGGAGTTGGGAGGGAATGCGGATTTTGCAGTAACCTTCCCCTGGAGTGGGCTGGGAATGGGGATTTTGCAGTATCCTTCCCCTGGAATGGGGTGGGAATGAGGATTTTGCAGTATCATTCCCCTGGAGTGCAGTGGGAATGGAGATTTTACAGTATCCTTCCCCTGCCATGCCCACCAAGCCACGCTCACAGAACCGGTAGTAAAAAATTTTGAATCCCACCACTGGGGGAAAAGTCTCGATACGTCATGTGACGCCACCATGACGACATAAGTTTGATACCCCTGACCTAGACAATAATCCAATAAACAAAATCGGAGTCTAAAGAAGGCGTAGAAAGGAAGGTCTCAGAAGGGTCTCTCTAGTTTTGGGGAGAGTAAAAATAAGGAAGGGCCAAATTAAGATTCAGTTACTGTAAATTTGCAATTTTGGATTACCTCAAAGAGCTGACAGTTCCAGATGAAACTTTTATTCTAAGTTTATCGATACTTTTGCCAATACTCATCCATTACTACAGACCGTTTCAGTCATAGCTTGTTTTGCTACAAAGAATAATTTATACAGGTTAAACTCAAAAATTCAGAATAGCGTGCAAAAGTTCATTTATTTCAGTAATGCAACTTAAAAGGTGAAACTAATATATGAGGTAGACTTGTTACATGCAAAGCGAGATAGTTCATGCCTTGATTTGTCATAATTTGGATGATTATGGCTGACAGCTCATGAAAACTGTCCATGGATTCATGGAAGTTGCTTGGAAAGAAGGTTTATTGGTGAACAGGATTACATGGCTTGAGATCCTGGACAAAAAGGGCAGAGATGCTGAGGGTGCCTGGGTTTTATGCCCTCTGTTGGGCTTTGAATTTGAGCTTGTGTTCTGATTGGTTGTCAGACTCCCATGGGGCCATGCAGGGGTAACTTTGTAGGTTGTCTTTTGAGTGCCAGGCTTGGTTGACTCTTGCTGGGTGATATGATGTAATGAAAGGACTTTGGGCAATTCCTCCTATGGCTCTGCCTGAAGGAGGTAGATCTTTGTTATGTAGCATAGACTGGCTCAGGCCTTAATGGCCCATTGACAAAGGTGTGGGGGGTGGGGCTGAGTTTCTGCCTCCCTTTTAGGGGAAATATTCTGCCTTTTTAATATTACCTACAATATCTCATTTTCCTAGGAGAGGGATGGGTGCTAACTTCCTATAATACTATTTTATCTTACTATTTTTATACTATAATGCAATATTGAAAGAACTCAGTTTTTAATATATATATTTTTCGGATGGAATTATTCCTCTCTACTCCATTAGAAATGTTCTATTCCCAAGCCATTCTATAGATGTCATGTTCTTCCTGTATATTTAACAGTTACATTTTCTCTTATTTATTTGGAGCCGCAAGAGAAAAGCATGAGCTTTATTGGTTGGGGAAATGTGTAAATTATATAAGTGCTGGGCAGAAAGTATTAGAAAAAATCAAAATAATGCCCATAATTGCATGAGTGAAGTTGATCTCTTCTTTTAAATTGAAGACCTTTTTGAATGTTTACATATACATATACATATACATATACATACATACCAGTGGTGGGTTTCAAATTTTTTTACTACCGGTTCTGTGGGTGTAGCTTGGTGGGCGTGGCTTGATGGGCATGACAGGGGAAAGATACTGTAAAATCCCCATTTCCTCCCAATTAGCTGGGACTCGGGAGGCAGAGTAGATGTTTAGTGTTTCCAAAAACACTACACTACTAACCAAAGCATATAAAACATTTGCTAGACCAATTCTAGAATACAGCTCGCCTGTTTGGAACCCTCACCACATCTCTGACATCAATACAATTGAACGAGTCCAGAAATATTTTACAAGAAGAGTTCTCCATTCCTCTGAAAACAACAAAATACCTTATCCCACCAGACTTGAAATCCTAGGCTTAGAAAACTTGGAACTCCGTCGCCTTCGACAAGACCTAAGTTTAACTCACAGAATCATCTATTGTAATGTCCTTCCTGTTAAAGACTACTTCAGCTTTAATTGCAATAATACAAGAGCAACCAACAGATTTAAACTTAATGTTAACCGCTTTAATCTAGATTGCAGAAAATATGACTTCTGTAACAGAATCATCAGTGCTTGGAATACTTTACCTGACTCTGTGGTCTCTTCCCATAATCCTAAAAGCTTTAACCAAAAACTTTCTACTATTGACCTCACCCCATTCCTAAGAGGACCATAAGGGGCGTGCATAAGCGCACAAACGTGCCTACCGTTCCTGTCCTATTGTTTTTCTTTTCTTCTTCCTATATATATATTGATGCTTATACCTCCTAATATTTACTCATACATATGTTCATATACTATATAATCCTTTTTATATAATGTTGTGACAAAAATAAATAAATAAAATAAATAAATAAAAATAAAATAAATAGATGGGGATAGGGCCAGTCAGAATTTTTGCTATTGGTTCTCCGAACTACTCAAAATTTCCAGAACTGGTCAGAATCTGCTGAAACCCACCTCTGATACATACATACATACATACATACATACATACATACATACATATTCAAAAAGGGCTTCGATTTAAAAGCAGAGATCAACTTCACTCGTGCAATTATGGGCGTTATTTTGATTTTTAAAAAATACTTTCTGCCCAGCGCTTATACCTTGCTAGATGTGTTGTATATGTTCTGAGTTCTACGCCTTTCTTTCTTTCTCCAGGTGTCACAGGAAACCATTTTCAACAAAATGACCAGTTCTAATCTTGCTTGCGTCTTTGGCTTGAATTTAATCTGGCCACCCAACAGTGCGCCATCCTTCAGCGCACTGGTGCCTATCAATCTTTTTGTTGAGTTGTTGATCGATTTCTATCCCATCATCTTCAGTTCGCGAAAGGTGCCTGGCGAACGCTTGCCTTGAAAAATCAAAAAGACTGAGGACTGTAAGGAAAGAAAACACAGGAACCTTCCCGTACTTTTCTGTGCAAGGCAACAGGAGAAGAATTCCCATGTTACAAGGCAAGTTTCGGACGAGGAAGAGAGTCGTGTGTTTATGAGAAAAAAAAATAAAAATCAGAAGTCTAGCAGCCCCTTTTCCAATTCATGCATTTTTATTAAACTGTAACAGCTTTCATGAATTCTGGGATTTTATTTTATTTTTTGCACTATCCACCAGCCTGTCGTTTGCTTAGCTCAGCATCAGTGCTCAAACAATTCTCTTCCTTGGGGCCATCTTCCTTTGTAAGCCCTTTAAAAAATGCATGAAATCACCAAGCCGTCTGTTTTTGAGGGACATTAATGCCTGAGCTGTGAGTACTGATTGAATGATAAACCCAGACTTCCTTTGCATCATTGGGAATAAGACGGGGATTCACAATGTGCATCTGTTATGTGCCCCCCCCCACAGAGTGTTAGTGGCGGGTTGGACTGATTCTAGGCCGACGAACAGACAGAATTATAAAAGTTTTCGAATGGCATTCAAAGAACATTTAGAAATGTAGTTTCTGTGTTGTCCCCTTTGCTTCCAGACGGCTACACCTTAAGAGAATTCTGTTTTCTATGCGGCGCATGCCAGGAATTAAATGTGCTGTTAAATCAAGCCTCATGAATTATTCAGGGGAGTTTATAAGAAAATTTCTGGTGTGAGAAATATGTGTTTCAAATTTCCCCAACTCTTTAACAGAAGTCCTGGAGATGTCTCCCGCAGTGACTTTGATAACGGTTTCTCTTTACAAATGATAATTGCACAATTCCAGCTTTTGTGAGGCAGGGGCCCTGGTGAACTCATCCCTGATTATCGAAGAGCAATTTTCAGGCCATTTCCATTGCAGAAAAGAAGGTGATTACTAAGGGTAATCTGCAGAAACACACAGACTGCAGTTGGACGCAGGACAATTAAAAAAAGAAGAAGGGAATTGTAGCATGCAAAATCAAAACTTTGCCTTTGAAAGCTGGTGACTGACAGCGCATAAATGGAGGTAAATATTGCAGTTAAGTTAAACCACAGGGGCTTTAAAAGGGTTGCAAGATTTGTCCAGTTTATTTTTTTTAGAAGCTTCCAGAAAGAATTGGCGGAATTGAATACTTTTACTGTGCCAGACTTGAAAAGGAAAACGACAAGAGTGGCTTTTTAAAACATGGCCCTGCTGTTAGGGGTAAAAAATAAAAAAATAGAAACGAAGAATGGTCTCTCCTAAGACATTTATGTCCTATGAGCAATTTGGGTAGATAGTGGTCCATATTTTCATAAATTACTTAGTCCCTTTGTAAACAAAGTTATGTTGTTTACTGTTTTTTTTCCCCTGATACAAGAAAGAGTATTGTTGATTTTGTTGTGTGAGTTTTGAAGAGAAAACTAGAATCTGGGCTTATTGTGGTCAGGCTGGTGATTATCCACATTGTAAGAAAGGAGAAGGGGCCAAGTAAAAGCCCAAATCAAGGTCTGGATTTACTCGAGATTTGTAGATACTCCTTTTTTTTTTTTTTGTTTACATTTATACCCCGCCCTTCTCCGAAGACTCAGGGCGGCTTACAGTGTATAAGGCAATAGTCTCATTCTATTTGTATATTTTTACAAAGTCAACTTATTGCCCCCCCAACAATTTGGGTCCTCATTTTACCTACCTTATAAAGGATGGAAGGCCAGAAGGCCTTGGCCAGAAATGTGTCTGTAGTCCAGTGGTGAAATCCTACCAGTTCGCACCGGTTCGAGTGAACCGGCAGTGATAAAATCTACCGGTTCAGTGAACCAGTAGTAAAAAAAAGTAACCAGTTGGTTCAAACCAGTATTTACAACGATCAGCTGTGCCGCGCAATCTAAAATCAGGAAATCCTGCTTTCTAGTGAATCTAAATTGCGCAGCACAGCTGTTCCCCTCCTTCACTGTTCTTCTTACCTTCCCAAGCCTCCTTTTTCCACATGCAGCATGCATTTGGTGCGCACTGTGCATGTGTGCACAGCGTGCGATTGGCGTGCACTGCACATGCGCACGTGCAATGTGTATTTGGCATGCTCCGTGCATGCTGTAGACTAAGAAGATACACCAAATATATATTATAACTAAGAATATACACCAAGCAGTGGTGGAATTCAATTTTTTTTTACTACTGGTTCTGTAGGCATGGCTTGGTGGGCATGGCAGGGGAAGGATACTGCAAAATCCCCATTCCCTCCCTACTCTAGGGGAAAGGATATTGCAAAATCTCCATTCCCACCCCACTCGGGGGCCAGCCAGAGGTGGTATTTGCCGGTTCCCCGAACTACTCAAAATTTCTGCTACCGGCTCTCCAGAACCTGTCAGAACCTGCTGAATAGCACCCCTGCACCAAAGACAAATTCCTTGTGTGTCCTGTCACACTTGACCAATAAAGAATTCTAGTCTATTCTAAGATGGGGTCTCCCAACAACAAATGATTCCCAAACATGGAAACAAGTCTAATGAAAAGGGATGAAGAAGAGCAAACCATAGTTTTGGAAAGCTGTGTTACAGTCAAGACCTAAACCTGGTTGAAATGTTGAAGCAAGATCAGAAAGGAGCAATTCAGGCTTCAAAACAGTTATTTGTCAGGGATGGGCAAGGAGTTGGACTAGAAGACCTCCAAGGTCACTTCAAGCCCTAGGATCCTAAGAAATATTGCTGAGTCAAAGTAATTCTTCATTCCTCTGATGTGATTTATGTGTTACAGGAAGTAGCTGGTAGCTATAATTGCACCTAAAGTTGTTGCAACCAATAATCTAATAATAATTCTTTGTGGCAGCGGTTTCCCTTTCTGGCACATTGCATGTTTGATGACTTTGAAAGGCATGTTGGATGTTGACAGGTGTTTATGACAGCTTTAATAACATTTAGTCACAAAGATACACACACACACAAAATCCAAGAATCTGAAAAGGAGTAAAGTACTTTTCACAAAACATCTTCATGACATAGAATGAATCCAGAGGTTCAAGCAAAACATGTGGTATCCATACACCCCTGGGAAGATGTGAAGTAGAACAGTGCCAGCCAGAAGTATAAGAAATGGTTGTCCTAGTTCAAATGAATATGTATGTATGTATGTATGTATGTATGTATGTATGTATCTTTGGTTGTTCGGGTTTTCTCCCATGTAAAATTGGAAGTGTCTTGGCGACGTTTCAACGAAGTCTCATTCGTCATCTTCAGGCTGGTGTTTGCTGCTTTGTGCTCCTAGCACAAAGCAGCAAACACCAGCCTGAAGATGACGAATGAGACTTCGTCGAAATGTCGCCTATACACACACACACACACACACACACACACACACACATATATATATATATATATATTTGTTTTCTGAGGTTTTCACGGGTGTTTGTATATAGGTCTTTGGTTGTTCGGGTTTTCTCCCGTGTAAAATTGGAAGTGTCTTGGCGACGTTTCGACGAAGTCTCATTCGTCATCTTCAGGCTTCAGCTTCGTGCTTCTGGGAGCAATTCATATATATATATGAAAAAACAAGGTGGCTTTGTCTGAACCGAAACCAGGAAGCAGGTTTACTTTCCTGGCACAGTCTGTGATGAATAGGAGCAAGGAGGTAAGATTCTTATTTTAGAATAAATATATTGACAAGAGATGCAGATGCTAAATGAGGGGATTGTAAACAAAACGGTTGAATCAATGGCATCTATTAAGCAGGATAATTTTAGCTTGGAGAGTTCAATGAATGTCAACATTCAACAAATGCCATTGGAAAGATAGGGCTGATAATAATTAGACTACGGAAAACAGCCACTGCATTTCAGCTAAATCATTGTGGTGTAAGAATGTGAACAAACGAAGGCGTGTATAAGGAATGGTTTTCGATAATCTGATACGTTTAGTTGTAATGACTAGGTCAACTATTTTTAAGTCAACACAAAATCGGTAGTTAATGTATTAAATGCTTAAGCAAAGAATAAAAGAGCATCTCTTTTGTAAACAAGTTTAGCAATACTGAAATTTTAACAGATAAAAGGAGATTCAGGCTTTACCAAATCCATAGCTAGCTTTAGTGGTGGGATTCAACTGGTGTAACAACCAGTTTGCTGAGCACGCGCTCTGTGCGCACGAAGAGTCCATTAGAAAAGACCCATTACAAGCAGTGTTAAAAGCAGCTGAAACGCGGCAATCCGCTCTGCCGCGCCAGTCAGCTGGGCTTCAAACAAAAGAAATAAAGGTAGGTATAGCGCAGGGGTGGGCGGGCCCTGCTGACGGGTCGGAGTGAAACGGTTTGCTCTCAGCTGCTTTTTGGAGCAATTGGCTTGCCCGAACCAGACTGAATAGGCTGAATCCCATCCCTGGCTAGCTCTGGTGGTTTGGGTCCAGAAAAAAAGAGGAAAATTGCCTCAACTGGCTGGTTTTCATGGGGGACTCTCTACTTGGCAACTAGCTCATCTTTATGGCCAGTTGCAGCATTCTGCACTCATGTGACTGCAATTTACAATGTTTTAAGCTGGTTACCAGCCTTTTCAGATAGTTTCTGGCAAAAAGCACCCATGCAAATGCATGGCAATGACCGCAGGGTTAATTTAACAACCATGATGTTTGTTGTTGTCCCACTCCTGGCTTTTTTAAGGTTCTGCTGATGAGGAACTCAGGTGAGATCGCCAGAGGAGCCTTAAAAAATTTTTTTTTTTAAGTTTAAAGGCTCTGCCGATCTCAGCTGAGGGGCATCAAGATGCCTTGATGCCCGCATTGATGTAATCTTTAAACATCTTTATTTGGTTAAAAGTGGATTGCCGGAACAGTGAAATGGTGTCTCTTTGAGTCTCTCTACAGAGACTTCATTTTATAATCAGGATAATAAAGGAAGCAGATGAAAAGAAATAACCTTCTTTCTGATGGGTTGCAGCTTCATTCAGAATAATGCCTTTCTTTGTCGCAGAGTTTGTTGCTTTTTCATTTGTTTGTGTTTCCCTGTAAAATTACTCACCTTTTCTGGCTGCAGCTCCTCACATAATGCTGTTCCTATTGGGGTTTTGGGGGGCAGGTTGTCCTGTTGGGTGGGGTAGAAGAGAACATCTAAAGTCAAATCTCAGCCCCAGGGTTGCAATTCAAATAAATGTGATTTTATACAAGATCCTTGGATGCTTCAATTTGTACAAATGGACTTGGGTAAATCATGCTAGGAATAAGCCACAATATTTTCATGCGGGATTCAGTTATTTTCTTTTGCGAATCCTTTGTATGCATCAACTATATGTTAATAAATAGGAAGCATTTTAAGGTACACCACTCTCAGTGCAACATATAAACATAATCGAAGTATAATTTGACTCCTACCTCAAGGTCCTGATACTTTAAGAAAAAAGAAAGGAAAATTATGTGAACGAGAATTCTTCTGTGATTTTTTTTTAAATAGAAAAAAATGACTTGTTTTACATACAGGTAAGCAAAAAGCAAACAAAATGGATAGCAATGATCTTGAATGAAATAAAATAAGAAAAAACATGAACACCAGGAATGCTTTTCTCTTAGCATAATGTCCAAATTTTCCATAAATTTCAGAATGTTAGAATTCTCAATCCCTTGTTTTTTGTGATTTCACTTGACTTGTAAACAAGTTATTGGCCAACAAAGTGCAGAACAGATTGTAATCATCTACTTAATCTCATCTGATCCTTTTTATGCACCTCCAGCTTCTCACTTGGATGATTAGAGAAAATGCTGAAATGGGTGTCAACAACTGAAATTATTTCCAGTTGGGGTCTTTTCTTGAAAGGGCATCAAACGTTGACTAAAAATTTCTTTAGGAGGGTTTTGGGGTTGGGTAAAAAGAAAGAGGGACGTGGTGGCTCATGGCTAAGAGTCTGAGCTTGTCGATCAAAAGATGGACAGTTTAGCGGTTCGAATCCCTAGTGCCGCGTAATGGGGTGAGCTCCCATTACTTGTCCCAGCTTCTGCTAACCTAGCAGTTCAAAAGCACGTAAAAAATGCAAGTAGAAAAATAGGGACCATCTTTGGTGGGAAGATAACAACATTCTGTGCGCCTTTGGTGTTTAGTCATGCCGGCCATATGACCACGGAGACGTCTTCGGACAGCACTAGCTCTTCGGCTTTGAAACGGAGATGAGCACCTAGAGTTGGGAACAACTAGCACATATGTGCGAGGGGAACCTTTACCTTTACCTTTTAAAAGAAACCCCAGTAAATAGGTAAACTCAGCCATGCTCACAATCCTGTGCAATCTAAATAGGGCAGAAAATTCAGTATTTCACCCACTGAGAACCTGGTATTGAAGCATTCTAAAAAGTTTCAGTTCATCTGAGATTGGAACATTTCAGAAAAATCAGTTTCTAATCTTCCTAATGTACAGCCCACTATATTTTTTAAACAAATTTTCCACATCATAGCATAATGTTTACGATATTTTTAATCATTTATTTAAAGAACCATTTTAACCATTCTGGAAATGTCCCAGGCTTGAGTTAAGTTTTTTTAAAAGCCTGGAACGTTTCTAAAAGTGTTGGAATAATGTCCAAATATATCCAATAAAGTTGGAACAGTGTTTGACCTAAAAATAGAGCATTTTGAATCTAAAAGTTTTGATTTATGATAGAAAAAAAACACATATATATATTTAATGTGCCAAAATCCTAACAAAATCTAATTTTACTTTGCAATATTGCAGATTAAAGACATGTTGTTTTGAAGATTATTGACATATAGAGAGAACAGCAAAAATCAAATATTAAAGACAACTAAAAGGCATGATAGGTTTTGTTTATTACATTTTAAGTGCCTGGTTTATAAAGTTCATTTCTGAATGAGTGGTAGTTCATCTGTTGTCACTTCCATTATCTGAAAATGTAGGACAGTGCAAAGCAAAGTTCATTTCAGGCAGTGGTTCTCAACCTTTATAGTGCTGCGACCCCTTTAATACCCATGATGTGGCGACCCCTTTAATACTTTAATACAATTTAATACAATTCCCCATGATGTGGCGACCCCAACCGTAAAATTATTTTCGTTTTGAATTTATCGCGCCTGAAGCCGTATTGGCTAGCGATTTGAACTGCTTGCGATTGCCTTGAGGATGGAGGCATTAAAGCAGAGACTCCTCCCCTATTAAGTTTATCTCGCCTGAAGCCAGATTAGGCTAGCGATTGGGAGTGATTGCAGCTGGCCTGAGAGGGAGACATCAGAGCAAAGATTTCTCTCTTTTTTAATTCATCGCGCCTGAAGCCAAATTCGGCTAGCGATTTGAAGAGCCTGCAGCTGGCTTATGGCTCCACTGGAGCGCGATTCTTCGACTCGCAAGTATACTTCCCATATTTCCGATGGTCTTAGGTGACCCCTGGCAAATCGTCATTCGACTCCCAACGGGGTCGCGACCCACAGGTTGAGAACCGCTGATTTAAGGTCTGTTGGAGAAAAGATCTTTTTGTCTTAAAGGCCTAAGAAGAAAAAGGTAAAGAACAGTGGTAACAGAAACGATGACAAAATAATTCTTATTTAAATTACAAGAGAACACATGCAAGGTTGGAATAATACAAGTACACCTCAGTGACCACACCAGTTTTAAATCTGTCAGTCAAGTTTAATTCATCTTAAAGTAAACTACATTGGTATATTTAAGACAAACAATTTGTTTTCTATGCACACTATCCACGGGACAGTCCCTTTTCCAAAATAACTACTTTTTAAGAGTCCCAGAAAAGCACTTTTTCAGAAAGTTTTCCCAATTAAAAAAACAACAACTTTCTATGCTTCCCCCCCACCCTTTATTTTTTCTTAAATTCATCTGAGAAGAAAAAAAAAACGTAAAATCCCCAAAACATTTACATTGCAAGCTATGTTCAAATGCATAAATTGATATACCTAACCAATGTATCGCAACTTGTGTTTTTACTTAGTTCACTTTTTTGTTCATCAATAAAAGAATATAAAAATCTTGTTCGACAGAGTGTTAAGTGTATTAAAATAGATTTGTATAGTACTGCACAGTTTCTCCCGGAGTTGTGAAAATGGATAAAAGGGCTTTGTGTGCTGCCTCCTGGGGATGGGGGGCAGCTTCCGATCCATCAAAAAACAAAATAACTTTTTTCGGCACCGTATGAGAGGCGAAGGTGAGACGCCTCACCTGTGGCACGTAAAGACAGAGCCTGGCTTTTGACAGAGCTGAATTCAGGGCGCCATTGAAGAAGGGCAAGAGCCATCTTTCTCAATGTCCTCAGGAGCACTTATATTTTTGGCCATGTCTACGAGTCCATAGGCTGCCTTTAAAAAAAAAAATAAACAGCCCCAATTCCTCTTGCTAAAAAAAGTAACCTTAACCAATGCTATTAAAATACTCTGCTACTTTCAATTTAATCTTTATTATATCCCTCAGAAAAAACTTTACATTTCCCCTTCAACCCTTGAATTCTGAAATGGTGATCCTTTGGAAGCAAAGGAGAAACAGAGCTATAAAATGGAAAAGCCACACTGACAAGAAACTCATTTGCCCATCAACAACTTGAGAGGTTAAGCCTCAAGGCGCTAGCATAGGCTATCTGACCTATATTGGGCCAAGTCTCAGCATGGTTGCTTCAGGAAGACTAGCTAGTGAAAAGTCAACTGAAATATAGGCAATTTTCTAGCATCTTCTCAAGCTAAAGCTAATGTTTTACACGTGCTCAAATTTAACGAAATTATAAAAAGAACATTTTTTAAAAAAAGTTATCACAATCAGATACCCCACCCCACCCCAAACTCCTGATATATCCAATAAAAGAAATGACCACTTGAGGCAGTTTATTTCCTGTCTTGTAAATTTTAGCAGATAATTCTGCAAGTAAAGGTGAGGGGGAGGAAACCCAACATTTTTCCACATTTCCTATTTTACAATTAAAATGCAGTACAAAAGAGTTAAGTTTTTTGGCATATCATTTGTACTGTTTTGATAAAATAAAAAGCAGCCATAATGTATATTATTTGCTTTCTTCCTTCAAAAAAAAAAAAGAAAGAAAAAAGAAAAGAAAAGATAAAAAAAGAAAGAAAAGAAAAAAAAGAAAAAAAAAAGGAAGGGTTCAAAATCAGCCATGTCTGCTGTAGGATGAGGTAAAAAAATAAAATAAAAATGGCAGCCACGAAGTGCAATCAATACGAAACAGATGAGCTCTGATTACATCGTCCCAGCTGCCATCTTGACTTTTTTGACCTTATCTGTGGACAGCCCAGAAAGGAACCCCCCCCACCAACTAAAAATATCCAACCAATTAAAATATTTCTCACTACTATCATTGTTAAACCTTGAACGACAGCAGAATCCACCCCCCAAAAAACATCCCCAATGAGAAAAATACATCAATAGCAAAATAAGTTAAGAGGACCCGCTAAAATGAAGGGTTTTACAGGCATTAACTCTTTCAATACTTCAGAACGCATATACAGAAGCCTCAGCATGAAAATACTTCAATATTTCACTAGAAATGGTAAATTTCATACATTTTTATTTAAATATCTGCAATTATAATACTGGAAAAAAGAAAAGATTTGATTTTGAAGGCTCTGAAAGTGTCCACAAATGTAACTCTTCTCTATAGCCCTGAATGAAAACGACACTTGATCCTTTTTTTAAAAAAATCAGGAATCTATGCTAGGTTTTTTTTTAATATATATATATATTAAAAAGTCACCATTTTCCATTCTCGGTGCCTGTATCTATCTATCTATCTGCACTAGCGCACTAATGGTTTGCCTGTCAATCTATTTTTTCTTCCCAAAGGGCAGCTTCTTTGCGCCTCTGCAAAGGAGGTGCCACCCCCCCAAAAAAAGAGGCAGGCCCCTTCCGCCTCTCCAGGCCGCCCCGTCTTCCATCGACCAGAGAAGCAGCATCCTTTTCTGCATTAATTACATTAAGGCCAAATCAACCAAACGAAGGGAAAGGGGGATTAGCACTGAGATTCCCAGCAATGGGGGAAAGGAAATAATGACATCGAGCTGCCAAGGGGACTCAATGGTGGGATGATTATTACTATTTTTTTTCCCCCGCACAACTTTTAGGACAATGTCATTTTCTTGTTATCTCAGGTTTTTTTTTTAATTTTTCTTCCCCACTTTAACATGATCTTTCTTGACTTGAGTCAAACCCATTTCACACGGCTGCCATCTTCTCAATGTCCTCAGGAGCACTTATATTTTTGGCCATGTCTACGAGTCCATAGGCTGCCTTTAAAAAAAAAAATAAACAGCCCCAATTCCTCTTGCTAAAAAAAGTAACCTTAACCAATGCTATTAAAATACTCTGCTACTTTCAATTTAATCTTTATTATATCCCTCAGAAAAAACTTTACATTTCCCCTTCAACCCTTGAATTCTGAAATGGTGATCCTTTGGAAGCAAAGGAGAAACAGAGCTATAAAATGGAAAAGCCACACTGACAAGAAACTCATTTGCCCATCAACAACTTGAGAGGTTAAGCCTCAAGGCGCTAGCATAGGCTATCTGACCTATATTGGGCCAAGTCTCAGCATGGTTGCTTCAGGAAGACTAGCTAGTGAAAAGTCAACTGAAATATAGGCAATTTTCTAGCATCTTCTCAAGCTAAAGCTAATGTTTTACACGTGCTCAAATTTAACGAAATTATAAAAAGAACATTTTTTAAAAAAAGTTATCACAATCAGATACCCCACCCCACCCCAAACTCCTGATATATCCAATAAAAGAAATGACCACTTGAGGCAGTTTATTTCCTGTCTTGTAAATTTTAGCAGATAATTCTGCAAGTAAAGGTGAGGGGGAGGAAACCCAACATTTTTCCACATTTCCTATTTTACAATTAAAATGCAGTACAAAAGAGTTAAGTTTTTTGGCATATCATTTGTACTGTTTTGATAAAATAAAAAGCAGCCATAATGTATATTATTTGCTT
Source organism: Ahaetulla prasina (assembly GCF_028640845.1). Classification (NCBI taxonomy): domain Eukaryota; kingdom Metazoa; phylum Chordata; class Lepidosauria; order Squamata; family Colubridae; genus Ahaetulla; species Ahaetulla prasina. Next base: position 15,444,801 of record NC_080545.1, on the reverse strand, counting down.
TCTTCCTTCAAAAAAAAAAAAAGAAAGAAAAAAGAAAAGAAAAGATAAAAAAAGAAAGAAAAGAAAAAAAAAGAAAAAAAAAGGAAGGGTTCAAAATCAGCCATGTCTGCTGTAGGATGAGGTAAAAAAATAAAATAAAAATGGCAGCCACGAAGTGCAATCAATACGAAACAGATGAGCTCTAATTACATCGTCCCAGCTGCCATCTTGACTTTTTTGACCTTATCTGTGGACAGCCCAGAAAGGAACCCCCCCACCAACTAAAAATATCCAACCAATTAAAATATTTCTCACTACTATCATTGTTAAACCTTGAACGACAGCAGAATCCACCCCCCAAAAAACATCCCCAATGAGAAAAATACATCAATAGCAAAATAAGTTAAGAGGACCCGCTAAAATGAAGGGTTTTACAGGCATTAACTCTTTCAATACTTCAGAACGCATATACAGAAGCCTCAGCATGAAAATACTTCAATATTTCACTAGAAATGGTAAATTTCATACATTTTTATTTAAATATCTGCAATTATAATACTGGAAAAAAGAAAAGATTTGATTTTGAAGGCTCTGAAAGTGTCCACAAATGTAACTCTTCTCTATAGCCCTGAATGAAAACGACACTTGATCCTTTTTTTAAAAAAATCAGGAATCTATGCTAGGTTTTTTTTTAATATATATATATATTAAAAAGTCACCATTTTCCATTCTCGGTGCCTGTATCTATCTATCTATCTGCACTAGCGCACTAATGGTTTGCCTGTCAATCTATTTTTTCTTCCCAAAGGGCAGCTTCTTTGCACCTCTGCAAAGGAGGTGCCACCCCCCCAAAAAAAGAGGCAGGCCCCTTCCGCCTCTCCAGGCCGCCCCGTCTTCCATCGACCAGAGAAGCAGCATCCTTTTCTGCATTAATTACATTAAGGCCAAATCAACCAAACGAAGGGAAAGGGGGGGATTGTAAGCACTGAGATTCCCAGCAATGGGGGGGGGGGAAAGGAAATAATGACATCGAGCTGCCAAGGGGGACTCAATGGTGGGATGATTATTACTATTTTTTTTCCCCCGCACAACTTTTAGGACAATGTCATTTTCTTGTTATCTCAGGTTTTTTTTTTAATTTTTCTTCCCCACTTTAACATGATCTTTCTTGACTTGAGTCAAACCCATTTCACACGGCTGCCATCTTTTCTCTCCTTATGCCCGCATGCACTTAAAGCAGGGGTGTCCAAACTACGGCCCGCGGGCCAACTGCGGCCCGCGGGTCAGTTTTTATTGGCCCGCAGCAAATTCTCGGTGGACAGTGGGGTGCGGCCCCCGTCCTGGCCCCCAAGGAAGCCGCCGCTCACCCGGTTGCAGATGCGGGGAGGCTCCGCTGAGGCTACCCCTGCCCACCCGGGGCTGCGGGCCGGCCATTCAGCCACTGGGCTGTAGGGGGCGCCCGGGACGCCCACGGCTCCAGCCCGGCCCACCAGACAGAGGAGGAGGCGGGCGGGCGGCAGAGCTTCCGGCGCTGCTCCAGGCGCCCTCGGCTCGCGGCGCCGCACAGGTAGGCTCTCCAGGCGGGTCGGCAGAGCAGGGCTGGATGGGCGGGGAGGCGGAGGCGGAGGCGGAGGAGGATGGGAGGTTGAGCTGCTGAGTGGGCCCCGCTGCGGGGCTGCCGAGGTCAGCGGGCAGGGGCTTCTGCTCCCGGAGAACCTCTGGGTGGGGCATACCAGGCATTCCCACCAACTGAGCTGCATCGCTGGGGAGGGGAGGCGGTGGCTGGAGAGGACAACCCGCCGCCGCCCCACCCAGAGGTTCTCCGGGAGCAAGCGTCCCGTTCCGCTGGGACCCTCGGCAGCCCGGCAGCGGGCCCACTCAGCAGCTCAACCTCCCATCCTCCTCCGCTCCGCTCCCCGCCCGTCCAGCCCTGCTCTGCCGACCCGCCGGAGAGCCTACCTGCGCGCGCGCCGCGAGCCGAGGGCGCCCGGAGCAGCGCCGAAGCTCTGCCGCCCGCCCGCCTCCTCTGTCTGGTACCGCCTCCCCTCCCCAGCGATGCAGCTCAGTTGGTGGGAATGCCTGGTAAGGGGCGCAGCTCAGTTGGGGCCTTGTCCGGGAAGCTGAGTGACCAAGGAGGCTCTGGGAGAGGCGAAGAGACCTACCCACCCCACCCCGCCCCAGCTGGGAAGATGGCAACGCCGCCGCTCGCCGGTTGCAGATGCGGGAGGCTCCGCTGGCGACCCCGCCCACCGGGGCTGCGGGCGGCCATTCCGCCACTGGGCTGTAGGGGCGCCGGGGCGCCCACGGCTCCAGCCCGGCCCACCAGACAGAGGAGGCGGGCGGGCGGCAGAGCTTCGGCGCTGCTCCGGGCGCCCTCGGCTCGCGGCGCCCCGCAGGTAGGCTCTCCAGGCGGGTCGGCAGAGCAGGGCTGGACGGGCGGGGGGGCGGGGCGGAGGAGGATGGGAGGGGTGAGCTGCTGAGTGGGCCCCGCTGCGGGGCTGCCGAGGGTCCCGGCGGGAACGGGACGCTTCTGCTCCCCGGAGAACCTCTGGGTGGGGGGCGGCGAAGGCGGGTTGTCCCTCTCCAGCCACCGCCTCCCCTCCCCAGCGATGCAGCTCAGTTGGTGGGAATCCTCGGCGCCTGGTGAGGCGCAGCTCAGTTGGGGCCTTGTCCGGGAAGCTGAGTGACCAAGGAGGCTCTGGGAGAGGCGAAGAGACCCACCACCCACCCCCGGTGTTGCCACAGCTGGGAAGATGGCAACATCCTGGGATGCCGGGATGCCCAAGGGGATGAAGCCCTTCCTCGCAAAGAGTCTTTTGGGCCCAAGGCAGCTTGGCGGCTGGTGGCCCTGTGCCCCATGGGGCATTGCCAGGATCGTTCCTCCAATGGGCCAAAGCCTCCTGGCTGACCCACAAGGCCCTCGGAGGGGGAGAACAGCCGGCCTTCCTAGCACAGCGCTGCCTCTTCCCAAAAGGGAAGTTTGTTTGTTTGTTTGCCTTTGAAGGTGTCTCTCACCCGCTTGGCTTGTTTCTGTTTCATTTTGTCTGCCTCTGAGAAGGACTGGCTGGCTGCAAAACTCTTGTGGCTTGAGGCTATTGTGCGCACTCTGTACATGGGCCCCAGCTGCCCCTCGGAGCAGCTTCAAAGCCCTTTGGGGGCTCTGCTCCCAAACCTGTGCCCAAACCGAGGGACCCTTGGGGGCTTCTTTGCATGCTGCAGGATCTCCCAGTGTGACAGTTTTGCACCCTGCAGACTGATAGAAAGCAGCTGGGACTCCCCTGGTGGAAAAGAAGAAGACCGGCATCGAGAAACAGGTGAGGGCGGCGAGGGGCCGAACAGCGTTGGTGGGGGGAAGTGTGCAGAATGTCTCCAGACAAAAACTATATCGCACTTTTGACCAGTCCTCACACTTATGACCGGTCATCATTTATGCCTGTTGCAGCATTTTGTGCATAGGGACTACTCAGAGGGCTGCAAAACTTATTTTTGACCTGTCCTCACACTTTTGACTGGTCCTCACACCTACAACTATCTTTACATTTTGCACCCTATCTTGTAACCGTGGTGAAGAGAAGCAGTTGTGAAATGGGTGATATGGTTGTTAAAAATGCTGCAATGGGCATAAATGTGAGGATGGTCATAAGTGTGAGGACTGGTCAAAAATTACTTTTTTTAGCCCTCTGAGTAGTTTCTATGCCCATAGCCACATCCACTCAGTCACATGAGCAGTTAGCCACACCCACCAGTCACATGACCACCAAGCCACACCCCAAAATAAGCCACGCCCATCCCCGTGGCCCGGGCCTTTGCTTATTTTTCTGTATTTGGCCCTCACTCAAAAAAGTTTGGACACCCCTGACTTAAAGTGTTCTTGTTGGCTGGATTGGTTCTCTTCTGAAGAAAAAAAAGTGTGTCTGTGTGGGGGGAAACCCACCAATGGGGGGAGGGGGGAAGGGGGAGGGGATCCCCTGTCAGTTGTTGCCCTGTGTCGGCTGCAAGGGTTGGGGAGCAGCGGCAGCCGAGGCAGATGATGGTTTGGTCCAGGGGACAGTCAGCAGGGAGGAGGAGGAGGTTGTTGTTGTCATGGTAACCTGAAGCATCTGCTCATTCTGTATCAGTCTAATGAGAGTTTTGAGGTGTTCCAGCGATGATTGAACCCCTTTCTGCTGGGCCAATAGGCTGTTTTTGAGCTCTAGGCATTTCTGTCAAATTAGAAATGGAAAGAGAAAGAAATCATCCACAAGAAACGATCGAAAGATCCCTCAGCAAATGGACATCATGGAGGACCTGCAACCAAGATAGTTGCCCTGCGACATCCTTAAAGGCCAGAATATCAGTCAGGACACTTAAAAAGAGATTTCCCCCTCCCTTTCCTGTTTCTTATTGGTGGCATACCTACCAGTGGTGGCTTTCAAAATTTTTTACTACCGGTTCTGTGGATGTGGATTGGTGGGCATGGCTTGGCTTGTTGGGCGTGGCTTGTTGGATGTGGCAGGGGAAGGATATTGTAAAATCTCCATTCCCTCCCCACTCCAGGGGAAGGTTACTTCAAAATCCCCATTTCCTCCCAATCAGCTCGGACTTGGGAGGCAGAGAATAGGTGAGGGTGGGGCCAGTCAGAATTTTTACTACTGGTTCTCCGAACTACTCAAAATTTCCGCTACCGGTTCTCCAGAACTGGTCAGAACCTGCTAAAACCCACCTCTGATACCTACATAACTTAATACAGAGATTGTTTTCCAAACCAGTTTCAGTCTGAAGTAACGTACAGTTTATATTAAGTTCACCTTTATCTAACCTTGACCGATTTCCTCATGAAAGAAAAAACAGAATAGAAATTCCACAAATAAATAAATGAGCACAGCCCAGCCTGGTTATTATTTGAATGAGAGAACTGCCAGGATTCTAAAAATGGAAAGTCAAAAAAATAATGTATATTATTTTTATTAAAGACATTCCTATTGCACTTGGCTGGAGAAGATTAGGAACGACTGAGGGCAAAAGAAGAATGGGACAACAGAGAATGAGGTGGCTGGATGGAGTCACTGAAGCAGTCAGCGTGAGCTTAAATGGACTCCGGGGGATGGGAGAGGACAGGAAGGCCTGGAGGAAAGTTGTCCATGGAGTTGCGATGGGTCAGACACGACTTCGCAACTAACAACAACAACAATTGCACTTGGAGGCTCACATCAAAATGTCCATGATGCCATATTAAAAAACAAACCCAAACTAACACGTAACAAAGAAACCTGCATAAAAATAAAGCAATAAAATGGAAAAAGAAAAGTTTGTGCTACAGGTAAACTCAGAGGACACCTCCCGGGAAATTTCAACCATTTCAGGTCAGCAGGGAAACGGCCGACTTGTCTCTACCAGAAATAGTTCCACAGTGCTGGCACCGTCAAAGAAAAGCAGAACCTTTGCACTTCAGCCACCACCAGCCTCAACGTCTCCAAAATGTGGGATTTGCAGCAGTTTTCTCCTGGTTATTCTAGTACTGGTTCGAGTAGATGGTTCTGCAAGTATCTGGGTGCCAGTCAGTGGCGGAATTCAAATAATTTAACAACTGGTTCTCTGCCATAATGACCAGCTGGGTAGGCATGGCTCAGTGGCCATGTGACCCTGTGGGTGTGGCCAACTCAATGTCACTCATGTTGATGGGCGCTTCGCCTTAGCTGTTACAATGTAATAAGGGTTAACCAGAGAGGCAGTTTCTGTAAGCAGGGCAATAAAGATTAGGCTAGAAACACCACCAGAATGTTTCCTTCCTGCCTTCCTTACAGGATTAGCCCTGTAAAGTGGGAAAAAAAAATAAGATTTCTTCCAACAACCGGTTCTCTGAACTGCTTAGAAAGTTAACATCCGGTTCTCCCGAATAGGTGCGAACTGGCTGGATCCCACCATTGGTGCCAGTCTATAAAATGTGTTATAGGTCAAAAAAAGTACTTTAAATTATACCTGGAAACTGGTCTGCAGCCAGTGTGGAGTCTACAAACCCAGTATTATATGTTTCCAGTGCCAGAAACTGAAAAGCACATGGGTTGCATTTTGGACAACTGAAGTTTTTGAGTGGTCTTTAAAGGCAGCCTGAAGCAGTGCATGGTACCATTATCTAACCAGGTGATAATGAGCGCATGAACGATTGTAGCCAGAGCCTACCCTGCACGCTCACATTTTCGGTTCCGGCTGAACCAATTGTTCAAGGGCAGCAGCCCACTCCTGCCCCTAGTCCTTCTTTTCATTAAACTAGACATACCCAATTCCAGCAACCTTTCTTTGTATGTTTTAGCCTCCAGTTCCCTAATCATCTTTCTTGCGCTTCTCTGCAACTCTTTCTAGAGTTTCAACATCTTTTTTACATCGCGGTGATCAAAATGCAGAAGGGCAGCTGCAACAGGACTCAACAGAGAACGCCATAAACTGCTCTTCCATGATTTAAAGGAACAGATACTTTTCCTTCAAGTACTTTTGTCTTGCAAAGTCTTGTTTTCTTAAAATTGCTCCTGAAGGAGCAACGTCTTTGGCTACCATCTTCTAGCTTGCTTGAAATTCGGAGGAACCTTCCCATTTGTCTCTTTGTCCCCTGCGGGCCTTGAGATAAGAAACAAGCTAAGGAATTATACCTTCATTGCATTATTAAGAAAGCATTCTTTTTCCTCCAGCTGTCTGTGTTCTCCTCTTAATTCACTGCTCCTCTTTAATAGCCTCCTCTTCTCTTCTTCTTTGACTGAAAAAGACACAAACAGAAGCAATGAAAATAATGACACTTTCTACTAAACAGAGCAGTTAAGCAAATGCATCTGGAAAGAACTGGACAGCTCCCTGGGGCAGCAACTATATGGGTGATGCAGAAGAGGCAATGACCTTCCCCACTTCAACATGATCTTTCTTGACTTGAGTCAAGCCTATTTCACATGGCTGCCAGCTTTTCCTACCTGACATAGTTTTTTTGTGCATTAGCCAAAGATTACATGACTTTGCAACTAACAACAAAAATCTCCAATGGGCCAGCCAGCCAAGATAGGAGTTGCCCCATCTTCCAAAATTGTCCCAGAGATGGATGAGTGTTGTTCTGGAGAAGGTAAAGAAGAAGCTTAGCTAATTACTACATGGTGTCAATCAGCTCAGCTTTTCAATATGGCTGGAAGCTAATTACTATTTAGGGCATGTCAAATTTTTCAACTTTCAATTTCCAAACTTGAGGGGTGCTCAAAATGTTGTGACTGCCTTGGGGATTATAAAGATATTTTGGTTACTTTAATATAATCTAGATGTGCTTGGTAAGTTACTGCATAAATATCATAACTTTTTAGCATTTCATTTATGTCAATTTGCTCAGCTTTTCAATATGGCTGGAAGCCCAACAATAGGACAGAAACAAGAAAAATATCAGCTCTCAATGCAGTGCCCCCTTTGCATGCACACATGATCCAGACAATATACTCCTGATATATAAGAGTCTATATAAACAAGACTCTTAGATCCTTCAATTAACCCACATTTTTTCTCATACAATTCAGTGGCTGCAATGAGATCAACAAGAGAATACAAGTTAGTCCTCACTTACCAGCTGCAGTTGGGATTGCCGGTAAGTGGCATGGTAATTAAATGAATCACCATAACACCAAGCCCAAATCACATCTTTATTATTTTATTTATTTATTTATTTATTTGATTTTTATACCGCCCTTCTCCCGAAGGACTCAGGGCGGTGTACAGGCAAGATAAAACAATACAATATACAAATTAAAATACCATTTAAAAAACTTATTTAAATTAGCCTAAAATTAAAAAATTTCCATACTAAAAACCCCGTTTAAAAATTAATAAAAGATAAAATTCAATTTAAGACAGCCCCGCGCAAATAAAAAGATGCGTCTTCAGTTCGCGACGGAATGTCCGAAGGTCAGGTATTTGGCGTAAACCCGGGGGAAGTTCGTTCCAGAGTGTGGGAGCCCCCACAGAGAAGGACCTTCCTGGGGCCAGCCAGCCAAGATAGGAGTTGCCCATCTTCCAAAATTGTCCCAGAGATGGATGAGTGTTGTTCTGAGAAGGTAAAGAAGAAGCTTAGCTAATTACTACATGGTGTCAATCAGCTCAGCTTTTCAATATGGCTGGAAGCTAATTACTACATGGTGTCAATCAGCTCAGCTTTTCAATATGGCTGGAAGCTAATTACTACATGGTGTCAATCAGCTCAGCTTTTCAATATGGCTGGAAGCTAATTACTACATGGTGTCAATCAGCTCAGCTTTTCAATATGGCTGGAAGCTAATTACTACATGGTGTCAATTTGCTCAGCTTTTCAATATGGCTGGAAGCCCAACAATAGGACAGAAACAAGAAAAATGTCAGCTCTCAATGCAGTGCCCCCTTTGCATGCACACATGATCCAGACAATATACTCCTGATATATAAGAGTCTATATAAACAAGACTCTTAGATCCTTCAATTAACCCACATTTTTTCTCATACAATTCAGTGGCTGCAATGAGATCAACAAGAGAATACAAGTTAGTCCTCACTTACCAGCAGCAGTTGGGATTGCCGGTAAGTGGCATGGTCATTAAGTGAATCACCATAACACCAAGCCCAAATCACAACTTTAGTTCTGCTAAAGAGATTGTTAATCACAAATCACCCACAGGCATTAAGTGCAGCATCACTTTTCTTATCAGAAGCCAGTTGTGAAGCTTGCAAAGGGTGATCACGCGATTGTGGGATGCTGCAACCATCAGAAATGCGTGGCAGTTGCCAAGAGTCACAATCATGTGACTGCAGGGATGCTGCAACCATCAGAAATGCGTGGCAGTTGCCAAGAGTCACAATCATGTGACTGCAGGGATGCTGCATCAGTCCCATGTTCAAAGGCCGATCGTCAATCAACTTTTCAGTGCCATCCTAATTTTGAATGGTCAATAAGTGGAGCAGTTGTGAAGCTTGCAAAGGGTGATCACGCGATTGTGGGATGCTGCAACCATCAGAAATGCGTGGCAGTTGCCAAGAGTCACAATCATGTGACTGCAGGGATGCTGCAACCATCAGAAATGCGTGGCAGTTGCCAAGAGTCACAATCATGTGACTGCAGGATGCTGCATCAGTCCCATGTTCAAAGGCCGATCGTCAATCAACTTTTCAGTGCCATCCTAATTTTGAATGGTCAATAAGTGGAGCAGTTGTGAAGCTTGCAAAGGGTGATCACGCGATTGTGGGATGCTGCAACCATCAGAAATGCGTGGCAGTTGCCAAGAGTCACAATCATGTGACTGCAGGGATGCTGCATCAGTCCCATGTTCAAAGGCCGATCGTCAATCAACTTTTCAGTGCCATCCTAATTTTGAATGGTCAATAAGTGGAGCAGTTGTGAAGCGAAAACTACATGTTTAATGATCCATTCCATAGTTGGCAAAGAGATTTCCCAATTTCAAGCCACTGACTGATTGATCTATATACATGTATATGCCATCACCTTTTGGGATTCTAAAGCAGGGGTCTTCAACCTTGGTAACTTTAAGCCTGGAGGACTTCAACTCCCAGAATGCCCCAGCTAGCTTTGCTGGCTGGGGCATTCTGGGAGTTGATGTCCACCAGGCTTAAAGTTGCCAAGGTTGCAGACCCCTGTTCTAAAGGACAACATTTAAAAAAGTCTAGAAAGTGCAAAAGACGTGAGAATTAAGGTAAAAATGAGCAAAAAAATGTTTTCAAATAAATAAGTTAGGAAGACATCTGAATTCACCCACTGTCTTGTCTGTCTCTCTCCAAATAGTTTTGTCTCCAGTGTAAATTGTGTTAAGAACAGCTGTTGGATGAAAGTTCTAGTCTGACAATTCCTGTTACATTTAGATGGGCACAAGCCTTAGGAGAAGCTTGCAATCCACCCCTGGGGTGACTTCAATTTTCAAGCTGCTGACATTTGAGAAACTCTATCTAATAATCAATCACTTCAGCACATACCTGTTTTATGAGTAATGTACGATTGCACCACAGCCAGAGTTCCAGACCAGGAGACACTGTCATCTTTCTTTAACACCTACAGGTTTCAGATAATAACAGCTTTCAGCAATTCAAGGACACAGCTAGGACACAATATTTGCAAGTACCTCATCATCTCCTCCCCCCCTCCCGTTTTCTTAATCAAAAGTTGATCATATCAGAAATACCCAACAGTTACACAAAACCGGCTCCAGTGGTTTGCAAAATAAGAATTCATGGGAAATCATATAGGAAAAAAAATGTAAAAACTCCCTTTTCCTCTTTTACGATGGAGAATAGGAAAATATCCTCCGTTTTTATCCATCTAGCAAATATCTTCCTCGAGCCGCTCAAACTGGTTGCCAGCCACTATATATGCTGTGCCTTTATGCAGTACTGCATAAAGACATTGAGCGTGCCTGTGTTGACAATGAAATATTTTGTTATTGTCATAATTTTGCCTTGTCTCAAGAGAAAATTTGCTTCAACAAATCTAGAAATGATAACCTCTCTTCAGATATCCCTGTGAGAAGCAAGAGAGCATAAAAAAATAGTTGGAATTTCTCATGCAAATTTTATTTCCTACACAGGTAGGCCCTGAGCTATGTCATGTGACTGACGCAATTTTACAACCTTTTGTGGCAGGTGTTAAGCGAACAGCACGGTTGTTAGGAGAACCAATGGTTCACTATGGGTGTGATTTTGCCCCAAAATGGAAGCAATGCTGGTTTTTAGCAAAACTGTAATAAAACAAAGTTGTGTGATATTGCAGGATGTTGCAAATGGTGATAAATGCAGTTCAGCTGCTGAATGCCCAGGCTATGCAAATTGATATAATACAGATGTTTTCTTACAGAAGAGCAATCTAGAATTTTTTGGAGGAAGAGATATTATCAGCCTTTCTATCGCACACTACTTTTTTTTAACATGACAATAATTCTAGAGTAAATAAATCCCAAAAATAGGATTTTTAAAAGATTTATTTTGTTAAAGAAAATGTAGGCATCCTTTAGAAACAAATGTTTACACCCATCCGTAGAAAGTGGAATGGTGATTATTTATTTTGCACAATAGTTGACAGAATGAACAAGATATGGAAAATAATTTTGCAAATTATAGCATGCAAAACGTTTTAAATTTTTGTTGGTTCCAAGTGAAAACATCCAGTTTTTGAGACTGACTTTGTTGTTTCAACCTAAGTAGCAGCTGCTTTTTGCATTTTGGAATGGGATTTTCTGATCATATTGGCAGTCTGGTGGCTAAACAGCTCTGTTTTCCACTCCAAATACTCTGTTTCAACTGGAGATATGAAACATTGGTTACTTCTTCCCCAGCTGATTAAAGGTAAATTTTCCCCTCGCACATATGTGCTAGTCATTCCCGACTCTAGGGGGCAGTGCTCATCTCCGTTTCAAAGCCGAAGAGCCAGCGCTGTCCAAAGACGTCTCAGTGGTCATGCGGCTGGCATGACTAAACGCCAAAGGCGCGCGGAACGCTGTTACCTGCCCACCAAAGGTGGTCCCTATTTTTCTACTTGCATTTTTTATGTTCTTTCAAACTGCTAGGTTGGCAGAAGCTGGGACAAGTAACATAACATAACATAACATCAGAGTTGGAAGGGACCTTGGAGGCCTTCTAGTCCAACCCCCTGCCCAGGCAGGAAACCCTACACCATCTCAGTCAGATAGTTATCCAACATTTTCTTAAAAATTTCCAGTGTTGGAGCATTCACAACTTCTGAAGGCAAGTCGTTCCACTTATTAATTGTTCTAACTGTCAGGAAATTTCTCCTTAGTTCTAAGTTGCTTCTTTCTTTGACCAGTTTCCACCCATTGCTTCTTGTTCTACCCTCAGGTGCTTTGGTGAACAGCCTGACTCCCTCTTCTTTGTGGCAGCCCCTAAGATATTGGAACACAGCTATCATGTCTCCCCTAGTCCTTCTTTTTGTTAAACTAGACATACCCAGTTCCTGCAACCGTTCTTCATATGTTTTATCCTCCAGTCCCCTAATCATCTTTGTTGCTCTTCTCTGCACTCTTTCTAGAGTCTCGACATCTTTTTTACATCGTGGCGACCAAAACTGGATGCAATATTCCAAGTGTGGCCTTACCAAGGCATTATAAAGTGGCACTAACACTTCACGTGATCTTGAAGTAATGGGAGCTCACCCCATTACGCGGCACTAAGGATTCGAACCGCTGAACTGCCGAACTTTCGATCAACAAGCTCAGTGGCTAAGACGTCCCCAGCTGATTAGGAATCTTATAAAGGGAACATGGATATTGAGGTCATAATTTACCCTCAAATGAGAAAGAAAGTTTTTGTGGAAAAGATGGCTCTATCATACAAGTCTATTTTATCAAAATTAAATAGAGTTCACCTCTCGGAGATCCTTTGTTTAGTACCTGCATTACCAAGTAGCTCACCTTTTCTTGGCACTTGGGACAGACCCATGCTCCTTTAGGAACGGTCTTCAAGGGAGGATCCAAGCAGCTGAGGTGATAGGCCCTGGAGCATGTTCCACAAGGTTGTAAGTTGGCACCATGCTTGCATGCTGAACAGTATTCCTCATGGCTGACCTCATTCTGAAAGATTGCAAAGGTAAAGTTGAAGCAGTTCCTCAGAAGCAGAAATAGTTGTTGTTTTTTTGGGGGGGGGCGCCTGCATTTTACTAAAGTAGCATCAGCAGACCATCATATTCCCTCAACATTTCACTAGCACGCTTGTTCATTCATGAGGGGTCCTTAGTGCTCTCTGAGCTGGGTTGTTTTCTTGCAGACGTTTCATTACCCAAACTAGGTAACATCATCAGTGCTAATGGTAGCAATAAAGGAAAATATCTGTAACTCGCGGTTGAAATGAAAGGTCTTGGTGCTCCCTTGAGCTTGGTTGTTTGTTTGTTTTTATTTGCATTTATATCCCGCCCTTCTCCGAAGACTCAGGGCGGCTTACACTATGTCAAGCAATAGTCTTCATCCTATTTGTATATTTATATACAAAGTCAACTTATTGCCCCCAACAATCTGGGTCCTCATTTTACCTACCTTATAAAGGATGGAAGGCTACACTTGATCTTAGCCAAAAGGCCGAGAAGCTAAAATCTCAGCGTTTTTAAAAGACAATACGCAGGAAAGATATTTAATTGAATGGAAAAAATGGATTGATTATCTACAAAATAGATATCAGATTAAGAAATATCAGATTGCCTTTGAATAATTAGAAAGTTATTTTATGTAATGGGGAGGGGGTCGGGAGATGAAAAGCTTTGGATGTGGTTACTTGGATTGGAAGGGAAAATTTTATTCTATGTTTGGTTTATGTATAACAATACCTTGTGATTGACCCGGGAAGCCGGGGGGGGGGGGGAGGGGGGAAGGGGGTTTTTTGGGAGGGAGGGGGGGAAAAAGGGGGAAAAATGTTTTTGTTTTTTAAAACTCTTTCAATAAAAAAAAAAAAAGGATGGAAGGCTGAGTCAACCTTGGGCCTGGTGGGGCTTGAACCTGCAGTAATTGCAGGCAGCTGCTGTTAATAACAGACTGTCTTACCAGTCTGAGCCACAGAGGTTGTTTTCTTGCACATGTTTATACTAACACTGATTTAACCTAGTTTGGGTAATGAAAGAAAACAACCCAGCTCAGAGAGCACCAAGGACCCCTCATGTCAATCCTGAGCTACAAATATTCTCTTTTATTAGTACGTATTTATTCGCAAGCTTTCCTCCTAGGATCACATCAAAGGTCACTACTTAATTATCACTATGCCTTGCCACTAAATATGAATGTCCTGAGACAGGTGTTCATCATTCTGAGGTACAGGGAGCGAAAGCCACTACAGGTAGTCCTCAACATACAACATTTAGCAACCGTTCGAAGTTACAACGGCACTGAAAAAAATAACTTATGACCATTTTTCACAGTTACGACCATTGCGGCATCCCCCTGGTCATGTGATCAAAATTCAAACGCTTGGCAACTGGTTTGCATTGATGACCATTGCTGTGTCCCAAGGTCACGTGATGCCCTTTTGCAACCTTTTGACCAGCAAAGTCAATGGAGAAGTTGGATTCGTTTAACAACTGTAGCAGGAAAGTTAGTAAAATGGGGCAAAACTCACTTAACAACAGAAATTTTGGGGGTCAATTGTGGTTGTAAGTCGAGGACTACCTGTACACTGAAGGTTCCCAGTAACATAGCTGCTTTAATGGTTCAAAGAAGTGTGCTTTGTCCATGTCAACATATTCTGCAAATGCCTGTTATCCCTCAGATGCTTTAATTAAGGAAGAAATCTGGTGGTCCTGATTGACAATGCAATGAAAATTGCCAATTTAGTGCACGCACAACAGCTGTGAAAGATGGAAATTACACACTTGGAATTGTGATGAAATTAATCAAAACGTGAATTGCTTCTGTTGCATTGTCCTAATACATGTAGAATACAATATTAATTATCTATCTCAAAACGAGGACTTTAAAGGATTTTTTTTTTCTTTTCTTTTTTAAAGATAATCATCTATCTTTGCTTCTCAGAATGATAAAGGAACTGAAAAACCATTTCAGAATGGAATGTCTGCAGTGTTACAATTTGATTAATTAATTAATTAATTAACTGGATTTTCAAGGCTGCCTGATTCTGAAAAGACACCGGGCAATTGCAGTATTTTAAATACGTAATTTAAAAATACAGTTAAAAACCTGTGTGCCCAAATTAAGCAGGACAAGATGCAAAAGTCTGCAAGCAACATCAAATTATTCAGAGTCTTGTATGTGCATTAAGATAATGGACAGTGTTGATATTTCTTTTTCCTCTAATAGTCATCCAGGGAAAAGTACTGAAGCTTCAAGGCCAACCAAACTGAATTAAACTCCTATTTCATAGATACACTTACAACAAAATATCAGAAGAAAAGTGTAATTGTAAAGCCGGGAATAGCAAATGTCTTCTTATTTATCTTTGCAAGCCACTAAGGGAGCTTTTTGGAGATTGAAGCCTGAAATATAAATGCTGAAAAAATAACCCCAGTATCTCAAAATAATGTGTCAAATTAAATTGCTTTGCTAATCTACTGGCAATGTTAATTACTACTAGGAGAATTAAAAGTCTATTAACTTTTGAATTCATATATTTTGCAGTTCAGGACAAATGTGACTTACTAATTTGGCTTTTGGCTTTTATAGAAAGATAAACATAATGTTTTTATTATAGAAATGATTTCTGAATTTACTGTTTTGTTTTAGATTTAGGCAAATTGTGATTCATACTAAACCATCAGTTACATGGAACATCCAAGTGAGACTGAATAAGCCACCTCTAAACTGAAACGGTAACACAACCCCTCGCAATCCAGCTTAAGACGTTGCCCTTAACCATCTATGCCTGAGTAGTGACTAGATTCCGGCAAATCCAAGAGCTATAACAATGTTTCTCCATTTTGGCAACTTTAAGATACATGAACTTCAACTCCCAGAATTCCCCAGAGGAAGAAGAGGAGAAGTCCCATTGAATGTAGCCCCAGGTCCTGTCCGTTTTATGAAGCTTTTCCCAGCTCATGATGCTCCGAAAAGCCCAGATGGCTCTTGAGTCAATGGAAGGTGTGGATCATGGCAGTAAGGAAAGTATTTTGCAGGACTCACATATAAATTACTCTTTGCAGTGAAACATGCTATGATTGAAACAGTCTGCAGTAATGGAGAAAAACGTACCTTCCAACATGGATCCTCATTGGCTGGCATTGTGAGGAAGGGCAAACACAGGTTAGTAGAGGTGAGGTTAGATTTGCAGTTTAGTGGATGTCAGCTAGTCAACTCAACCTGCATTTTCTTCGATTTACTTTTTTCCATACAGAACAGTGTTTTTATCCAAGTTAGCAGCTTTAAGATGTGTGGACTTCAACTTCCAGAATTCCTCAGTCAGTGTGAAAAAAAGCTGATATACAATCTCAATACATTCCCCATTTTTGTATGATTCTTGTTTTGGAACCATGGCAATTATATTCAGTGACCATCCATAAAAGTAACAGGTATAGGTTGATCAGCTAGGATTATGAAAGACAGCAATAGCACTTAGGACTTATATACCGCTTCACAGTGCTTTTACAGCCCACTCTAAGCAGTTTACAGAGTCAGCCTCTTGCCCCCAGCAATCTGGGTCCTCATTTTATCCACCTCGGAAGGATGGAAGGCTGAGTCAACCTTGAGCCTGTTGGAATTGAACTGCTGGCAGTGGGCAGAATTAGCCTGCAATACTGCATTCTAACCACTATGCCACCAAGCTCAGAGATCAATGTCTTTTCTCAAAAAAAAATAGTAGAAGAAATGAGAAATGTGGCAATATATAAAATAAGATATATAAAATCTCCTGAAATACTACAGGAAAAAGCACCCCATCCTGGAAGCATTTGTCCATGTTAGGCACAAGATTAGTTCCACTTGAATAACACCAAAGTTAAAGTTACACCTTCCAAAAACTGAAGGTAACAAAAAATTGAAGATTTGATGGTAATAAAAACAACAACTGTGCGTTTTATCTGTGATACAGTCTTGAGTACAGAGTTTTGCAACTGCCTCATTTAGCAACAGTTCAAAGTTAGGATAGTGATGGAAAAAAACAAACTTTGTGACCAATTCTCACATTTATGACTTTCACAGGTAAGCAAAGTTAAAGGGAAATTTTAAGTACAGTTGTGGGTTCACTTAGTGGCCACTTTGCTTAATAACCAAGTTGATCATCCCAATTGTGGTCACTAAGCAAGGATTACCTGTGCTAGGGTTCTGTTTTCTTTCTAAATTTCAGGGTTTGCCTTTTTTTCCTCTTACTAAAAAATTTCATAACTTTCTACTAGAAGCAAAAATTACAGTTTCTAGTACAATTGCAATACAGCTAGGTATTACTAATGGTATGATGTCTACAATACAAACATCCTAACAAGAAATTAGTTATTTCTTATTAGTTACCATACTTATTCAAGCAATGTCATTAGAATAAAACAAGAACTACCAGTTTTTCCAAAAACATTTTTAAGATTACTAACGTTTGCTATAATATAATTTTACACATTTAGGGATCAAGTGTCAGACAGCAACGCAGCTTTAGTCCTAAGTAAAATTTCAGCAACAAGCACTTCAAATCTATTTTCTCTCGTTCCAAATCTGTAGTCTCTGCCAGATTTCAATCTCTCTGAAATCTAACGGCACGTGGGTTACAAGCAGAAGAGACTAGAATTGACAAGAACTATTTCATTCATGTGTTTGGAGTGCTGATCTTCCATTCAATAACTTGAAGAGCTTACCTCTTGTGGAGAGGAAAAAAGGGTTGTTCAAATAATTTGATGCGAGGCGTTTCCGCTGAAAAAGAAGAAAAAGTCCACATATTTATATGAACAGCAGCTCTTTCTGAAAAATCCAAGTAGTTTTTTTTTTCCTGAAGAATTTAATCCAAAACTTAATTGGTATAGTACGTTAGTATCAGTGGTGGGTTTCAATTTTTTTTACTACCGGTTCTGTGGGTGAGGCTTGGTGGGCGTGGCTTGGTGGGCATGGCAGGGGAAGGATACTGTAAAATCTCCATCCCCACCCCATTCCAGGGGAAGGTTACTGCAAAATCCCCATTTCCTCCCGATCAGCTGGGACTTGGGAGGTAGAAAAAGGATGGGGGAGGGGCCAATCAGAATTTTTACTACCGGTTCTCCGAACTACTCAAAATTTCCACCACCACTTCTCCAGAACTGGTCAGAACCTGCTGAAACCCACCTCTGTTTAGTATGTGTATGTTTGTGAAAAAAACACGAATGTTTGCAGTGTATTGTATTCTTTTTAGCTTTAGTCAATTAGTTTGAATCAATGTGTGAGCAATATTCCCTTGTTGTAGTTGTGCAGTGACAGTAACTGGGTCAAATTTCTGTTGGGAACGACTCATGGTCCCTCAGGGGATGTGTTCTCCTTGAGATAAGGAGATGCTGTAGGACGGGGTGTCCAACTGGCGGCCTTTGGACCGGATGGGTCGTGTGCAGGCCACACCCACCCTGTGCCACAAAGGGGAAAACATTGCGATACATCATGTGACGGCAACATGAGGTGGCGTGTTTGACACCTGTGCTGTTGGACCTTTAGTTTTGTTTTTTTTTTGTTTACATTTATACCCCGCCCTTCTCCGAAGACTCAGGGCGGCTTACAATGTATAAGGCAATAGTTCAGTTGAGAATATCAATATCCACAGGATGGAAATTGGTGAAGAGACAAAATGGTCCATACATAAAAAGGGGTGGGACCGGTACCATGACATCATGTTTGCCATCTTGCCCATTCTGACACCTTCCCAGAGATACTTTGACAGAAAACGTCTCCAAATTTCATTCCCTCAAGAGTCAGGGTCCCAGATAGCCCATTTGAGGCACTTTGGTTCAAAAACTGTTGCCCTATAGTGGATCGTTTCGCCCAGTTAAAGATCATGACAATGAGAGTTTTAGTAGTATATAGATTCGTGTGTGTGTGTGTGTGTGCATGTGTGTACATGCAGTGGCTGAGTGGCTAAGATGCTGAGCTGGTTTAGGAGGGGTTTGGGGTTGGGTAAAAAGAAAAAGGGACGTGGTGGCTCAGTGGCTAAGAGTCTGAGCTTGTGATCGAAAGGTTGGCCGTTCAGCGGTTCAAATCCCCAATGCCACCTAATGGGGTGAGCTCCCGTTACTTGTCCCAGCTTCTACCAACCTAGCAGTTCGAAAGCACGTTAAAAAGGCAAGTAGAAAAATAGGGACCACCTTTGGTGGGAAGGTAACAGTGTTCTGTGAGCCTTTGGCATTTAATCATGCCAGCCACATGACCATGGAGACATCTTCGGACAGCGCTGGCTCTTCAGCTTTGAAACAGAGATGAGCACCACCCCCTAGAGTCAGGAACGACTAGCACATATGTGCAAGGGGAACCTTTACCTTTTAGATTCCTGTATTATTTTTATCCTAATCAAAAACATTGCTTCCCTTCCAATAAAATGTTGTATTTTTTTTTTTTAAAATATCTTTTTTGTTCTATTAGTTGACAAATTTAGCCTGACTTCAAATTTATTCATGGACTAATTGCTTGTGTTCTAATTGCAGGAACTGAAATGAAATCTGATGAATCTAAAACCACAAATTTACTTTAATTGGTTTCCTGTTTTAGGAATGACCCCGTTGTATAAATCTTTTAAATAATGTGGTCCTTTCATTTCCTTAAAGTGGGTACCATCTAATTTTACCTTCATCATAAAAGGGATGATGAAATAAAAGGGCTAAAAGACAATGGGGATGGAGTTGATAGCTTTTTTAAATGTTGAAATTTTGAAGAAACAGACTTTGAATAGGTTACAGATCTTTATGAATGTTTTTGGAAAAATAAAGTGCCCTCATTTTTGCTACTGGCATACTAAATTCTTTGCTTAACCAAAGTGTTAATTCTTTTAACTTTATCAAGCCAAAATATTGTTAATCGTAGCAAGAGTTAATGTTTTGAATTTCAAGGTCTCCTTCAATAGTGTTTTTATAGAGAACCTTTTAATTTATTCTTGCTTTTTTCTATTTATTTTTTATTTATTTTTTCAAATTTTTGATGCCCATCTTATGGTTCAGAAACTCTTACTAATCATTTCTTGACATTATTTTTCAGATGTATTTACTCAGTGTTTGTTTGGCAGAAATATATAGAACAGAAGAAGTAGAGACACTTCTTTTATCCACTTAATTGAGTAATTAATTAGTGCTTTATGTTCAGTTGAAATAATTTGCCATTTTGCGCAGGTCTCTCTGAATGGGTGTTGGATCACTGACATTAACAGTCTGGTCCAGTAACTTTTTCCAATTATGGAGCAAGAACAGGAAAAAAAGCAATTTCAAATTAAGCAATTGGCTATTAAGAATTGCCTACGAGATCAAATTGTAACTTAAATGGCCACAAAATGCCTGGAATGTCAGTATTTCTTTATCAGTATTGCTCATAAAGAAATAAATCAAAGATACTAACTGAGTAAGTGCTAAACAGCTGACTCTAGTTTTATTTAAAGCCACTTCAGGCAGCCAAAAGCATTTCCTCGTGAGGAGTTTTGTAGGTCTCTTTCCTGGGGGTTAGTGAGGGGGACATTTATATCCCGTTTCTTTCCTTCTTTGCCTTAAATTAGTCAAAAAGATAACAGATAGTGCCAGCTTTATTCTTCTGTTTATTCGTCTGTTTATTAAACACACATAAATTGATGATTCAGTTTGAAAAGAACTGAAGAAGCTTCTTGAATGAAAAGGGAAATGTCTTCAAGGAAAAACAAAGACCAGTTGATTTTTGAAAAAACACTTTTGGGAAACCCAAGGTCATTTGTTTTCTGATGGGTATCTATCTATATGTATGTATGTATGTATGTATGTATGTATGTATGTATGTATGTATGTATGTATCTATCTCTCTCTCTCTCTCTCTCTCTATCTATCTATCTATCCGTATCTGTCTGTCTGTCTGTCTGTCTATCTGGCGCTCTCTCTCTCTCTCTCTCTCTCTCTCTCTCTCTCTCTCAATTGGTATCTATCTATCTATCTATCTATCTATCCTATCCTATCCTATCCTATCCTATCCTATCCTATCCTATCCTAGTTGCAATCTAAATTCTTTTTTCTCAGATAAAGTCATCCTTAATTTAGAAACTAATGATACGATTCAGAAGCCAGTGATAGAATGACACACAAAGCAAAACTTCTTAGCAAAGAAAGTTTAATAAAAAAATCTAACCCTGAAAATTGTCCACAATTTTAGACATAATACATTCAGGGAAAAAGAACAATTCAAAACAACTTTCTTCCCACTTCTTATCACTTTTCCTTTGTGTCAAATTTGCTACTCCTGTACTGAGATAAGTTTCCTGAACTGGAAGTGTTTTCAGTTAAAGAATGCAATAAGGAAATAAGTTTGTTTCCATATTTAAATATCAATATCGATTCTTTCTCCAACGTTGTACCAGACCTGTGAGCAGAGAATATGCAAATGATGCATTTCCAAATCTCTTATTTATTTATTTTTTAAAAATCTCCGTTTCCACCTACCTAAGCAAGCAGGTAAGTATCACCTATCATAAAGGTGATACCTTCACCTCTCATGAAGACCAGCTGATGTTAAACTCAGATCTCGACCAACAGTATAAAACCAAAACATAAACTTGGTGATGTTTGCCAAGCTTTGGGTTCAAAAAACAAATTCGGACCAGTCAGAAATATTGACTGGTCTAGTCCATAAACCAGATTTAAGATTCATTGATTTTTTTTTTGGTCTGGAAAATGCCCAGTCTTGCAGGGAGCTGGATCAGGGAAGGAAAGAGATTCTTCAAAGTTACATTCCTGACTAGGGTCAACATTTTGAGTCAGAAATTACCAGGGAAAATAAAACCTTCTTGAGCATGTCTCTAGTGGGATTAGAGCTCTGGGAGAGGAGGGAATAGTCATCTTGCTCAAACTGTGGTTGGCACCTTTGAAAGGAGACTAAGCTCACATAATTCTTTTACTAATTACTTTCGGAAATTGCTTGTTAACTGCTTTTTAGCAATTAGGAATCTTTGGATTGACAAGTGTGAAAACACAAGGAGGGTTTCCTTCCATCCTTCACGAAAAGAAGCTTTTAAATACAGGTTTAAAGACTTTTTCTTATGGAATAAACATCAAAAGGATGATTAAAACTTAGTGTTTATAAAATTATAACTCGACTAAGGGGTCCAGGTAAATTTGAAATAAGATTTTGGAATTAATCATAAGAATTCTTCCAGTGGTGAAATACAAGGGTTTTTTTTTACTACCAGTTCTGTGGGCGTGGCTTGGTGGGTGTGGTGGGCGTGGCTTGGTGGGCGTGGCAGGGGAAGGATACTCCATTCCCACCCCACTCGAGGGAAAGGATACTGCAAAATCTCCATTTCCATCCCACTCTGGGGCCAGCCAGAGGTGGTATTTGCTGGTTCTCCGAACTACTCAAAATTTCCACTACCGGTTCTCCAAAACCTGTCAGAACCTGCTGAATTTCACCCTGAATTCTTTCCGTGGAAAAATGCTTTCGTTTTGATTTTTAAAAAATGATAGGAACGAACTTTGAAGGTTGGACACTAGAGGGAACTGGCAGAAACTAAAGATTATAGGAGAAGATCACAAACATTGGATTTACTAACATAGAATAGAGCAAAAATGTTTTAACATTCAACAAACTGAAAAATATTTTTTTAACAATGCATCCTGAAATTAATTTTAAGAATGTCTGCCTCTATAGACAGACTGTGCTTAAAAGTTGTTGTGGAAGAGGAACAAGTTTTACAGGACAAAATTGATACTGATCTGAAAGTGGATTTAAAAATGACAAGCTACACGGATGATATAGAAAAAGATGCTAGGCTGGACTTAGAAAAGAAACCAGCTAATATTTTAATAAATAAAAGGGATATATTATATCAAACCAAGAGAATGAACTGAATAATCTTCCTTTGTTGGATTTATAAAAGAGAGTTTTTTAAAAAAAGCTTTGAAGAATTTTGTCAGTAGGAAAAACAGAAAAAAAAGAAAAGAAATCAAGTTTTAGAATATTATTCTATAATATTCTAAACTATTCTATTCTAATAATATTATTTTAAGGCACTAAATATCAATATTGTTATTAACACACAGCTGCCTGCAGTTACAATTACTGCAGGCTCGAGTCCCACCAGGCCCAAGGTTGACTCAGCCTTCCATACTTTATAAGGTAGGTAAAATGAGGACCCAAATTGTTGGGGGGGCAATAAGTTGACTTTGTATATAAATATACAAATAGGATGAGACTATTGCCTTACACAATGTAAGCCGCCCTGAGTCTTCGGAGAAGGGCGGGATATAAATTCAAATTTTAAAAAAATTGTTAAAAGTAAAAGGATTAGGGTTAAAGCTGGTTTATTTGAACAGGTCTAAAATAAATAATGTTGTTCTCTCTAATAACCCTTAATGGACTTTTGCTAATGAGGACTGAAAAGACAAGGCTCTTAAGAATTTATAAATATCAGGTGAAGCTACTAAAATTGTTTATACTTGCTGTGATGAAATAGGAAGTACACACACACACATTCATTATATATATATAATACATTATATATATATAAAACACATTCATTATATATATATATACTATAGAATTAATCACATATAATCTTTAATATATCCTTATTTTTCTTTTCTTTTTCTTTTCTGTGCCTTCTAGATTTTCTTTTTAATTTTTTTTGTATTAGTTTTTTTATTGTAGTGATAAACCTTGTGTCTGATTGGCCATAATACTACTGCTTCAGATTAGTTAGTATTTTTTAAAAATTCTTACTACATTCATTGATTTTATTAATAGTATTTATCATATTTTTGTCATTTTTTTCAATTGATGTTAGTATTAGGTCTTGAAGGATTAACCCATTACATGATTTTCTTTCCATTTGTCCCATTCTTGAAAGAATAATGTATTCTTTATCCTTTTTTCAAAGATTATGTACTTTTATATTTTGTAAAAGTCATAAAATTGGGTGCAAGTCATTTAACAACTGCCTTGCTTAGCAATTGATATTTTGCTCCCAACTGTGGACATGTTGTGACTCGTCCTCCCTCCTCTCCTCAGCTGGGCCCCTCCCGTCTCCAACCGGGCCTTTTATCAGACTCCGAGTCTGATAATGAAGATGAATGGCCTGTCATGACTCCAGCCCCCAGCCCTGGTCCCATGCCCGGAGAGGATTCAAGGAGTGAAAGGAGAAGCCCAATAAACCTCACTCATACATCGTATGTCCTTTGGCTCAGCCTTCAGAGCAAGAAGCCAGCCAGGTTACCCGGGCCTACTCCCTCTGACCCCTCCCTTTCCCAGACGCTGAGAGCAGATCCAGCTGAAGACAATTCAGAGTAGGAGGACCCTCACTTCAGGAGATCTGAGAGGCGACGCCAGCAGAAGGAAGGGTGGGGCAGGCCTGGATAAATGCTGAGTCATGGAGCCACACCCCACAGCCTATATAAAGGACCTGCTTTTGGCATTCCAACCTTGAGTCAAGCAAAGTCTTATCTAGTTTGCTGATATTGGACCCCATCGCTGAAGTCACAACTTGGACTCCTGCCTGCCCTGATAAACCTCAAAGGCACTTGGCAAGCTGCAGAGGCTTCGTTGCCAAGTTTGTTACGGACTTCCTTGACTCGTTCGTCGGAGTGGGGGTGGGACACGACAGGACATAAGTCAAGGATATCGAAAAAATAACACTCATGTGGTCCCAGGTACAATCTTGACTTTCTCATCTTCCTTTGACTTATAATAACTTTAAACTCGCCTAGGCCAGAAATGAAAGCAATAGTAAAAATGTGTAAATATTGGACTACCTCAGTTTCCAAGAGTCCACTGTAAGCTGGATTGGCGGTACTTCTCCTTTTTCTTTCCTGACGTTTGCTCTGGATTTCTATAATCAATTTCAAAAAGGGTTATTTTTCTGTACATAAACTAAAATATTTAGAGGAAACTTATTTGATCAGATGATTTTTGCTACTTAGCTGACCTTCTGATTAGACCTTATCTTCTATTACTCATTATCGGGTTGACTGAATCATCCTGATTATCTTATAGCCTTTGGGTTTCTGAAGTTCTTTTTTTGGGACTGATCCAGCAATGTGAAATTTATTTTCCTAGCAACAGAAAAGCTTCAAAGCCCACAATATTTGGGTCATGCTAATTTGATATTGCAAGCCTTGCAATGTATTTTGTTCACAATCTAGGACCAATTTGTCCAATGGTATGGCCAGGGTTGAATTCTGATTTATTTTGAGGGAGCTGTCCATTTCAAAGGAAAGGCCATGAATAGAAAAAATTAAAACTCAATACGTTTAGTTCATTTCTAACCTTGTTTAGAAAAAGAGGGAAAATCCAGATAGCGATCTTGAATTTTTAATCCTAATAAGCTTTTTAATTATGCATACCAGAGTCGTTACCTTTAACATGTTTGCATAGCCTACTTCTCAAGATGCAAAAAGAAATCTGATTTCATTATAAAATGTTGGTTATTTGTGGTAATGACTTCCGTAATCAGTTTACTCATCTTATAATGACTCAATAGGTTTCATGTTTAAGAGCTGCTAACGGGAGCTGTGCTGCATTTTTCAAGTTCTTTCCCTTGAGATCTAACTCCAATAATACAATAAAACACTTCAGATTAACGTTTCCAACCTCCTTCTATAAAATAATCTTTTTATTATACTGAAATACATTGCTTTTAAAAATAGAAGAATTTTTTTTCTAGTACAATAAGCCTTCTTACCTTCCAAGTATTCAGTCGTAACCAGGCCTAACGCTACCATAAAGGCAATTTTCTAGAGAAGAAACAAAGCGAATAAAAAAATTATTTCTGTATCTTTTTATTATTCCCATAAAGAACATAAACCATAATTATTACATAGCAGTCATTAATGGCTTATTTTCGTCCACCAAAGAGTTACCACAAATATTTATATTCTATAGAATAGAATAGAATAGAATAGAATAGAATAGAATAGAATAGAATAGAATAGAATAGAATAGAATAGAATTCTTTATTGGCCAAGTGTGATTAGACACACAAGGAATTTGTCTTAGGTGTATATGCTCTCAGTGTACATAAGGAGAATAAAATACATTCATCGAGAATAAAAAGATACAACACTTAGTGATAGTCAAGGTTACTAATAAGCTATCAAATCATACTAGGAAACAAATAAAAACAATATAACTGAAAGATACAAGCAACATGGTTATAATAATAAGTAGGAAGAGATAGATACTAGTAAGGAAGAGAAGAATAGCAGTAATACAGTCTTAGTAGTTAATTTGACAGTATTGTGGGAATTATTTGTTTAGCAGAGTGATGCCATTCGGGGGAAAAACTGTTCTTGTGTCTAGTTGTTCTGGTGTGCAGTGCTCTATAGTGTCATTTTGAGGGTAGGAGTTGAAACAGTTTATGTCAAGGATGTGAGAGGTCTGTAAATATTTTCACAGCCCTCTTTTTGACTCGTGCAATATACAGATCCTAAATGGAAGGCAGGTTGTAGTTAATTGGTTTTTCTGCAGTTCTAATTACCCGTTGAAGTCTGTGTTTGTCTTGTTTGGTTGCAGAGCCAAACCAGACAGTTATGGAGGTGCAGATGACAGTTTATTGTAACTATTTGAGGATTATTATGATTCTTATGATTTGGAGAAGGAAAGACTCACTGGAGAAGAGTCTAATGCTGGGAAAGACTGAGGGCAAAAGAAGAAGGGGACGGCAGAGAATGAGGTGGCTGGATGGAGTCATTGAAGCAATAGGTGTGAGCTTACATGGACTCCAGAGGATGGTAGAGGATAGGAAGGCCTGGAGGAACGTTGTCCATGGGGTCGCGATGGGTCGGACACGACTTTGCAACTAACAACAAAATGATTTGGTCCAAGATCAAACTAATTACTGTAAAATATATACACCATTAAAACAATGTACATGCATAAAAGTGACACAAAACCAAGAAAATCAAAACTGCAAAGAAGGCTCTATTTCTATAAGAAAGCTACGTATACAAATTTCACCACCACGCATCTAGAAACTGGTTGCTTAAAAGGGAATCAGTGATCTCCTCATAATAGTGGAAGAGTAAAATTTCTAATAACCGAAACTAAGAGTTGAAATTGTCGTTGCGTATAAAGTGGATACTAATGGAACATGAGCTACAGATTCAATTTCGTTGCCTGACCATATATAATTTTCATAGGTGATTGAAATATTATAATATCTTCCCTTGTTGTGACCCTGATGAATAGCGCACAAACTCAGGCCTGAGGAAAAAGCCTTGAATGAGGAGTATGCATCATCATCATCACTATCCCCTTTTAGCGACCCCATAATCCCTTGCAAGGTGGAATCTGGGCAACTGAATGGGAGCTGAGTGTTTACTGGCCAGATGCCCTTCCTGTCGCCAATGCGGAGCTTTGTTCAGCAGATACATTCTCATTGTGCCCAGAGAGAGAGAAATATCCGGCTCTACCTAGGATCGAACTCACAGCCTCCTGATTGTGAGGCGAGAGCTCCACCTCTAGGCCACCGCACCACTCAATGAGGAGCATGCCATGGCCTTGGAAAAATAGTCAGGAAGCATCCAAGGACAGGCGATTCTTCTCTCATAAAGGTACACTCTATATTGCTACGGTAATCATGCCTTTGCAGATGGCATGGCAATGTGAGCAACTAGATGTGCCAAAGGCTTTGGTCTAGGGCCTCTGGTGGCTCAGACTGCTAAGACAGTCTGTTATTAACAGAGCTGCCTGCAATTACTGCAGGTTCAAATCCCACCAGGCCCAAGGTTGACTCAGCCTTCCATCCTTTATAAGGTAGGTAAAATGAGGACCCAGATTGTTGGGGGCAATAAGTTGACTTTGTATATAATATACAAATAGGATGAAGACTATTGCTTAACATAGCGTAAGCCGCCCTGAGTCTTCAGAGAAGGGCGGGATATAAATGCAAATTAAAAAAAATTAAAAAAAATTTAAAAAAAGGAATTGCAAGAGAGGAATTGCAACAATATCCTCATTTGGTAGGATTTCTCATCCTTCACAGATACCTTTCTCCTCCAGGTTTTCAAGCCATTGAATCTTCATTTCTTTAGTGTGGATTAATCATCCACCAGCGCAACCTGGATTCTGAGAGATCTTTGACTCATGGAAACGCAAGTGACTTCCCTAGTGTTTCGTGGCAAGCTTCAGCTGCACCATCCAGGAACCTCTCTTCTTTCCATGGGGCCTCGCAGTGTTGACGCTTGTTTCCCAAACCTTTTCAAATTTCCCTTTCAATAAGAAACCAAGCTTGTACTTGCATCAGATGTAGTTAGGAAAAAAAATACTTTGAACAGACACTGCAGGTCTCAGATATTCTTCTCTCACTGTGTCCATATTGTTTGGCATCTTCTGGCAACTCAAATGTGCTCAATCCCTTGTATGCCCCCTTGAGCTGCTCCAACTTGGTCGAGAAGGGCAATGCTCCAGTCAGACACCATGGAAAGCCATCAGCACTTAGAAAATTGTCATCAGCATTACTTAGGAAGTCGTTGTATTTCATAATCATGGTATTGTGCATTAGTCAGCTGCAACCTTGAACTCTCTCTCTAGTTCTAAGTATCACTCTCAAAGAGCAACAAGTATTTCAAAGAAGGAATTAGAAACCTTTACTCATAATGGGGAAATAACTAAAGACTATATGTCTTCTAAAATAGCCCTGTGATTTAGCTTGTCCATACCATAAAAAGGCTGCCATCCCAACAACAAATCATGGCCTTCCAGAATTAATATTCTATTATTTTTTAGGGTTATCCATTCTTTAATCCACATCATATTCGCTGCTTGAGAATATAGTCCCCTCTGGTGGCTCAGACTGCTAAAACAGTCTGTTATTAACACAGCTGCTTGCAATTACTGCAGGTTAAAGTCCCACCAGGCCCAAGGTTGACTCAGCCTTCCATCTTTTATAAGGTAGGTAAAATGAGGACCCAGATTGTTGGGGGCAATAAATTGACTTTGTATATAATATACAAATGGATGAAAACTATTGCTTAACATAGTGTAAGCCGCCCTGAGTCTTCGGAGAAGGACTGGATATAAATGCAAATAAAATAAATAAATAAAAAATAAATAAATATCACACAGAGATTTTCGATTGCCCCAGAGCAGAGGTTGGCAACCTGCAGCTCTGGAGCCGCATGTGACTCTTCCATCCCTCTGCTGCAGCTCCCTGTTGCTGGTCAGCACCACAATTTTGAGAGGAACTTCCAGCTGGAGGGGGAAGCATGGTGTACCAGGAGGAGACTCTATGGTAAGGGGCGGGTTTTCCAGTTGGCTCCACAACTGATAGGGCTTTCAGTTAGGGCAGGTAAAGGAAAAAGGAAGCCGCGCTCGGAGGAGACTCTATGGTGGGGGAACTGGACTTCTGGTCGGTTCCAGAATTGAAACGGGGCTTCCGATTAGGACCTTTGTGGCTCTTTGAGTGTTTAAGGTTGCCGACCCCTGCCCCAGAGAGTTTAATAATATAAAAGTAAAATCCAATGGAATGTTAAAAAGACATTCCTAATGATGAATACATTTCACTAGCAGAACTAATTAAAGAGAGGTGGTTTCACCGAAGGTCTGAGAAACTTTAGTTTTAGTTCACACAAAGAGCAGGGAGCTGGAATCCATGGTCCAAAATGCCCCTTCCAGCTCTAAGGTTCTGTGACTACTTTTAGAATTTCTCTAATTCCCTCAAATTTGGAATTAGTGAGGAAAATCAAAGGTTGAAAAGATTAAAACTCCATGACATCCATGTTAGCGAGTCAAAAATAGGATTCAGAAAATATCAACGTACTCCACTATTGTAAATGTCAAATGCAGCTCTAAGGGGACAATGCAAATTAAATAAGTAAACTATTATTTGTTTCTTTTTTCAGCCATTGTATCGTGTTGCAAAGTATGGTGGATTATTTGCTCTTCTACGGTATTATCCAGTTATGCAGAACCTACAGTATTTTATCTACTTTTTAACTTTTCTTTTAAAAGACCAGCGTAAATATGGAAGGGTTTTTTGTTTCATGATGTAGCAAAAATATCAATAAATGCCTTAAGAAATCAGCAGCAAATTATCTTTGAATAATTTGGTAAGGGTTTTTATATATATATATATATAAATCATGTTGTAATTATATGTTCTAGTTGTCTTTAACATGCGTTTATACTAATTATACAGTTAGGTCTAATTACACTAATTGCATAAATGCATGTTAATCAACTAAAGCTTTTTCAAGGAACAAAATAAATTAACCCAAAGCTTAGTTATCAATGCCAAGACAGTAATATATATATATATCTGTTTCATTAGCATACCCATAAAAATTGAGAAGCAAGAAGCAGAGCTCAACTTAATATCCCAGGTATCAGCACGTGATAACCAAAACAAAGGCTCCTGCTAAATCAACACATCCATAAACAGGAAGCAGGTAAAACTGGGATATGTATGGCGTCTTATTTTTTAACATAAGGATTATGTTACAGCACCCCACATTAGTGTGAGGTCAGAGACTCCTTACCATTTAAGATAAGCATAGCGTAATGAAATTTGACAAAGAATACAATGTTGGAGGTCAGATAGTTCAATGTGAGTGAAAAAATGAAAGAGAGAGAGATTGGAAATAAAAGGAAATTGCTTAGTTATGCTACAACCCAAAGAAAGTTTTAACCTGAGCCCTGTGTCATTAATTTAGCCTGGCTCTATTTTTTTTAATTGATTCTTTTGATTAAATACTTTTCTTAGTGCTCATTAAATATCGGGTTGTCTATTTAATTTGCTTAACAATACAAATTTTTATTCTTAATCTCCACTCCTTTTTTCCAACCATTGGTAAAATAGATTCTATTTTTGAGAGTATTCTACATCTTCTTTCTGTTTAATTTTCAATGTCAATCTACCCATTTCTGCACAATCTAGTATCTTCCTGACGATCTCTTCCATCTCACAGTATAGCTTCATTTTTCCAGTATTGTGTGAATATAATCCTTGCTGCTGTTAAGACACGGCTATATTTGTTTAAAGTCTTATATAGTATGACTCAACGCTGGGCAATCAACAAAGATAGTCCGTAATTTATGACTGGTTACGGACAAAGTTACGATGGGACCACACAAAAACTACTTACGACCCATTTTTGAAATTATGACACCCACATGCCCTGCAGTCATATGATCCTATTTTGGGCACTTGGCTCACCTTGTCAGACGTTTGCAGTATCCCACAGTCATGTAACCATGATTTATGACTTTTTGGCCCATTTCCAGCATTTACTGCATTTATAGCTGTTTGCAACATTCCATATTCACAAGTCCACTATTTATAACTTTTGTGCCAGAAACTGGGGCTTACATCCAGTTTCCACAAAAAATGTCCATTGCAGGCAATGGGTTTACTTAAAGACCATGGCATTCACTTAACAACCACTGCAAAAAAATGTCATAAAATCAGGCACAATCGTACGACGCTCCACATAATGAATGGCACAATTTGCTACCATAATTCTGGGTTCAATTATGTTTGTAAGTTAAGGACTATCTGTATATGGATTTGAACAGAGTACGGGCAGGAGACCTCCAGGAGGGTATTAAATGAAGTCAATTAACATGGCTCTTGGCCATGGGGGTAGGATTTTCCTGTCTGTTGTAAATAAGCTCTTCCCAAGTCAGTGTTTCTAGCTCAGAGCTAGCTCCTGGCCTGCGGACCGAATGCATCACATGCTAGCTATGCCTATGCCCGGTTTAGCAAAGGGGGGGGGAAAGTCCCGATACGTCACATGACAATGCCGTGACGCCATGAGTTTGACACCCCTGTTCTAGCTGGTTTGCCTAGCAACACTTTATTTGAGATCCCACACTTGCTTAGAGTCTTTTTTTTCTTTTCTTTTCTTTTCTTTTCTTTTCTTTTCTTTTCTTTTCTTTTCTTTTCTTTTCTTCCTTCCTTCTTTCCTTCTTTCTTTTCTTCCTTCCTTCCTTCTTTCTTTTCTTTCCTTCCTTCCTGCTTTCCTTCCTTCTTTCTTTCTTTCTGTTGTTTCTTTCTTTCTCTTTCTTTTTTTCTTACTTTCTTTCTTTCCTTCTTTCTCTCTCTCTCCCCCTCTCTTCCTCCTCCCCTCTCTCCCTGTTACCCATAGCAATTATGAAAACATGGCTTTTCTCTGTGTTCTTTTGAGGCTTCTTCAGTTTTGTGAGGCAGTATATTTTCCTGGGGTTCGCTCCGATATTTAAGGGAAAAAAAGCAGGAACAGAAGATGTCAGAATTAATTGTGGAAACCTGATTTAGCTAGGGCAGACTCCTTGAATAATTGGTGGAATTCCTTATACCTTACAGGGGCTTGTTTTTATGGCTATGAAAACATCTGGAAAATTATTAAAATTGCAAAATCAGCAAACTCATCATATAACAAAGGCTTGCAAAGTATTGAAAATCAGTTTAGGTATTACAATAGAAATCATTTCAAATCTGTCTATTTCCACAATATGTACACATGTATTTATGGCACAAGCGTACGTATTGTATTGTTTCAAATTATGCATTTGAAGTGACCCCAATAACAAAATAATTAATAGCAATAATAGTAATGGGTGCATAGGTTAGTAATAGTAATAGGTTGGTATCAGTGTGTTGGCTCGAAGAGTATAATTTGTAAGAGAGGAGATCCTTCATTAAAATCTGACTTCTGCTATAAACCTACCAGGGAACCTGATAAATTACAGTTTCTGAAACTTCTGTTCTGTAATACACAGATAACACAACCTTTCTCTCAATACCACTCTAAGAAATCCGGGGTAAAAATAAATGAATTGCCACAAAGTTCAGTGTGAATGTTAAGTGATATTATTAATAAAATAATGCTATTTACAAGCTAAGAACAGGGTAATGCTTCATGCGCTGCACATCTTTTTTTAATTTTCAAATAGGAAATAAAGTGAAACTGTTGATTTGATAGATGGATAGATGAATAGATGGACAGACAGACATAGATTATTGATTGATCAGTCTTACGATCATATCAAAAATTAAAAGCAAAGGTTAAAATACAAAGTCTGTTTCCAAGATAAAATAGGTAAAGGAAAATGCAATAATAAAATACGCATGTGCTTAACACAAACAGTCAATATTCAGATAAATATATCACCTTTATATGATAGCCTATTCAATATAATGGATTCTTAGCCAAACTGCCTTGTCTTTAAACTCAGCAGTTCTGCTAAGTTTGTATACATTAGAGTCCTGTAGAAAATAGGACAGTTGCAGTTCAGTTTTCCAGTGGACTGTTCTTTCAAGTAGAGACTTTAGATATCTAAACCAGGAGTCTCCAACCTTGGCAACTTTAAGACTGGTGGACTTCAACTCCGAGAAAGTTGGCTGAGGAATTCTGGGAGTTGAAGTCCACCAGTCTTAAAGATGCCGAGGTTGGAGACCCCTGATCTAAACAACCAGTCATGATATTTTAACAAAAGGGCCCAATTTGGCCATCAAATCCAATAAATCAAATCTTATTCTACAACAGGCCTTTCTTAAGAATGCTATCAAACTCACCAAGGTATTTCTCCATTTGGACAGTGGTCGTGTTCTTAGATAACCAGTTTAAAGATCTGTTTTTGCCAATAATTTCATATCTACTTGGCCAATAGTATCTAGGACTTTCTGTTTAAACATTTCCTTGGCCTAGATTTATTTATTTAGCACATGGCAAATACATGGACTTACAGTAGTTTAAATGTTAATATCCAATATGCCTGCTTTTGCTCTGATTATGGGACCAACATGTTCTTGTCAGCTCCCAGGATTCTTAAAAACCGGGTTTGATCTTAGTCATGGGAATTAGAACAGATTTAATAGAATAGAAGCAATGCTAAAATATTCTATGTGGAAAGTCTTAGGTTGGAAAAAAAAATGCCTAAGGCAAATACTTTTTCAAAAGCAGCGATTAAGCTCAGAGCAGTTACGTTGTGCCAAAGAGGAGGACTGCAGGAAAGAATAACGGATTTTGTATAATCGAGACCGGAATGTATTAATAAGGGAGATCAGGGTAGCAGAGAGAAGCTACTTCAAAAAGCTGAAAAAATCAGTTCTCAGCTAATGACAGAGTGAATTTGATTTAAATCAAGTTGATTTAAATCATGATTAAATCACTAGTAAAAAGGTTTGATTTCAATCAACTCGATTTAAATGATAATTTTTGATGAGCAGCTGTCATCTCTGTCCCGCAGCAACTTCTCCTCTGACCCCCTGTTGGCTCACCGACAGACCCAATATATTGTAGAATATTCAGCCTCATGCTACATAACTAAGCTCCATTTTACACTCAATAAACTAAATTATTCATGTATCTTAAATAGAAAACTATCTTTAGATAGATTTTTTTTAACTCCAAAAGCATTTTATTAAAATAAATCTGATAAAAATAAAAAAAAATCCCGATTTAAATTTTTAAAATCTGTTTTTTAAAAAAATTTTTAAAAAATCATCAGTTTTTATCCACCTTGGCTAATGAACTAGCAAATGTATGTGTTGTGTCTCGCCCGCTCCCCCTGCCACAGCCAGGCCCCTCTTATCTCCTGCCGGACGCTGATAATTCGGAAGAATGTCTTGGCATGCCTCCAGGCCCCAGCCCTGGCACCATGCCCAGGCAAACGGAGCAACTAAACCCCTCCCCCACAGCATGTGAGCCTGAAGAATGTGAGGCCAGTCATGAGCTAGGTTTGCCAACAGCTGGAGGCTGGAGAGATCCTCGCTTCCGGAGAGTTGAGAGGCGACGTCAGCAAAAGGAAAGGAGGGGCAGGCCTGGATAGGTGCTGAGTCATGAAGCCACACCCCATGGCCTATATAAAGGATCTGCTTTCTGGCATTCTCTGAGTCAGGCAAAGTCTAACTTGGATTGCTGAAGTCACTTCCTGGTCTCCTTCCTGCCTTGAGAACTCTGATAGGACTTTGGCAGAGCTGCAGAGGCACGTTTGATACGGACTTCTCCGACCCGGCCGTCAGCGGAGGAGTGGGACATGAAGAGAATGGAGAAGCCTGAAGAATATCATTGGCTGCGACAGACAGAAGAGAATCGGCAGCTGGAAAATGACCTGACTGTGTTCAGCTGTAGGTTTGAGATGAGAACCTTGTTATTCATCGCTATCTTCCCCACCTCAGATGGATCAGAGTAGCCAAATCTCCAACTTTCCGGGCCCCCACCTCTGGTGATCTCAGAATATGATCTGTGAGGTCTATTTCATAAGACAAAAGATCAGAGAAGCGCTAGGCCCAGACAGAGTAACTCCCTCCTGCTTGAAAGCCTGGTCGCCATCTTCACCTGTATTTTGAATAAATCATTAGAGACGTATTATGTCACTTCTTGCCCCTCATGCTCTACTATCATCCCGGTTCCCAAGAAACGCTCCATCAAGGGACTGAATGACTATAGACCAGTTGCTCTGACATCTGTAGTTATAAAAACTGTCAAAAGGATAGTGCTGGCCCACCAGAAAACCATCATGGATCTGCTATTAGAACCCCTAGAAGTTTGCCTACCGAGCAAAATAGATTGGCAGATGACGCTGCCAATATGGCATTGCACTATATCCAGGGGTGGGATTCAAGTAATTTAACAACCGGTTCTCTTGCCCTAATAATTTATCCCAACAACCAGTTTGCCAAACTGCTCAGAAAGTTAACAACCGGTTCTCCCCGAAGTGGTGCGAACTGGCTGAATCCCACCACTGACTCTATCAATGGCAACCACCCTGCCTTCCATAGAAGACCTGTATATTGTGCAGGTCAGAAGGAGGGTTGAGAAAATATCTACAGACCCCTTACATCCTGGACATAAACTGTTTCAACTCCTCCCCTGCTTAACTCCTGCTAAAGGGCACTGCACGCCAAAACAACTAGACACAGGGACAGGTTTTTCCTCGTTCCATTACGCTGTTGACCACCTAATTCTCACAATACTGTCTTATGACCGCATATATCTGCCCATGTTGTATGGTGGTAGTAGTATTATTATGGTTCCCATCTTCTTTTATACCCCATCCTTATACCCCATCGTTAGGATTATTATTCTGTTGCTTTGTATGTACCCTGAGAGCTTTTGCTCTCACACAAATTCCTTGTGTGTCAAATCAAACTTGACCAAATAAACTATTCTATTCTGTTCTGTTGTTCTGTTCTGTTCTGTTCTGTTCCGTTCCGTTCCGTTCCGTTCCATCCCATCCCATCCCATCCCATCCCATCCCAAAGTAATGATGGGAGGGGGGGGATTTGTGCTATTTCCTACACTTTTTTAGAACTTTTAGAATTAGTATCATTTTACAATTCACATGTAACCCATCTTTATCAAAAAAATAAATATTTCTAAGAACTGTGGGTATAATTTTAATATTATCTCTCAAATATTGTTACTCTAGGAATTTTGCCTATTGACACTTTTGTTTATTTTGACACTTGGCTGGTG
Source organism: Ahaetulla prasina (assembly GCF_028640845.1). NCBI lineage: Eukaryota > Metazoa > Chordata > Lepidosauria > Squamata > Colubridae > Ahaetulla > Ahaetulla prasina. The sequence continues at coordinate 15,408,854 of NC_080545.1, read as the reverse complement.
CATAGCCTTTGAAAGTGAATTAATGAACAACTGTGTCTCTTAGTTAGATGAATTTTAGATAACGCTCTGGTTAAAATGCAACTCTGTAGAACATCTTGCAAAATCACCCCACGTAGCTCAACCCAGCATGCTATAATCTAATTTTAAAACCAAATATAAGTTCCATTCAGCTATATTAGGAATGTAAACAATAGCTTTGCACACGGAATAAAAAAGGCCATTTATTCAAAATTAAGTTCTGCCGTCCCCAGACCTCTGATCAAAATTATTCTAGCAGATGTGAGAAAAGTAGTTTAGATACAAGTTTAATTCTTAAGACAACCTTCCTTTATATTATCCATTTCAGCTTTGCGCAAAATACAAGCGAACATCCATTTTCAACAGATTCTACCTGAAAAAAATGGGAAAGGAGCTGTGTAATTTATCACAGCACCAGGTTTTTACAATAACCATTCTGTGTAGAACCGAAGCAAGCGGATATTGGCCTATTTAACTTGATATGGTGTGAATGCTTCCTGATGAATTCTTCCTGGCACAATTATTTATTGGACTTTGGAGAAGCAAGAGCAAATCGACACCCTAAGAGACTAGCATAGTACAGGTACAACGTAAACTGAATGAAGGTTGAAAGGAGAAATGTTCTTCTCAGAAGATGAAAAAAAAAGTGGGGAAAATAGTGGAGAACATTTAAAAAAAAGTAATACCCAACTTTATGGCTAGATAAGAGGCATGTTACATTTGCCTCAGTTATTTTTTGTGGTTATATTCTCCAGCAAGCTGTCACTAGCAAAAGTTGTAAATAAAACAAAAATTTCTGAGAAATACACAATTGTATCGATTTCAATCTATTTTAACTTTTGATTATTAGAGTCTTTATGGGAGAATAAAATAATTGAAATGGAAATGGGCTGGTCACACAGCAAGGGACCAAGGCAGTCATAGAATGGATCCCACTTGATCAAAAGCGTCCACGAAAGAGACCTAGAACAAGATGGATCATCGACATCAGCAAGTATTGCCGGCCCAATTGGCAAAAGAAAGCTTAGGACCACATAGGTTGGAAACATGCAGAAGAGGCCTTCCTCCTGCGGTGGCGGAGGAGGAAGAAGAGGAGGAGGGGGAGGGGGAGGGGGAGGGGAAGAAGAAGAAGAAGAAGAAGAAGAAGAAGAAGAAGAAGAAGAAGAAGAAGAAGAAGAAGAAGAAGAAGAAGAAGTAGTAGTAGTAGTAGTAGTAGTAGTAATAGTAGTAGTGGAGGAGGAGGAGGAGCAAAACAAGCATGTATTATATTTTTCAAGATAATACAGCGATCTTTTTACCTCTGGATTTTCATCTTTTTTCTTTTTGGTAGCAGGTCCCTGAGTTGACTCTTCAGCAGGTTTCTTTATCTCCACTTTATTTTCTGTCTGAGTTTGAACTTTAGGTTGAATGATGATGACCTGAAAAATCAAGAGACAGGTGAAAATAAGACGTGAACATAAACATTATGTGCACAGCTAAAGGAAAGGAAGGATTTCCCAATGTTGACAATTTCCAGATGTGAAACCTTCAACTCACAGAATTCCCTAGCCATTAATTATTAATTCTGGCTAGGGAAACTGCAAAGCCTTTAAGCCGAGGCCTACTCTGTCAATACAACATGTCAAAATTCATAAGTTGTAATAAGATTTGAATGTCAGGGTCAGCATCCTATAAAAGTATCCCATGAGTTGAGCTGACAATTTCATCTTTGTTTGCTTTTTGACAACAACAGGAAAGTGGCTTCCCACTGACTTCTCTGAAGATATTTTTGGGCTTTCCAATCTAGCCTACAATTCTGGGGTTGCCAAGTTATCTCCTAAGTATTGCCAAGGCTTGAACTATTGAGCTTTTCAAGGTCAGAGATGGGCTACAGCAGGGGTCCTCAAATTTTTTAAACAGGGCGCCAATTCACGGTACCTCAGATTGTTGGGGCCCCCGGACCTGCTGGGTGGGTGTGGCTGGGTGGTCATGTGACTGGGTGGGTGTGACTTGGTGGTCATGTGACTGGGTGGGTGTGGCTGTGTGGTCATGTGACTGGGTGGGTGTGGCCAATTTAGTAGTCCGTTAAACAATACACACAAATTAAACTTCAATTTGTTATGCTCCTGGGGATGGAAAGGAGATTAGTGAAGGGATGTAGCTGCTTTCAGGTATGTGTGTGTGAGGGACTTCTGTTTGTGTGTGTGTCCCTCCCTCCCTCCCTCTTCTCTCTCTCGACGCTAAAAACAGGCCTGTTTTGGGCCTCCCGGGGCCTCCGCGCATCCCGTTTTTGGCCTCCTCAGCCTCCAGAAGGCAGATGGGGGCCAGCGGATAGGTGGGGCGATGTGGGCAGGGGAGCTTCATGGTCCTGTGCGGGCCGGATTAATGGCTTCCCCGAGCCATATCCGGCCCGCGGGCCATAGTGTGAGGACCCCTGGGCTACAGCCTTCTTCAAGTCATGTAGCCTGCTTCTCAATAATTTAGAAGTTGTCTGCATTGTGTTTTGTGTGGTATGTTACTGCGTGAGTTAGTTTGGCATGCTGGCAGCTGTTATTCAGTTTCAATACAGAATTGTGTATTGCATGGAGTTGTATGTGTGGAGATCCATGTTCTTTGAGAAATATGTAACAGTTTCTGTAAGCATTTGCCTTGCACAGGGCTTTGTAAAGCAATCAGAAATCTTGACATCCGAGGTTCAGATTCTCTGCTATTGCATTTCCTGGTCAAGTTTCTGAATCTTGTTAAGTTTGCCTTTTTTTGATATGGATGTTGGAGGAGAAAATGATGGACTCTAAATTACAGTTGTGCTTTGAAATGAAGGTCCCAATTTGCATTTTGTTATTTTATTGCTTGCCCCCAGAATCTTGCTTTGCAAGAAATTGGCATAATGCGAATACTACATGCACAAATAGAGGCGAAAAATGCCCTCAAATCAAGACCAACAGTGGTTTTATTGGCAACAGTATAGAAGTATCTCAGAAGGAGCCGAGATGTTCGTTCAACTTCCCATTCTATTCTGTAGCAAACCCTCAGAGATACCACGCGGATTTGTACCTTAAATCAAAGAAAATAGCAAAATAAGTTTGTTTGTTTTTTAAATCATTTTTCTAACTTTTCCTCATATGTTTAATTTGTCTATGAAGTATTTTTCATTTTTTAAAAAAAAAAAATTTTATTAAACTTTTAAAAACAAAATAAAGAAAAATACAACAAAAGACTAAAAAACATTAAAAACACGTAACAGACATAACATTACATCATATATTATTTTACAGCTTGCCCTTTCGACATAAATATATATTCTCTGTTCTTATTCAGTCGATTCCTCTACATGCTTATGTTTACGTTGGTATCTATTTACCAATCCGTCCTTATCCGGTTAACACAATTCAGTGGTTTACACTTCATAATTTTAACTTAATTAGGTTAACATTCCAATTTATTATTTTGATTTCTTTTTTCTAACCAATCATATAATTTATTCCACACTTTGTAGTATTCCGAGTCTTCCCTCTCCTTAATTTCTAGCGTAAGTATTATTCATTTGTATGCCATCTTTTATTATTTTTACAAATAACTCAAGGCAGCAAACATATCCAACACACCTTCCTCTTCCTATTTTCCCTAGAACAGTAACCCTGTGAGGTAGATTGGGCTGAGAGAGAGGGACTAGCTGAAAGTCACCCAGCCTGGTACGGCAAAGGCAGGACTTGAACTCTCGGTCTCCTGCTTTCTAGCTTGGTGCCTTAAACACTAGACCAAACTGGTATAGTAAATCTTATTGGTTCATGGTCAGAAACAGCCTCTTTTTCAATGTTACCATTTGGCGATTTACACAGGTCCCCTTCAGTTCAATAGAACTGATTCTCAAATAAGAGTAAAAACTGTACCCCAAAACGACCAAAATTATCATTACCCTGCAATTAAAACTCTGGACATTAGTCTGAGCAAACTATGATTTTTATCGCCACCATTGGTCAGCTTGAAGTCTGCACCACTGGCTTTGCGTGACACATTGTGGTCCGCATTTCAGGAGTCTTTGTGGTATCCACAGCCACATTGGGAGGGGGGTTCAGGAGTGGTGAAGGGGTAAAATGACTGCCATAAGCATCTTCAAGTCTTAAACCACCATCACTACTATCCAACAGCGAAAAAGAGTCACAATTACACTACCACATCTCCTGGGCTGTACAGTCTGTATCCTTGACCTATATAAGTAGTCCTCACCCCATTCCTAAGAGGACTATAAGGGGCGTGCATAAGAGCATAAACGTGCCTACCGTTCCTGTCCTATTGTTTTTTTCTTATATATATATATATGCTTATACTTCCTTATACTTCCTCATATATATGTTTATATACTATATAATCTTTTTATGTGATGCTTATGTATATTGTTATGACTAAATAAATAAATAAATAAATAAATAAATAAATAAATAACGTTGCTGAAAGAACATTTAGACTTATGCAACAGTAGGTCATCAATCTGCAGCTAACAGTTTAATCTCTAATACATCAGTTTATATCCTTTAGTATCTCTCAGGAATCAATAAAGGACTAGATGAGAGTGAACTACAAATGAAATGGAGGAAAGAGGCCTGCATTCCATCTAACAGGACACCCAAGGAGCCCTGGATATGATGGAAATATATCTGTTGGGAATCACATTCTCCACTGAAAATAAAGCTATGGACATTCTAGTTGGATTCTTTTTTAAAAAAAAAAAATGTTTATTAAATTTTCAAACATTAAAATACACAGTACAAAAAATAGAAAAGAGCAAAAAAATAGAAAACCACATCACACAACAAAAACAAACGAACAAAAACAAAAACATTGAAACTTAAACACTACTAACAGCTATTCTACATTGGTATCACTATCCTAATTAACTTCCATACACAAATTCTACTTCTATCTATCACTATCTTAACTTACATCCTCATCTAAGCTATTATGTGATTCTTAACGGTCGCATCAGCTCTGTTCTTTGCGTCTGTTTCCTGTTAATTTTAAGGGCCAATTTTGCTCTGACAGCATCTCGATCCGATTGCCATGATGGCCTCTGAGTTGGTTTGCAATGAAAGAAGCTTCTGGAAGCTCAGCCCCTTATGAATACCACACCTGACAGCCAATAATGAATATGCCAATTCTGCAAAAGCTCTCTTGCTTAGCTTGCAAGCAAACCAGCTAACCCTTAACCTCTTACGTGGCCCAGTTCTGGGATATATGAATGAATCCCTTCACAACTGCCAAGTGGGGTCAAGTGATAAGATTGGATTATGAATCCCATTTACTGAGGCATGCAAGATTCTCACTTTATTCATCAGGGCAGTCGCTGAACTAAGGAGAAACTCAGATCGGCCGTCCTGATATTGTCTTAACTTTAGCCATTTGTAAGGTCTGCCGTTCCCTAATGAAACCTACCTTGCTGTCAGCGCTGATGAGAAGTGGTTGCACTTTAATGCTGTCATTAACCACCGAGACAGCAGCGCTGGTGTTGATGGGCATTGCATTATTGGGAGATGTTGAGATAATGGCATATGCTACCCCAGCACTATTCAGGGATGAGGAGATAGCTGCCGTCTCTGTAACACTTTGTGATTGGTTGCTGGACGTCTGTACATGGCTAACAGTATTATTGGCAGTGGGGAGGGCAGGAGTTGGGTTCTTGATGCTGACCACTGTTGCCTTCTGAAACGTCGGAGGTTGCTTGGAAGGTTGATCTCTGCATGGAGAAATTGGGAGGCTGTCTGGGATCAGCGTCTTTGGCCTAACCTGCAGGAAAGAAGGGGGAAAAAAAACTCTTCTATGTAACTCCGGAGGAAGCCATTTTCAATCATCCTCTTTTAACAACCCCATAATCCCTTGCAGGGTGGAATCCAGGCAAATGAACGGAGCTGAAGTGTTTACTGGCTGGATGCCCTTCCTGTCGCCAATGTAGTTTTTTTTTTCCAGCAGATATATTCTCAATGTGTCCAGAGAAAAGAGAAATATCAGCCTCTACCTAGGATCAAACTCACAGCCTCCTGATTGTGAGGCGAGAGCTACATCTCTAGTCCACCGCACCGCAGGAGGAAGCCATTTCAATGCCATTTAACAAAAAAACGTACACCTGGGGCTTTTTTCAAACCATTTTTTTTTCCAACAGTTTGCTGAAATGCAGATTTCCAGCCTTATTCTCTGTTCTGCTGACGCGAAAGCAGCATCTCACAAGGGCAAAGCAGGATAGAGTTTAGGAAGCCTTTTCTCTTAGACCAGGTGTCCCCAAACCCCAGTCCATCGACCAGCATTGGTCCACGGTCTGCCATGAACCGGTCCGCGCAAGCAAGCAAGCGAAGTGCCACCTGTGCACATGCGGACCCACAAAACCATGCTGTTGTGGCTCCAGCCCCCAAACCTGGCCCCATGCCCGAAAGTGACTCCGAGAGTGAGGGGGAAGGGCGGGTAAGGCTTACCTCAGAAGCACCGATTCCTTTGGCCCGGCTCCAGGAGCCAGAACCAGGCCAGTTGGAGGACCTAATGAGGCTGACATCCCCTGATTCCTCCCTTCCTCAGGCTACGCCTTCAGATGCAGCTGATAATCACACTAATCAAGCCTGGATTGACCCGCGCTTCAGAAGATTAGAGAGGCGGCATCATCAAAGGAAAGGGTGGGGCAGGAGCCCCACCCCACAGGATATATAAGGAGTTCCCGTGGAACTGACTGCTCTCAGTTCCACGGGAAGCAAATTAGCTGAATCGTGTTGAAGTAAACTGAAGTCTTAATCTGTTTGAACTTTTTGGCAGGCAGCTGCGTTTTCTCGGCTAGGAGCTGTGAACCCACTGGCTGTAGGCCAGCTCGTTACTCCAAAGTGAAGACGAGAACACATGCCCTCACCCAGTTTCCGGAAAAACTGCCACAGGTCCTTGGCACCCAAAGGGTTTGGGTCCGTTATCTTAAGACTCTCCACTGTAAGTTCCACATCAAACCCTGAAACGATAAGCTCTACAGAAAAGTGGAGGTTGCTATAGATAGTATCATGGTTGACAGGTTCTACATCGGCTCATTCAACTCAAAAAGTTCAAGATGCAAGTGAAATTCCTCCGTGTGTATGTGTGCATGTATGTTTCTGTCTGTGTGTATATACATCACATATAACACATGGGCAGAATTTTGATCGCAACCTCATGGCAGTCATCTTGACTTTTTTTTTTTAACCTGTAGATATCTCTGCCCACAGCTATACAATCATGAATCTACAACAGCGGAGAAGCACTATCTGGAGTACATAAATGAACTAACGCATCACTTCCACCTTCCACCTTCCACCTGCCATATTCCACCTCAACTAAGATTAAGACAAATGAGCAAAAACGCAAGACCTCTTCCAAATTGCCCATACGAAAAGCTAGTCAACATCTGACTCACTCACAAAGTGCTAAAGCCGCACCCACTTTTAGGAGTTCTGACCCATACGCATTTTCTTTTCATTTCAAAACGTGTGAAGTTATTTGATCGATTAAATAACTTTGATGTAAATGTTAACAGTAAAAACCTGACTTCTGCTGATTTCATGAATAAAGATGCGTAGTTTCTTGGCAGTGTCATGGGTTGTGAGAATAGCACTAGCACTAAGACTTATATACCGTTTCATAGTACTTTTACAGCCCTCTCTAAGCCGTTTACAGAGTCAGCCTATGGCCCCCAACAATCTGGGTCCTCATTTTACCCACCTCGGAAGGATGGAAGGTTGAGTCTACCTTGAGCCAGTGAGATTCGATCTGCTGAACTGCAGCTAGCAGTCAGCTGAAGTAGCCTGCAGTACTGTACTCTAACCACTGGGCCACCTCGGCTTCTATAAACTGAAGAATAACTTCAGGAACAGGAGGAAGAGCTGCATCCAACACAATCTCAGATTTAAAAAAAAATCTAGGTCTGGGGCAGAACTGTAATTTGAGAAAGTATCTCAGATATGATGCTCTTTGAGACATGAAGGAGACAAAGGGAGGGAGGCACATTGCAAGATTTGGTTAATATAACCTTGTAATAAAAGTAGCAATAACTTGCAAGGCTTTGGCTCAGTGGTGAAATGTAAAATTTGTTACTACCGGTTCTGTGGGCATGGCTTGGTGGGGAGGGGAGGTAATGTGACTAGGTGGGTGTAGCCAACTTTTTTTTTTTACTTTTAAAAGCATTTTTTCTACAACCTCTTCAGCCAAAGAGGTTGTAGAAAAAATGCTTTTAAAAGCCTCTGACGATCCCAGCTGAGCCGCGCGATCTTCAGAGGCTTTTTTTTTACTTTTAAAAGCATTTTTTTGGGCTGAAGAAAAAATACTTTTAAAAGTAACAAAAAACAAAAAACCTCTGATGATCGTGCGGCTCAGCTGGGCATGGGGTGGGATGTCAGGGATTTTTGCTACCAGTTCTCCGAACCACCCGCTGCCATCACTACCGGGAGCATTTCACCCCTGCTTTGGCATGAGCTTTTTTGGGATAGGCCAAAGTTATCTGTGTGATGCCATAATTGCATTAATACCTCTTAATTTAGTTTTTAGTTATTAATGGTTACATAAGCAACACAGTTTGTGCCTTCACCAAAATCAAGCAGTATATATTCTGAAACTACCAAATCAGAATACATTTCCATAAGTAGTCCCAAAAGTGCTTTTGCAAGAGGCAACTGGGCTTTCTTGTTTGTCTTGGAAAATATTTCGCTTCTCATCCAAGAAGCTTCTTCAGCTCTGAAGAAGCTTCTTGGATGGGAAGCAAAACGTCTTCAAAGAAAAACCTGGAAAGTCCAGTTGCCTCTAGAAAAAGCCCCTTTGGGGCAACCATAACCTGGATGACTGAGAACCTCCATACACATTTACATAAGTAGAAGGAGGTGGGTGGGGAGGTTGTCAAAAATTATTCCACACGCAGCCCATGTGGGTAACACACAAGTCTTCACTGGCTGCTATCCTCCTCCTCTTTTGGCGTTTGGTCAACTAGGACCAAAAATGGTAGGCTGGCTCCGTGAAAGAATAAATCACATTTATGGTGCTTTGATGTCTTACGTGATCAAAATCTTCATGCGTAACATCACAAGTATGGTACTTGCAGTGGCTGCTGGCTTTACCTCTCAATGAAGAAGAGAAGCATCCGTTCCATACTTGTGACAGAAAGAGATCTACTTGATTTTGTTAGTTCATTTGAAACGTGGGCAGAAGAACAGCATGAAACAAGATCACTCTGGACCCAGTAAGTTTGATTATCTTGATCCAATATAGAAAAGCATCTTTGGGAGGGGAAAAAATGGTCCACAAAGATTTGTCTACGCAGCAGAACACCATCGTTTCTGAGAGACAAAGAAAGTTCCTGCCAGCTAAAAACATGACGTAGTGAATACTCAAAATATTGTATTGTGTACTGTATACCTAATGGGTACTTTCTATCATTAGGACAAGCATAACGTAGGGCAGTGGTGTGGCTCAGGCTGTAAGAAGCCTGTTATTAAAAACAGCTGCTTGCAATTACTGCAGGTTCAAGCCCCACCAGGCCCAAGGTTGACTCAGCCTTCCATCCTTTATAAGGTAGGTAAAATGAGGACCCAGATTGTTGGGGGGGCAATAAGTTGACTTTGTATATAAATATACAAATAGAATGAGACTATTGCCTTACACAATGTAAGCCGCCCTGAGTCTTCGGAGAAGGGCGGGATATAAATGTAAATTAAAAAAAAAAACAACAACGTGGGACACAGACTGAGCACAACTTCAAAATAAGCCTCTTCCAGAATAATTTTATAAATCCATTTTCTTGACCAAACGCAATAAAATGCTCGCTGTGAGGAAACGTCTGAACAGATAAAAAGGCAGATACCTTTTTCAGGGTAGAAAAGCCCTTGGCATAAGAATGAATGAATGAATGAATGAATGAATGAATGAATGAATGAATGAATGAATGAATGAATGATTTAGTAGCCATCATAGGCTACAGAAACAGAATATCCATACAATAATGCAATAATGATAGCAATAGCACTTCGACTTATATACCGCTTCACAGTGCTTTACAGCCATTCTCTAAGCGGTTTACACAGTCTGCGTATTGCCCCCCCAACAATCTGGGTCCTCATTTTACCCACCTCGGAAGGATGGAAGGTTGAGTCAACCTTGAGCCTGGTGAGAGTCAAACTGCCAAATTGCAGGCAGCCGGCAGGCAATAGAAGTAGCCTGCAATACTGCATTGTAACCACTGCGCCACCACCTTAACGTCATAGATTATATATTACAAACATGCAAGAAAAAAAAATGGGATCGATTACTTGATTAGCTGATGCCACTCATTATCTGCTGCTGTACTCCACACACCGGCACATTTGGATGTCTTTTAGCTGGGAACAAGTTACTATCCCTATGAAAATATTGGGAAGAAATGATTCTGGATAGCCTGGAAAGTTTACTTAAAAGACAAGATGGTTATCGCCCTGATCCTTATAAAAACTCGTATATAGCAGAGCGTGCCCAACTCTTTCACCTATCTCTGAGTTAGAAGGGCAGCTGCATTCCTCAAAGGAGCCTATTAAATTTGCCTTTCAGCAAAGCAGATGGAAGGAATCTAAACAGTGAGCCTGAATGCAATGATTAGGCAGCTGAGGGCTCACAGTATTGTGACCCAGGCCCTAGTAGGTAGTAGGAAACTCAGGGGCCTCTGTGGCTCAGACTGGTAAGACAGTCTGTTATTAACACAGCTGCTTGCAATTACTGCAGGTTCTAGTCCCACCAGGCCCAAGGTTGACTCAGCCTTCCATCCTTATAAGGTAGGTAAAATGAGGACCCAGATTGTTGGGGGCAATAAAAGTTGACTTTGTATATAAATATACAAATAGGATGAAGACTATTGCTAACATAGTGTAAGCCGCCTGAGTCTTCGGAGAAGGGCGGGATATAAATGCAAAAAGAAAGAAAAAGTCCGTGAAAAAAACCAAACAAACTTTATTTGAACAGCTGAGAATTACTTCATTCCCAACGTAGTTCAACTAAATTAAAACAAATTCCCCCCAACACAAATTTCCTCAGTCCTATCGCAAACCTTGGTCCAATTAGGCAAACTGCCAAAGGTCTTTCTTGGCAAACGTTCAGAAGTCACAAAAATAAATGCAAGACATAGACAAAGCAGAAGACGAAGCTACCAACATTGTTTTCCGGCAAAGCCCAAATGCCGTTGCTGATCTGTTTTAAGTCTTATGGGAGGGGCCAATCATCTCTTGGCCCTACTCCCGAGTTGTCCTTTTTGCTTGAGCTGCTCTTGCCTTCTGGTAACTCTTCTCATGCGTGCATTAGGAACAGGCTCCTCCTGTTCCTCCGCCTCACTACTATCAGTCTCTGGAGGCTCTGGAGTCTGCACCTCACTCCCCGATGGCCCTGGCCCCACCTTAGCCTCATCGTAATCCAACTACGTTGCCAGCTCTGCAGGCTGCTGGTGGACCACAACACACAGTTCAAAAAGCACTCAAGGTTGTAGGCCATGAATATCAAAAACTATTGTGAAAAGCATGCATCGGTAGGAGCATCTAGATGCAATGAAATTTGTTGAAGAAGCCAGTCCCACTGGACAGAAGTCAGTTTAATCTATGAAGCATCTGGGGTGCAGTTCGTGTTCTAACTGCAGATGAATGAGATGTGCTAGAGCAGCAGTCACCAACTGGGGGTCCGCAAGAAAATTTTGGTGGTCTGCAGAAAAACTATTTGCATTTTTTATATTGCACTAAATCAGAGGTCCTCAAACTACAGCCCCTGGGCCGGATATGTGCAATGAACGTTTGTGTTGCTGCAGAGAGTCTCCCCCTTCGGGGTCTTTTTGTGTGGGTCGGAGTGGGGCAAATTCTGACTTGGGGTCTGCTTCCGCCTCCTGGTGCGGAGCTTTGGGCGAAGGCTGGAGAGAAGCGCTGCTGGTGGCAAAGAGCCGGAGGGCCTTGTTCCAGTGGGACTGCCTCATGGCCTGGAACTGGCTGACCATCTCAGCCCACTGAGCCTCCAGGCACCAGTACCTGGCCTTGCACTCCCACCTGTCTTCCCTCTGCTTGGAAAGCCTATGCTTGTAGTCCTCAGTGAGGTCCTTCTCAGCCAGATCCAATTTGAACTGAGCCAGCTGTTTTGCCAACTCTTTCTCGTGGTGGCTTCTTAGCTCCAACAACTCCTTCCTGTTGGGCCCCTAAGGAGCCTGGGCGAACAGGCGAGGAGTGGCTGGAAGGGGAGGGGTGAGGAGAGGGCGGCGAGGCACCCCTTGACACGAATGACATGGAGTTGGTCATGCCCTCCCAGTCATATGACCACCTAGCCATGCCCACCCAGCCGGTCATTAGGCAGATCATATCAGTGGTCTGCGGGATTTAAAATTATATATAACTATATATAACAAGGTGAAGATTTTATGAATGGTGATGAGATTCATGAACCAAAGTTAAGTTTTCCACTTTATTTCTTTGAAGCAGCTAACAGGTAAGAAGACGATCCAAAATAGAGAGAGAAAAAATGGTTTTGTAAAAAAAAATAATAATCTAAGAATGCTCCAAAGAGCCTTCTGTAAAATTCAAGAAGAGATTTTCCAACAAAGACAGTCTGCAGGTAACTACAATGCTTACTGTGGATGTAATTAAGTAAACAATATGCTGTACACTCAAGATCCTACACGAATGATTTATTGTGCCACACAGTTAAATTCAGTTTCTTCCAATCCACTTCGTCTCAGCACTGTTTGTTTCCCAATAATTGGATACTGAAAATAACCGTCTATGCTGTTGCCTTCCAGCATGCAAAAGTAGATTTTAGCTACTGCAGCTTGAAGAAAAGAGGCAAAGTCAAGCAGGAGGGCTGCCCTGTTCGCACACACATCAGTACAGATTCTGGTAGTTCTAGCTGCATGGCATGACAATGTGACAGCGCTTGTGTCTTGATTTCTTAATAAGAGAGAAATAATACTACAGAAAGGATATCTCTGTCCAGCAGTTGAAACAACTGGAATTGCCTCCAGTCAGCTCAGCCGATGGTGAATCATCTAGTGCCCTGTTTTTCTGAAAATAAGACTTATCCCCAAAATAAGCCCTAGAATGTTTTACATGTGGCCTGATATAAGCCCTACCCCAGTGTTGGCGAACCTTTGCGTTCTCACGTGCTGGCCCGTGTGCCGGAAGTGGCCCACAAAACCGTCCCGTGCCAAATGTGCGGCCTCGCCGGCTTCTCTTGCGTTCCTGCACTCAAACGCGCACCACGCAGTGCCGGCAACCCCGGAAGTGTGGCAGTCCATTGCGCATGTGCGTAACACCAACCCAGAAAGCCGGGTGCTGGTTCGCGCATGCGTGATGGACCACCGCACTTCCAGGGTCCATCAACACCACACGCACAACGGCCAGCTGACTGGTGCGCATTTGAGTGCAGGAACGCACCAAGGAGCCAGCAAGACCACGCATTCGGCACGGGACAGTTTTGCGTGACACTTCCGGCAGACGTGCCACAGGTTCGCCAACACTGTCCTACCCCCCTAAAATAAGCCCTACTTAAGAGTCTGCACAACCGTCTGCCTGTTCCATCTGGTTGCTGACGGTGCCGCGGCCATGAGGTGAGGTGGGGTGGTGGTGGAACTGCCCCACGCGCCCTGCACTGGCTTACTTCAGGGCCCCTGCAGCCAGGCCATCCTCACCCCAACACCTATCGCGCAGCAACAGCACCAACAGCCATGTGCACCAGGAACCCACATGACCACCAGCCCAATTCTTCTGCTTGCTCACAGCTGCAACAGAGCAAGAAGCCAAGTGGTGTGTTGGTGCCGCAGCCACGGGGCAAGGCAGGTGTCGGGGGGTGGGTGGCCTGTCTGCGGGGACCCTGAAGTAAGCCGATGAGGGGCAGATAGGGCAGCTTCCTGCCCTGCCCCCCACGAGCAAGCAAAAGAAGTGGGCCTCCTGTACATGGAAAAAAATAACACACACACACACACACACACCGAAAATAAGCCCTAGTGTTTATTTTGGAGCCGAAAAGAAAATAAGCCCGGTCTTATTTTCAGGGAAACACAGGTAGTCATTCTTCAGTATTATTTGGAGGAATTCATATCCTTATGACCAAATCTGTACCTGCCTCCCCTGCAAATCAGTTTTCCTAATGGAGCTCATTTCTCTTGCAATTTCTTTAGGCCTCCTTAGGCCTCAACACCACCCCATGCCTTGTCGCTTCCCCCAGATCTCATTTTAATGCCTGTGAAGCTTTGGGGTTCACGCCTCACAGCTGTCAGTGTTTCTCAACCTTGCTGGCTGGGGAATTCTGGGAGTTGAAGCCCACACATCTGAAAATTGCCAGGGTTCAAAAACACTTCATCAGTGTTACATACAGAGCAAAGGTGGTATAGCATAATAGTGCAGATGTTGGACAAGGAATGGGGAGACCCAGGATCTAGGCCAGTGGTTCTCAACCTTTATAGTGCTGCGACCCCTTTAATACAATTCCCTACGATGTGGCGACCCCAACCATAAAATTATTTTCGTTTTGAATTTATCGCACCTGAAGCTGCATTGGCTAGCGATCTGAACTGCTGGCGATTGCCTTGAGGACGGAGGCATTAAAGCGGAGACTCCTCCCCTATTAAGTTTATTGGGCCTGAAGCCAGATTAGGCTAGCGATTGGGAGTGATTGCAGCTGGCTTGAGAGGGAGACATCAGAGCAAAGATTTCTCTCTTTTTTAATTCCTTGCGCCTGAAGCCGAATTCGGCTAGCAATTTGAAGAGCCAGCAGCTGGCTTGTGGAGTCAATCATTGGAGTGCGATTCTTCGACTCGCAAGTATACTTCCCATATTTCCAATGGTCTTAGGCGACCCCTGGCAAATTGTCATTCGACCCCCAACGGGGTCTCGACCTACAGGTTGAGAACCGCTGATCTAGGCCCTTTTAGCATCTGGCCAGCTGCTTTCTCTCACCTGACCTATCTCATAAGACTGCAAAGCAAGAAGATGGGGGAGCATTATCTATGCTACCTTCAGTTCAGATACAAATATACACGAACGTAAATGAACAAAGCCCTCCTCCCTTAATTATCTTCCCTACTGTCCAAAAATGGACTGAAACTTCTCTGGA
The DNA here is from genome assembly GCF_028640845.1 of Ahaetulla prasina. Lineage (NCBI taxonomy): Eukaryota > Metazoa > Chordata > Lepidosauria > Squamata > Colubridae > Ahaetulla > Ahaetulla prasina. Next base: position 15,393,767 of record NC_080545.1, on the reverse strand, counting down.
AGCCAAGCCTGCTTTATTTCCTCTTTGTTTGTAAAACTTGTTCTCTAAAGCATCATTTATACATCGCAGTTCTCTGAGATCGAAATACTGAGGGCTGAACTAAAGCCCAGTGCTTTTAAAATCTAGCACTCCAAGAATGCAAAAAACATTCAAAGGTAAGTCATTCATCCATTGCTTTCTTTCCTCTGAATTCAAAATCCCATTATGGGTAGCCCTTGACAAAAGAGCCCAAAATTTCTGTTGTTAAATGAGAGGTTTGTTAAGTGAAATTGGTCCCATTTTATGACCTTTCTTGCCAGAGTTGTTAAGTGAATCCCTGCAGTTGTGAAATTAGTGGTACAGTTGTTAAGGGAATGTGGCTTTTGACCACTTCACCATGGGGATGCCCTAATGGTCATAAGCGTGAAAAATGGTTATAAGTCTTTTTTTTTTCAGTGCCGTTTTAACTTTGGTCACTAAATGAACTGTTGTATTTCAAGGATTACCTGTACTAATGATAAAATAATTCAATCTACATCAATGTATGTTATTAGCAAAACAGAATGAATGCTATAACTAGGCTAATTTAAATACATTTGACATTGTTGCATTAATGTATATATGCAGATAAAATTTTAAAATTTCACACTGCGTTGAACAAAAATCTTATAATAGTAATTCTATTGCATATGTAAACTGGTAGCTCAGGTTAACCTTGGGTCTTTGCTGCCCCCTTGTGAAAATTCAGCTCAGCTGCACATAATAATAATAATAATAATAATAATAATAATAATAATAATAATAATAATAATAATAATAATAATAATAATAATAATAATAATAATAATATTTTAATTTATAGACCGCCCTTCTCCCGAAGGACTCAGGGCGGTGAACAGCCAGTTAAAATACAAAGCAAACCCGTACAATAATTAAAAACTACCCTTAAAAAACTTATTCAATTGGCAAAGCTAAAATACAATTACACCCTATAAAATCACTAAAATTTAAAAAACCCCAATAAAACCATTTAAAAGTTTTTAAAAGTTAAGCCAGTCCAGCAAGATGAAACAAATAGGTTTTAAGTTTGCGGCATTCTACCTACATCTTAAGTTTCCACCTGTTTTCAAACCATTTCAAAATAATTTATTTTTACATGTAGTAAATAAAGCGTCCCTGTATGCACAATGTAAGTTTTTTTTTAAAAAAAAAATCAAATAGTTGTCCTGCCCCAGAGGCCAAGAAAAATTAGCATTAAGAGCTGTTTTCATACTGAACTGTTTTAATCCTCACATTCCACATTGTGTCAAGCGAACTTTAACTAACAGTGTTAAAATATACAATTAAAGGATTAGAGATTTTATTTAAAAGGACCCCAACAATATATTCTGCAAACATATGTTAAATGATGATAAAAGTATAAAGAGGAGGTTATGCACTCAATTCTAAAGTAGGACCAAGTAGGACCAATAAAGGAGAATATTTGTAGCTTTTTTCTTTTAATTTAAGGTCCAAATATGCTGATTGAAGAGTCAAAGCAATGGAGCTAAAGGAGGTAGTCTCTCTATGGCCGACTGAGTTAATAAACTGGAGCTAAGCAGGAAGAGGAGGCGTGTTTAAACAAATTCAACTCAGTCTCTGGCCAATCAGCTGAAGTTAACAACCCATTGCTTTGGACTCTCTAAGCAGCGTACAGGAGAATAGGGTGTTCCTTGATGCTCTCTGAGCTTGGTTGTCTTCTTGCAGGCGCTTCATTACCCTAACTAGGTAACATCATCAGTGCTACTGATGATTGCTACCTAGAGTCAAGTAGACAGGATGAAATTTATGCCCTCTGCTTCTGGAATGATTATGCACAGGAAATTTAATCAGGTGGCCGTCTGAAATGCATAACATTATGAGAAAAGAAAGCTGATACTCTTATCAACATTTCATTTCCAGAAATGATTTTGTCATAAGTCCCCAATGGAAATCTTTTTTGAGGTTCCGCTGTGTGAAAATTTGGAAGTGTTCGTTTAAAAAGTGCATAAGGAAAAGAGTACATTTCATCCACTCTCTTTTAATAAAGTGTTTGTTCAGTCAGTGGTGATGCAAAATTACTGTCGTGTCCCACTCCTCCGCTGACGGCCGGGTCAGGGAAATCCGAATCAGGCTTGCCTCTGCAGCTCTGCCCAAAGTCCTAGCAAAGTCTTCAGAGCAGGCAGGAGACCAGAAAGTGACTTCAGCAAGATAAGTTCGACTTTGCCTGACTCAGAGACTGCCAGAAAGCAGATCCTTTATATAGGCCATGGGGTGTGGCTCCATGACTCAGCACTCATTAAGGCCTGCCCCTCCCTTCCTTCTGTTGCCTCCGCCTATCCAATCTTCTGATGCGAGGGTCACTCCAGTCTGCAGCTGTTGGAAGTAAACTTTCCTCAGGCTCACATGCTGTGGAGGAGGGAGGGTCTACTGCTCCTTTGCTTGGGCAGGGAGCCAGGGCTGGGGCCGGGGGGTGCTCCCTCCTCTGCAGCCTGCTTGGGCATGGAGCCAGGACTGGGGCCGGGAGGCATACATTCCTCCGTGTTCGGGAGCAGATAAGCAGACCCCGGCTGCGGTGAGAGCGGACAAGACACAACAATTACAGTCTCGCTCCTTCATTCTTGTCCTTTGAAAACATTCTTCTTCATTAAAAAAAAAAGAAGCATAAAATCCACAACTGGATTGTGATTTCCACTTATTATCTGAACAAACGGCTGCTCAATAAGTTTGAATGAAACAGTCTTCTGCAAAATTATGGTTGGCTGCACAGAGGATAGACAGACCCAAGAGACTGTGGGAAGAGACAGTCAAAGTTCACAAGCCAGCTTGTTCACATAACTACAGTTTAGTATTCCATGCAGTAAAAACCATTTAGAGTTCTAACTTCTTCGGCACTCATTCCTCCTACTCACTCGAACCTTACATTGTCATTTTTAATAAAATTACTGTTTCAAAAGCGCATTCACCCTGCAGGTCTGCCATATTTTCCGTGCTCATTCTTAACATACTTCTTCCTATCACTCTTCATTGCCCATCATTGCACACTTATCTTAACTGTCTGGTTGAATAACACAGAATTTTGATTTGTAAAATCTATCACTTAAAGATGAAGGAATGTCCTCTTTTACACAGCTACAAAAAGTGCATAAACATTTCTTTCAAAACCCCAAGGTCCAGAGGTGGTATTCAGCAGGTTCTGATCAGTTCTGGAAAACCGGTAGCGGAAATTTTGAGTAGTAGAGAACTGGTAAATACCACCTCTGACTGGCCCTGCCCCCATCTATTCTCTGCCTCCCGAGTCCCAGCTGATCAGGAGGAAATGGGGATTTTGCAGTATCCTTCCCCTGGAGTGGGGAGGGAATGGAGATTTTACAGTATCCTTCCCCTGCCATGCCCACCAAACCATGCCGCGCCCACCAAGCCACGCCCACAGAACCGGTAGTAAAAAAATTTGAATCCCACCACTGCCACAGTCACATGATTAAAATTTGGATGCTTGGCAACCAGCATGTATTTACAACAATTGCAGTATTGCTGGGTCGAGACTTTCCTGGCGACTTCCGATAAGCCAAGTCAATAGGGGAAGATGGGTTTGCTTAATAACTGCAGGATTCACTTAACAAGTATGGCAAAAATGTCATAAAATCGGACACAACTCCGATTGTGTCGGAGCTTAACAGCCATCCCGCTTAGAAACAGAAATTCTGGTTCCAACTGTGGTTCTAACTTGAGGACTCCTGCATTTCTAAATGTGAAACAAATCCCCTCCCCGATTCTCTTTGTTCATGGACACCCTGAATAATTGACAAAAACCTCTACTGCAAAAATAGATCAACTGAAATGGAAAGTCATTTACTTATACAACTTCATTCATATGGCAATTTTAGCACACCGTAATTTAGCAAAAGACATTATCCATTTACTGTATATTAGTCTAAGGGGGAACAAAATCTCAACCTGCTTGAAGGAATTGTTGTATTTGATCACCCAAAGATGGGGAATCAGGGTAAATGCAATGCAATAATGATCACATAAGCCAAATTATATGAATTGCAATTAACTCCTTTCCAAACTCCATGCTCTAATTGAAAGGATTTCTTTCTGCCCGTCAAATTCCAGACAGGGAATAATGGGTGGAAACTGAACAAGAAGAAATTCAACCTGGATATAAGGAGAAATCTTCTGACAGTGAGAGCAATCAACCGATGGAACAGAAGTTTGCCTTCAGAAGTTGTGGGAGCTTCATCGCTGGAAGCTTTTAAGAAGAGACTGGACTGCCATCTGTCAGAAATGGTGTAGGGTCTCCTGCTTGGGCGACTAGATGACCTACAAGGTCCCTTCCAACTCTATTAATCTGTTAAATGCAATAACCTTTGTCCTGTAGCTCTTTTCACATCAAGGAAGAAGACTGATCTCAAAAATATTCAGTCCCAGACAGTGCTTCAACAGATAGCTTGGCTAGTCCAATAACAGAGAGGGGAAAGTGTTTTCTAGAGTGTTAATGCATTACTATATGTTTTTATATGGACTATAAGACGCACAGGATTATAAGACGCACCAAGATTTCAAAGAGGAAAACAAGAAAAAAAAGTTTTTGCCCTCCCTGGCCCCCAGGAGCACTCTGCAGGCATCCCACAGCCTCTGCAAATCTCATTTTTGTGAAAAACAGCCAAAAACATGACACATTGGGGTGGGGTGGGCAAAAAACGGGTCTGTTTTTGGTGAAGATGGGACGCACAGGGTAGGGTTTCAGGAGACCCAAAATGGCTGTATTCGGTGTATAAGACGCACCAACATTTCCACTCTTTTTTAGGGGTGGAAAAGTGCGTCTTATACTCCGAAAAATACGGTACATCATAACAACATTTACAAGGAAGGAAGGGAAGAGAAACAAAAACTTCCTTGAAAGAGATTTAATATTAGAGGTAATCAGAGCTGCTTTTTTTTTTTAATGTAGTATTTATAACTAGCAATTCAGATAGTCCTTGATTACAGCTTATCTTTTTTGTATCTTTTTTTTGAAAGCCAATAATATCAAAGTAATTAATTTTCCTACCTGAGGTAGCACTGCTGGTCTTTGTCCTGCCAACCTCAGCAAGGAACTGACCTGAGGAACTTTTATCGGCACTGAAGTAATGGCTCCCAAAGCCTGTCAGGAAAATTAAAAGGAAAAACAAAAGTATTTATTATGCAATTTATCGATGTCATTGATTCAGGGCTCAAGACTTTGCCTAACCCAGAGAGAAACATAAAAACCGGGCCATGATAAGACAAGTTGTCACCTGTAAAACCCCTATCAAACACACAGATTCTTTCACGGTCCAATCTCTGGCCGAAATCCAGAAGTTTCTGACAGGTTCTGGAGAACCGGTAGCGGAAATTTTGAGTATTTTGGAGAACCGGCAAATGCCACCTCTGGCTGACCCCAGAGTGGGGTGGGAATGGAAATTTTGCAGCACCCTTCCCCCAGGAGTGGGGAGGGAATGGGGATTTTGCAGTATCCTTCCCCCAGGAGTAGGGTGGGAATGGGGATTTTGCAGTATCTTTCCCCTAGGAGTGGGGAAGAAATGGTGATTTTGCAGTATCCTTCCCCCAGGAGTGGGGAGGGAATGGAGATTTTGCAGTATCCTTCCCCTGCCATGCCCACAGAACTGGTAGTAAAAAAAATTGAATTTCACCACTGGTCCAATCAGATAAGCAACCAATATTTAGAAGCTAAAATCAAGAGTGAAGAAATGTCTCCAAAAAAAACCACCATTTCCTTCTCAATAGCCTTTCCTTCTTAGTCCCACTTTTCTTTCCCCTGATAAACCCCGTTTATTTCATCAGCTAATGAGTTCTGGAGAACAGAAAAATACTGGGGGGGAAAAGTGGGGGGGGCTGAGAATTTTAAAAAATTAAAAAAAAGACAGGAAAAGAACAACTCAGTCAAACAGTTTCTTTGTGTAGCTAAATTCATTTCTCTTGGTACCTCAGGACCAGGAAAGCTGGTTATATGATGTTTTTCCAATGAAGTTATCATTAGTTCTGTCATCTACATGCTCAGGAAATGCCAACAATTTATTTCCCTGAAGAAGTCTACTGTTACCATTCTCTGAGGAGAATGGAGACAAATTATGGTATTTTGAGCGCTAAACCATATGTACTTAATGTTTACCACAGCCTCTTAATATTAAAACTTAGCTGTTTAATATTTAGCAAGGGAAGGTATTAAAAAAAACATAGGGCAGATTATCTCTAATGTTTATTTCTCTTATTTTCTGTATGCCTATCTAATACGTGACTTCTATCTGGATTTTGCTGATGGGCTGTCCAGCAGATTCTGCATACAGCTATCTTGGAATTGTATGTGTTGATTTTTTTTTTAAAAAAAATGTTTATTTTATTGATCAGTCCGCTGAGGCAGGGAGAAAAAAAGCAGATGTGTAATAATCAGGAGGTAATATAATATGAAAAAACCCAATGTATATTTATTTATGGTACCATCTAGCCAAACAATTTTAAATACTATTGATTTCGGCTGGGATGAGTTAAGCATACGCAGATGATATCAACGCAACCCATACGGGCAAAAACTGGCTATTTATGATGTAACTCTGAGCATGACTAAAATGAGAATAAAAACATTCTTCAGACCCTACTCACCATGGGAACTGCTACCATTTCAGGTGGAGGTGAGAAAGATAGTGCTCCATTTAATGTAGATAAATTTAAATTAATGCAATGTAGAGAAATTTAATGTAGCGAAAAGTAAGATTTTACGGTTAGGCAAGAAAAACCAAATGTACAGCTACAGATTAGGTGGTACCTGGTTCAAAAGCAGTAACTGTGAGAGGGATCTTGGAGTTCTAATGGTAAATCACTTACTTACTTACTTACTTATTTAATTTTATTTACAAAATTTATTGGCTGCCCATCTTACCATAAGGTAACTCTGGGCAATACAGTCAAAATATAGGTATACATTAAAACATGCATAAATGATAAGCAAGAATTAAAAACCAAGGACATGTAAGGATGATAGGGGTAGAATGGGAGAGGTGGGATCTGATATTACTCGGTCAACCCCATCCATTGTGCCATTCCTCCCATTGGGAGGAATATGAGCCAGAAGTGTGTAGCAGCTGCCAAAAAAGCCAATCCAATCCTTGGTTCCATAAACAGAAGGATAGAATCAAGAAGACGTGAGGTATTAGTTGTTAAGTTCGGGAAGTAACGAGGCTGGAGACCAGGGTAGTGACAACAGCTCTTTAATATAGGGTGAACCCAGCAACAGGCTGGGGAAAACCTCCTTTTATACAGTTCTGTTGGAGGTTTCTCCAATCAGCAACGTGCTGATTTCCGCTCAAATATTTAAAGGCACAACTGTTAATACATAACACTCCTCCCTCCCAGAAAACACTTGGTCTTATTTACATATTTATTTTATTTTATTTTATTTTATTTTATTTTATTTTATTTTATTTTATTTATGGTACCATCTAGCCAAACAATTTTAAATACTATTGATTTCGGCTGGGATGAGTTAAGCATACGCAGATGATATCAACGCAACCCATACGGGCAAAAACTGGCTATTTATGATGTAACTCTGAGCATGACTAAAATGAGAATAAAAACATTCTTCAGACCCTACTCACCATGGGAACTGCTACCATTTCAGGTGGAGGTGAGAAAGATAGTGCTCCATTTAATGTAGATAAATTTAAATTAATGCAATGTAGAGAAATTTAATGTAGATAAATTTAAATTAATGCAATGTAGAGAAATTTAATGTAGCGAAAAGTAAGATTTTACGGTTAGGCAAGAAAAACCAAATGTACAGCTACAGATTAGGTGGTACCTGGTTCAAAAGCAGTAACTGTGAGAGGGATCTTGGAGTTCTAATGGTAAATCACTTACTTACTTACTTACTTACTTACTTATTTAATTTTATTTTATTTTATTTTATTTTATTTTATTTTATTTTATTTTATTTATGGTACCATCTAGCCAAACAATTTTAAATACTATTGATTTCGGCTGGGATGAGTTAAGCATACGCAGATGATATCAACGCAACCCATACGGGCAAAAACTGGCTATTTATGATGTAACTCTGAGCATGACTAAAATGAGAATAAAAACATTCTTCAGACCCTACTCACCATGGGAACTGCTACCATTTCAGGTGGAGGTGAGAAAGATAGTGCTCCATTTAATGTAGATAAATTTAAATTAATGCAATGTAGAGAAATTTAATGTAGATAAATTTAAATTAATGCAATGTAGAGAAATTTAATGTAGATAAATTTAAATTAATGCAATGTAGAGAAATTTAATGTAGATAAATTTAAATTAATGCAATGTAGAGAAATTTAATGTAGCGAAAAGTAAGATTTTACGGTTAGGCAAGAAAAACCAAATGTACAGCTACAGATTAGGTGGTACCTGGTTCAAAAGCAGTAACTGTGAGAGGGATCTTGGAGTTCTAATGGTAAATCACTTACTTATTTACTTACTTATTTAATTTTATTTACAAAATTTATTGGTAACTCTGGGCAATACAGTCAAAATATAGGTATACATTAAAACATGCATAAATGATAAGCAAGAATTAAAAACCAAGGACATGTAAGGACGGTAGGGGTAGAATGGGAGAGGTGGGATCTGATATTACTCGGTCAACCCCATCCATTGTGCCATTCCTCCCATTGGGAGGAATATGAGCCAGAAGTGTGTAGCAGCTGCCAAAAAAGCCAATCCAATCCTTGGTTCCATAAACAGAAGGATAGAATCAAGAAGACGTGAGGTATTAGTTGTTAAGTTCGGGAAGTAACGAGGCTGGAGACCAGGGTAGTGACAACAGCTCTTTAATATAGGGTGAACCCAGCAACAGGCTGGGGCTAAAACCTCTCCTTTTATACAGTTCTGTTGAGTTTTGAGCTGGTCGGAGGGGCTGTTTTCCTCCCAGCTCTTTCTCTAGGCCATCGGGCTCTGGATTATTGGCCGACTTTTTCTTGGCCATCCGCCTTGGATTAATTTTGGAATTTTCCTTGCTGTTTTCCTCGGGACCTGATGGCGCCGCTGGAACTCTGGGACCTCAGCTAAGTCTTGCGCCCCCGGTCATTGTCAGCTGTGGATTCAAAGTGGTATTGGTCATTACCTGTCTCTGTTGGTTTGGTTTGGTCAGTTATTCGCTTCCTTAACTGATCTATGTGGCGCCGCCACACTCGGTTGTCTGGTAGCTCTACCACGCACGATTTTGGCCCTGTTACTTTTGTTACTTGTCCCGACCCAACTCGGGCCGCCCCATAGTTTCGGCCCACACCGTCGCCTATGCTCATTTCTCTTGTTTTTCTAGCTCCCCTTGTAACCCTCGGTGTGTAATGGGGTTCAAACGGTCAAGTGGGCACCGGAGTTTTCGTCCCATTAGCAATTCGCTGGGCTTTTTCCCGTGGCTGTGCTTGGGGTTCTGTGCTGGACGGCTAGGAAAGTCTATTTTGTTTGCCAGTCACCTGGCTTGAGCCTGACACGCCTCCTTAGCGCCCGGACGGAACGCCTGCAAGGCCATTCGACGCAGGGTGGAAAGGTGCAGAGAGGGCATGTCGGATGCCTTCCTCTGCCAGGTACTCTTCAAACTGGGCTGCCGTGAATTGGGGCTCATTGTCGGACACCAGAGTGTCCGCAACCCGTGAGTTGCGAATAGGTGGCGAGGGTTGCGATTACTGCTTCGCTGTGGTGGACTTCATAAGTATGATCTCTAACCATTTGGAAAATGCGCCCACCACCACTAGGAACGTTTGGCCGTGAAAGGGCCAGCAAAGTCAATGTGGATTCTTGACCAAGGCCCTTGGGGCTTTTCCCATTCTCTGACTGGGGCTGTTGGGGTAGCGGTCTGGACTCTTGGCAAGCTTGGCATTTCCCTACCCTCTCAGCAATCTCTGCCCATGAGTGGCCACCATACATAGCTTCTAGCTAACCCTTCATCCTTACGATGCCTGGGTGACCCTCGTGGAGGAGGTCCAATACCTTGCCCCTTAACTTGACAGGAATTACTACACGATCACCCCATAACAGGCACCCCCCTTGAGCCGAGAGCTCATCACGTTTCTTAACAAATTCTTTGAACCGCTCGCCCGGCGCAGCGGGCCACCCTCTCTGTACCCAACCGAGTACAGTCCTTAACACAATGTCCCGGTATGATGCCCGAGCCACTTCCTTTGATGTGACTGGGCCAGAGTCCAACGAGTCAATAAGGAGGATGGGTGTCCCCGGAGTGGGGTCTTCGGTTGCCCCTGGCAGTGGGCATCGGCTCACGCGCCTGCATGCCCCACTTCTTTCCCGGTCGATGCTGCAGCTTGTATGAGTAAGCGGCTAAAATATAGTCCATCGAGTCAAACGTGGCGAAAGTGCCACAGGCGTTGGCAGGTCGCCAGCCAGTAATCCCAGTAACGGTCTGTGCTAAGTCACGATTTCAAAATTCCGCCCAAAGACATACTCATGGAATTTTTGACCCTGATACAATGGCTAATGCTTCTTTGTCTAATTGGCTGTAGTTCCTCTCTGGGGAGGACATCGCTCTAGAGTAGAACGCTATAGGGCTTCTGTGCCGCTTTGGAAGTCTATGGCTGAGTACAGCCCCACCCCATAAGGGGACGATCGCAAACCAGCACTAGGGGTAGTGAGTCGTGATATTGGATGAGCAGGCTATCACTTGAGAGCAGGTTCTTTACTGCTTCAAAAGCCCTATTTTCTGACTTTCCCAAGACCAAACAGTATTTTTCCTAAGAGCCTATGCAGCGGTTCCAAGAACGGTTGCTTTGTTCTTTAAAAGACCGCGTAAAATTAACCAATCCCAGGAATGCCTGCAGCTCTGCTTTGTTTTTGGGCGCTGGAGCCTTCCTAATTGCCTTAACTTTGCTCTCAGTAGGGTGAATTCCTTTCTTGTCTATCCGTAGCCCAAGAAATCGACCGATTCGACCCCTATCTGACATTTATTTGTCTTGACTTTTAATCCGCTGTCCGGAAAATGCTCAAGACCTTTCTTAACCGCTCCCCAATTCCTCCATGTTTTCCCTGAAATTAGGACATCATCAAGTAGGAACTACCCTGGGAGCCCTTGCAGTAGTCGTTCCATCAGGTTTTGGAACAGCCCTGGTGCCACACTAACCCCAAATTGCAATCGGTGCACTTGAATGCCCCCTGTGCGTACAATCGCTTGGGCTTCGCTGTGCGGGCGTCTACTGGCAGTTGTTGGTAGGCTTGGGCCAAGTCTAACTTTGCAAAGACTTGCCCTTGCCCCAAGGAGTGCAATAAATGTTGCACCACGGAACCGGGTGGCGCTTTTCTGTAAGGCTTTGTTAAGCCGCCGCCTTGTAGTCAGCGCAAATTCTAATTGACCCGTCCGATTTGATGGGGTGACGATTGGCGTCTCCCACTTTGCGTGATCGACTGGCACCAAAACCCCTGATTTATGAGCTTGTCCAGCTCCTTATCAATTTTTGGTTTTAGGGCAAAGGGACTCTCCTCGCCTTAAGCCTAATGGGGCTACCTGGGGTCTAAGTTGAAGGAAATAGGGGTCCCTTGTACTTGCCCAGGCAGTCCTTGAAGACATCTTCGAACTCGTTAAAGAGAATGTCTTTCAAATTGCAGTCACTTCTGTAGATGCCAGTCACTCCCATGCCCAGGGCACGAAACCAGTCTAGTCCCAACAGACTGGGCAGAGTTCCTTCGACGATCGTGATGGGCAGGGTCTTTTGTGAGGGCCGACTCGACTCGGACGGAGGTGGTCCTCGAACAGGGATGCGATTCCCTGGTAGTCGTGCACTCGTAGCCGCTGTGCTTGCAGATGGCGCCGCGACGGACGGCAGCGACTTCGCCAGGGTGTCCCAGGACATGATGGTGATCGCTGATCCCGTGTCCACTTCAAGCCTGCACCGTACTCCCTCGATCTTGGGCTTTGTGAAAATCTTCTTTCCACTTTGGTTGAGGCGCGCCTATAATGACAGTCGCTTGGTTAGACTTCGCCTTTCTTGTTTGAACCAATCGCGGGCCGCCTTTCCGGTTCCGCTTTGATTGGCCGATTTGAATTTTCGGCGGAAGGTTGGGCCGCCTGCAAACCTGAGCTAAGTGTCCTTTCTTCCCACACCGCCGCATGTTGCGCCTTTAAACCTGCAGCGTTGGCGCTGATGCTGCCCTCCGCAGCTTCCGCACTCGCCACGGTCCTCCGTGTCGCTTTCGTCCGCAGACCCTTCCTCATCCTCGCCTCACCTTCGGATTCGGACTGAATCTCCTCCTGGTGTACTGGCGCTGGCCTTGCGCCGCCTTGGATTGAAGAGGCTTTGCAGAGTCTCTGCTGCTTTAGTAGACATTTCGTGTGCTCTGGCCTCGCCCAGAGCGGTGGCTAGTGTCAGGTTGCTCCTGGCTAGCAGTCGCCGCCAGAGGCGGATGTCCTTGACCCCTCGGATGAGTTGCTCGAGTAGCACTTCGCCTAAGTCTCGGTATCCGCAGTCCTTGGACGCCTTCTTAAACGGCCATGTAGTCACCGATGGACTCGCCTCCATCTGTCTACGCTTCTCCGAATTCAAACCGCTGCACGTATTTGGACGGCGCCGGTGCGAAATGGTTCTTCAGCAAAGTCTGCAGAGTCGGCCACGATACCGATTGTATCGGCGTTGGCTCTGCCAGGGCTTCCGCAATCTCGACCTCCGCCCGCAATGGCTTAGGAAGTAAGCCCGCTTGCGGTTATCAGGATCCCTGTAGTTCGTTGGCTTTAGAAAGCTTTCAAACGGGTCATATATGTTCCCCATTTCTCCTTGCCCGGGTTGTACGGTGCGGGTGGCGTGTTTGCCATTTCCGCGTTTCTGCCCTGAGTTTGCTGGGTTCGGAACTAGCGTGCTTCAGCTCGGTTCTGGTTCTCCTTTAGCCTCGATATCCCACCTTCGTCGCCAATGTTAAGTTCGGGAAGTAACGAGGCTGGAGACCAGGGTAGTGACAACAGCTCTTTAATATAGGGTGAACCCAGCAACAGGCTGGGGCTAAAACCTCTCCTTTTATACAGTTCTGCTGGAGGCTTCGTCCAATCAGCAACGTGCTGATTTCCCGCTCAAATATTTAAAGGCACAACTGTTAATACATAACATTAGTGTCACCTTATAAAACCTTAGAAAGACCATACCTGGAATACTGCATGCAGTTTTGGTCACCACCACATAATAAAAAAGAGGTTGGGACTTTGGAAAGAGCGCAGAGAAGAGCAACACAGATGTTTAAGAGCCTGAAGACTAAACCTATGAAGAATAGTTGCAGGAATTGAGAATGGTTTGTCTGGTGAAAAGAAGGACTAGGGGTGACACAATAGTGGTGTTCCAATATTTGAGGGGGAGAGGGGGAGTGATTGGCCCAAAGTCACCTAGCCGGCCTTCATAGATACAGAGGTGGGACTTGAACTTTAAGACTCATGTGACATAAAACAAAACTTTCTTCCACTACTTTCTGGTGGCATATATGGAGTTGTGCATAGCTGGAACACCCATCCTATGTATCTCAATGGGAAGGCTACTTCTATTTTTCATCATCAGACTCAGGCGAAGTTTTGGTGGCTGGGAAATTCTGGGAGTTAAAGGTTTGCACATCTTAGAGTTACCAAGTTTGAAAAACACTGATCTAAATCATAAGTAATATAAACTGTAGATGAACCTGCAGAATGAAACTGTTAAAAGAGTTAAAAACTGCTATATACAACAGATAAAGAAGTACGCAGGTTTAGCTTGGAAATGCTTTGGGAACTTGTATCTTGAAACCCTGATTACTGCTTCCAGCTCTGTCTTAGTTGGGAACACTGGTGGCTCAACAGACTAAGCAGTCTGTTATTAACACAGCTGCTTGCAATTACTGCAAGTTCAAGTCCCACCAGGCCCAAGGTTGACTCAGCCTTCCATCCTTTATAAGGTAGGTAAAATGAGGACCCAGATTGTTGGGGGCAATAAGTTGACTTTGTATATAATATACAAATGGATGAAGACTATTGCTTAACACAATGTAAGCCGCCCTGAGTCTTCGGAGAAGGGCGAGATATAAATTCAAATAAAAAAAACACAAAAAACTAACTTCTATATTTTGTTACTGTAATGCAGGGGTGTCAAACTCAAGGCCCGCGGGCCGGATCTGGCCCACAGGGTGCTTAAATCTGGCCCGTGGGACTAGCCTGGAAATATCAAAGGACTGACCCACAGTCCATTTTTGGGTTCCATGGCAGTGGTGGGTTTCAAAAAATTTTACTACCAGTTCTGTGAGCGTGGCTTGGTGGGTGTGGCATGGCTTGGTGGGCGTGGCAGGGGAAGGATGCTGTAAAATCTCCATTCCCTCCCCAATCCAGGGGAAGGTTACTGCAAAATCCCCATTTCCTCCCGATCAGCTGGGACTCAGGAGGCAGAGAATAGATGGGGTGGGGCCAGTCAGAAGTGGTATTTACCAGTTCTCCGAACTACTCAAAATTTCCGCTACCTGTTCTCCAGAACTATTCAGCACCTGCTGAATAGCACCTCTGCTCCACGGCCTCCTGAAGCACTCTGTTGACCAAAAACAGGCCGGTCCTTTGATATTTCCAGGCCTGTTTCCTGGAGGCCATGGAGGCTGAAAATGGGTAGTGCGGGGCGCCTCGGTGTGGCCCATTTTCAGCTGGCAGAGTGCTGCAGGAGGACTGGATTGGACTAGATTACAATTAAGTGGCCTCAAGTAAGTGCCGGATCTGGATAGAAAACAAGCAACATCCTATGTTAATACTACAGTTTAACGCCAGATTTTACATACTGTAGGCCCATTTAATCTACAATCAATCAACAATCTGTAATTGGCAGCCATTTCTATTTACTATCCTGGAAATTTACCTCTGCTGTTAGATCTTGTATTATCATGTTATTTATGCTATTGCAGGGATGAAATGTAAAACATACTTATCAACATTTTACCAAAGTATTTTTTACCAATAAATGATCTGTATTACAAAGCACTGAATTTGGTGTTCTACTATCCAAAACAATTTTACTTCCTTCAACTGAAAAAATAATTACAAGAGTGTAATCATAACCACTTAAAATATTAATACAAGCAACATCATCTGCTTGGTCGAGTAGTTACATGGAATTGGAACTTTACTATGTCCAAGGCAACTTTACATTTTTTATTTCTCCAGAAACCATTTGGCCTTCTGTCTGCTTTGGCTTTAATTGTGGATGGGGAGAATTCTTCTTCCAGTTTCAAGTCTGTGATCTGGGCATCTTTTATGGACTCACAGCCACTGCTAAATTCGCAGACAGATGTTATGGCCATCTCATTTTGGCTGAAATGCCAGCTGTTGCCTACCTGGGTGGAAGGTCTAGTAACATTAATTCAATACCTTATTTGCATGAGGCCGCTTAACTATATCATGCAAAATACAGCAACCCATCTGCTGGTAAATAAAAGCTGCAACAGATGTATTACCGATATATTGCAGGTATTGCATTGGCTTCCAGATTCAAAGGCCAATATGGTTGGGCTCCCAAATATCTTCATTACTGCCTGCTCGCAGTGAAGCTGGATATGGATGGTCAATGTTTGCCACAGATGTGAGAACCTAATGGAGACTGGGTACATGGTTGCCTCCTGTGGACAACTGTCTACCCAAATTTCCAGTTGGCATTGCATTTTGGGTTTATTTGTATTGTAAATGGCAGTGAATTTGCTCGATGTGATAGTATATATATATAAAATTAATAAATAAATATTTACTCATAGCACTTTGTTTAGTTGATTTAGGCCAAAACTGCCCATGTATTTTTCTAGGACTAAGCCATGTCAAATGCCCATCATGGCCACGCCCACCATGGCCACACACATCCCAGCCACTACCACCACCCGGCCCTCCAAGGTCAAACACAACCCTGATGCAGCCCTCGATGAAATCGAGTTTGACACCCCTACTGTAATGCATTATACACAGGACTAATCTTGAATGTATTCAAGTGTCTCAAGTAGTACAGATTTTGGATACAGGAATTCCATCTGCCTTACCCAGGTGAAGCCACCTCTTACAATACTAGACAACACAGTATCAACAGTGGAGACCTTCAAATTTCTAGGTTCTACCATATCGCAAGATCTAAAATGGACAGCTAACATCAAAAACATCATCAAAAAAGGACAACAAAGAATGTTCTTTCTGCCCAAGGAGCTGCTGATCCAGTTCTACAGAGGAATTATTGAATCTGTCATCTGCACCCCTATAACTGTCTGGTTTGGTTCTGCAACCCAACAAGACAGACACAGACTTCAGAGGATAATTAGAACTGCAGAAAAAATAATTGCTACCAACCTGCATTCCATTGAGGACCTGTATACTGCACCAGTCAAAAAGAGGGCTGTGAAAATATTTACAGACCCCTCACATCCTGGACATAAACTGTTTCAACTCCTACCCTCAAAACGACGCTATAGAGCACTGCACACCAGAACAACTAGACACAAGAACAGTTTTTCCCCGAAGGCCATCATTCTGCTAAACAAATAATTCCCTCAACACTGTCAGACTATTTACTAAATCTGCACTACTATTAATTTTCTCATCGTTCCCACCACCCATCTCCTTCGACTTATGATTGTATGACTGTAACTTTGTTGCTTGTATCCTTATGATTTATATTGATATTGATTGTTTCCTGATTGCTTATTTGTACCCTATGACTATCATTAAGTGTTGTACCTTATGATTCTTGATGAACATATCTTTTTTTTATGTACGCTGAGAGCATATGCACCAAGACAAATGCCTTGTGTGTCCAATCACACTTGGCCAATAAAGAATTCTATTCTATTCTATTCTATTCTATTCTATTCTATTCTATTCTATTCTATTCTATTCTACTTTTCTATGCAATGGACAATGAGAACTAGCTCTGCTATTAAAATTTACCTATCGGGCATGGTTTCTGCCTTATCAAACTAAGTTCAAACCAACATCTTGCTAGAATCAAGATAACCCCCTCCAGTTTTCCCATTCCTTGCAGCGTTGTGATTATTTTAGGAAAGCATCACACAGAAATCTGGCTACAGCTAATTCTCCCAATAAAAACTCTCAATGTATTTGGCTTAACATCTAAATGAAGAGCAAACAGCAAGTTTCTAGCTTACATATTAGCAAGAATTTAAGGAGCTTTATGTCATATCTGCTCAGTTGGAAGTTGACAAGGACAGAAGAAAGAGCATCGAAGGACACAGGGGCTTATACCATCAAAAGCTGTGGTAAAACTGAATTTCTTTGTGAATTCCCAGCTCATAGTCTAAGCAGAATGGCCTAGTATCCGTTGTTGTTGGTTTTTTTGTAGTTTTATGAGAAGAGGCTCATAAATTGGGAGTAAAGCTCATTCACTATACAGGTAGTCCTTCAGGGGTGGGCTGCTGGGGATTCGCAGGGGTTCAGGAGAAGCTCTAGCTAAGATTCTATGCGGTTCGGAGAACCCCAAAACCCCACTCCTGGCTGGTCCCGCCCACCTTGCCCCTCCCCTCACAGGAATCCCCACGCGGCCTGGATTTTGGATGCAGGTAAGTGCAGGGCCCACGCGGAGGCTTGGGGAGGGCAAAAAACGAGCCTACCGGAGGTTTGGGAGGGCCTCTGGAGCCTGGGGAGGGCAAAAACGCCCCCACACACACTGTGGTGCAGGAGGGTAACTAAGCCATGCCCACCATGGCCACGCCCACCCAGCAAACAGGGAGGAAACCCTTGCTAAAATTTTTGAAGCACACCCCTGTAGTCCTTGACTTACAACAATAATTGTATCCAGGCGACACATTGCTTAAGGAAAGATAGAATATATGTATTTTAAAAATTGAAAAATAAAAACCTTTATACAAAAAAATAAAAATAATTGAGCCTAGAATTAAGGTCATGAGTCATGCCGGTCATTAAGCAGATCATCACATGACCGTGACCGATTTACAACCTATTTCGTGGTTGTTGTGAATGTGGCAATCATAAATGCCATGGTTGTTAAGCAATCGCTGTGGCTCTTAAGCGAACCCATCATCTGCACATGAGTGGTTTTTGCCGGACACAGGAAGTTAACCCCAGTTTCTGACCAAAAAAGTCATAAATCATCTTTCATGTGACCGCAAGACGCTGCAAATGGTCATAAATGCTGGCCAATTGTTGAGCACGCAAGAGGCAAGCACATGATCACGGTGTGTGTGTGTGTGTGTGTGTGTGTAGATCAGACCTTCAAATCCAGGTCTGAAGTATCTTTTGGGGGCGTAAACTAAGTAACTCTGAACTGTTGCTAAGTGGCCGGTCATAAGTTGAAGATTACCTGCATTTCTGCAAGCACCTATCCCAAGCTTTCACCCAGCCAGACTTCAATGATGCAGGTTATTTCTCCATCCAACTGCATTGGCATTCATTCTTTTCCTGATTTCCTGTTCCGATTTTGCCTTCTATTTCTGGGAATAAGTCGTCTTTTTTCCCTGCTCTTTTCCTTTTGTTAAGAGAATGAACCCAGTGCTTGTTCTTACGAACCTTTAATTAAACAACCGAAAAAGACATTTTTCCGGCGATGCCTGACCTTTAACTGCTTTGCATGAATTTATGGATACCAGCAGAAACAATAATTTTAAAAGGTTATTTTATAACTGCAGAATAGTTTATCGTAGCACTTTTGTCGAGATAAAT
Source organism: Ahaetulla prasina (assembly GCF_028640845.1). Taxonomy (NCBI): domain Eukaryota; kingdom Metazoa; phylum Chordata; class Lepidosauria; order Squamata; family Colubridae; genus Ahaetulla; species Ahaetulla prasina. The sequence goes on along the minus strand of NC_080545.1, from coordinate 15,375,088 downwards.
TAGTTTCTTATTACTACATTTATGATGTTAAGCTTTTTAATAAAAAAAGGACTGTAAGAGTCAAATGCTAAACTCAAATCTCTTGTATGGCTGCAGACTCCATGCAGTGTTCCCCCACCCCCCCGCAAGCCCCTACAATGCCGTTCTGCACTTCAGAGGAAAACGCCGCATATGATTATGTTACTCTTCCATTCGTATGCTCACGACAGCCAGAAATGAGAGTTTGTATAAAGCAATATTCAAGAAAAAAAATTACCCATTCCATCTCTAAATAAAGACAATTGGATACATTTCCATCCTTCTCAAAGTTAAGCGAAAGCTAGCTAAAGAATCTTCAGGCCTCTGAATAAAGTTACATAAGACAGGACTTGCCTCACTTAACGTGACTCCTAAAATGTTACTTGGCCCATTAATTCCTAATTTAGTAAAGTTACATGAAATATATTTGCAACACTTTCCTCTGAGTTGGTTTATTAAACTTTTTTTTTTTTTTGGTCTGTAGTATTTTTAAACAACCTTTTTTTTTTTTGCAGTAAAAGTTTGCTGTTACATTACTGTGCCCACCTCTCCTAGCATAAAAGCCAGCTCTGTTTTCTGTTGCATATAAGATGCTAAAGCTATTTTAAAGGATTTTTTCCCTCTCTGTTCCACGCTCAATATTGGCAACTGAATGGATCTTTAATGTAGTAGAAAGGGGAGAACAGATTGCTATAGCAACTGCGAAGATGAAAATTCTTAACTTGAATGGACATTCAGAAAAGTAATTGCAGGGTGCCGAGTGTGAGAGTGCATTTATTTACAAAGGATGTTGCAAGGCAACCTTGAATATGCTCTTAAAAACTTAAGGAACATGAACTCAAAAGCTTTCTTCTCGATAAACATTGTACCCGCTATTTTTGTATACACGGTGGAAAAGCTGAGAAAAGAAAGAAAAACCATCTTTTATGTAGAAACCCATATTTCCAGTACATGTTTTTGCAAAGCATTCCATGAATATTAAGTTCTACTCTGGAACACCTTTGAAGTAAGCTTAGTCAATTGTGGATTTTATTTCGTTTGCTTGTCTTAAAGAAGGTGTTACTTGACCCTATTCCAAACACAAATCCAACAGACATGTTTTTTTTTTTATTTCATTTTGTCACAACAATATACACAAACATCAACATAAAACAACAACACATCATAAAATAAATATATATATATAAGCAAAAGTATGCAACAACTATGTTAATTTGATATAATGAAGGGAACAATAGGACAGGAACGGTAGGCACTTTTGCGCTCTTATGCATGCCCCTTAAAAACAAGTTAAGGGGTTTTAAAATAATTTGCCAAATCTGCAAGTGATGATGGCACTTCTATTTAAAAAGAAACAAACAAACAAATACAATGTGCTACTTAAATCTCTTCAGGCATAATATAAATTTTCTGTGCTGTTCATGAAGCAAACTCAACCACCAGGTATTGGCGTTTGCCAGATTAAAACCTTGATCCAAAGCTTTCCACGAAAGACGACTGAAATATTGCTTGCAGTGCTAGAATCAAACACAGCCATTAGATTTTTTATATATATATATATATATATATATATATATATATATATATATATATATATATATATATATATATATATATATATATATATATATATATATATATATATATATGTATTTGGTTATATATATATATAAATAGCAGCTATTGCTTAATTTTGGCAGAGTTCCCGGGAAACTGTAATTGCTTATTTATTTATTTATTTATTTATTTGGCTCAGTCTGAATATTTGTCAAGCAAAACTATTAACTATCTTTCTAGTGTTCCCCCAACCCTTCTGTCCTTCTGCAAGGCTCTAAAAAATATGCTCTTTCCTTGGTCATGTGCGTTCATTCCTTCAATTGTGGCCATTGTTATTGTTCCTCTGTTGATCTCATGTTCCAAAGTTGTGTTACATAAATTGCCCAGGGTGATCTTATGTACCGAACAGTTAGCAAACAAATGAACGAATGAACGAATGAACGAACGAACGAACGAACGAACGAATGAATGAATTGGTCCTCACAGACGACAGAATTTTCTCCCATTCATGAATGTTTTGTATACATTAAAAGTAACAGTAAGAGTTGGAAGGGACCTTGGAGGTCATCAAGTCCAACCCCCTGCTCACTCAGGAGACCTGTACTACGGATTCGAACTGCCAAACTGCCGACCTTTCTTCTGACCGACAAGCTCAGTGTCTTAGCCACTGAGCCATCTCCCTTCATCAGCAGAATTATGACTTCTATAAGCATCCTGATAATGTGTAATTAAACACCAAGTTTTTTGATCTAGAAACCCTAGAACCAAAAACAAAACAAAAAAAGCATGGCACGGTGCCCAGATAGAAAAAGCGGACAGAAAAAGCAAACCTGAACATTTTAATGAAATATATTTAATTTATTCAATGTATGCACTGCCCAGTTCTAAAATAACTGTGCATATGCATTGCATGCAGTGGAAAATAAGCAGGAATAAAATGCTTATGCTGTATATACCAAATATATTTTATTTCAGACATTTCTAGCACAATGTACTACCTGGAGATGAGGATCAGGAGATATTTGCTAGGAGATATTTTTGAGGATAACAATATATAGACATTGGGAGAAAAACAGGAAGCCTTCATAAAGTAAACCATATAAAGATCCTCTATGCTCTCAGTGAAAAATGATTTTTTCCAAGAATGTAGTTTGAAACGAAGGGAGGGGAGGGACAGAAAGAGGGAGAGGAAAGGGGAGAGAGGAGAGGAGAGAAGGAGAGGAGAGGGGAAAAGAGAAGAGTAAGAGAGGAGAGAGGGAGAGGGAGATGGGAAGGGGGGAGAGGAGAGGAGAAATGGAATGGAGGGGAGGAGAGAGAGGAAGGGGAGGAGGGAGAGCAGGAAGAGAGGAAGAGAGGAGAGGAGAGGAAGAGGCAAGAGGAAGAGAGGAAATGGGAAGAGAGAGGAGAGGGAAGGGAGGAGGAGGAGAAAGGAGGAGAGGGAGGAGAGAGGGAGGAGGAGGAGAGCAGGAAGAGGAGAGGAGAGAGGAGAGGAGGAGAGAGGAGGGGAAGGGAGGGAGGAGGAGGAGGAGAGAGAGGAGAGGAGGAGGAGAGGAGAGGAGGAGGAAGAGAGGAGAGGAGAGGGGAGGAGGGAGGGAGGAGAGGAGAGGAGGAGGAGAAAGGAGGAGGAGAGGAGGAAAGGAAGAGAGGAGGAGGAGAGAGGAGGAAGAGAGAGAGGAGAGGAAGAGGAGAGGAGAGGAAGGGAGGAGAGAAAGAGAGGAGAGAAGAGGAAGGGAGGAGGAGAGGAGGAAAGGAAGAGAGGAGAGGGAGGAGAGAGGAGGGGAAGGGAGGGAGGGAGGAGAGAGGAGAGAGGAGGAGGGGAGAGGAGAGGAGGAGGGACAGCAAGGAGAGGAGAGGAGGAGGAAGAGAGAAAGAGAGGAGAGAGGAGAGAGGAAGGGAGGAGAGAGGAAGGGATGAGAGGGAAGAGGGAGAGGAGAGGAGGAGAGGAGAGAGGAGAGGAGGAGAGGAAGAGAGAGAGGAAGAAAGGAGAGAGGGAGAGGAGAGGAAGGGAGGAGGAGAGAGGAGGAGGAGGAGGAGAGCAGGAAGAGGAGAGGAGAGGAAGGGAGGAGAGAAGAGGAAGGGATGAGAGGGGAAGAGGGGAGAGGGGAGAGGGGAGGAGAGGGGAAGAGAGGAGAGGAGGAGAGGAAGAGAGGAGAGGAAGAAAGGAGAGGAGGAGGAGGAGAGGAGAGAAGGAATGGAGGGGAGGAGAGAGGGGAAGGGGAGGGGAGGAGGGAGAGCAGGAAGAGGAGAGGAGAGGAAGGGAGGAGAGGAGGAAAGGAAAGGAGGAGAGGAAGGGAGAAGAGGAGAGAAAGAGAGGAGAGGAAGGGAGGAGAGGCGAAGAGAGGGAAGGGGAGGAGGAGAGGAGAGGAGAGGAACACTCCAAATATAATGAACAAACCTGTTTTTAATCCACCTTTTCTCAACCAGGGTTTTGCTGAACCTAGAGTTACATGAGAAGTCACCTGGATTTCTGCGAGAGATTGTGACTGGAAAAATAAACTAATTAACATTATTTTCTAATTTATCATGCTGTGTGCAGTGCTAACTGTAGATTTAATAATTTTTAACCTGAAAATTATTTCAAGGGTCTCTCTAGGATAGGAAGGTTGAGAAATGCTGCAAACAACCAAATTATCTTTACCAGATAAGGAGTCTATTTATTCTGTCAGGCCGGAACAACCAGGAGTGCGTGCAAAGTATTTAGAACAAGAATGAATTCAAAATAGGTTGTTTCAATCTGCCCAGAGTGTTGTCAAGGTTGCTGTGACCTTTTAGAGAGGCTTCAAGGCCAAACACCCCTGTTTCAATTCAGCTGCCATGTTACCAAAGCAAATTTCCCCCACCCCACCCTGGTATAGGTTTTTCTTAGCAACAGTGGAGTCTGGACTCTGCCTCCTTCTTAGCAACTCTATTAAGTGAAATGCTGGCTTGATGTAGCAGGGTTGAGATTGGCAAATGCTTCACTTTTACTTGAATACAAGGATTTATGATACAGGATCGACAACGGTGTATGGCTACCTATTAAGCAGATTAAATTCCTTAACTGTGCCAACTACTTTCGTTCGTTTGTTCTTACGGAATGAATTGTGTGATCTTCTATTTCAATTGGCATTATCATTTCCATTCCATTATTTTAAATCTCTCCCTTCTACAACCCTCTACCAGCAAAAATGGAGCGTGCAACCCTCCCGAGCTACGTTTTCGCTGGCAGAGGCATCACGGTTGTGGTGAAATGTAAAATTTGTTACTACCGGTTCTGTGGCTTGGTGTGTATGTGGGGGGGGTAATGTGACTAGGTGGGCGTGGTCAACCTTTTTTTTACTTTTAAAAGCATTTTTTCTACAACCTCTTCTGAAGAGGTTGTAGAAAAAATGCTTTTAAAAGGCTCTGATGATCCCAGCTGAACCACACGATCATCAGAGGCTTTTTTTTTACTTTTAAAAGCATTTTTTCAGCAGAAGAAAAAATGCTTTTAAAAGTAAAAAAAAAAACCGCTGATGATCGTGCGGCTCAGCTGGGCATGGGGGGGGGCAGGGATTTTTGCTACCGGTTCTCTGAACCAGCTGCCACCATCGCTACCAAATCGGGCGATCCGGTCCAAACCAGGAGCATTGTATCCCTGCACTGTGGGCCAGTCCTTCACTGTTTCCAGGGTGGACACGCAGGCCAGATCTAAGCACCCCGCAGGCTGCATCCAGCCCCAGGTCCTTGAGTTTGACACCCCTGCGGTAAGCCGAGGTACATAGAACGCTGTTACCTTCCTACCAAAGTGATACCTAGACCCCATCTACTATGGTCTACAACAGTGGTTCTCAACCTTTATAGTGCTGCGACCCCTTTAATACAATTCCCCACGATGTGGAGACCCCAACCGTAAAATTATTTTCGTTTTGAATTTATTGTGCCTGAAGCCGTATTGGCTAGCGATCTGAACTGCTTGCGATTGCCTTGAGGACGGAGGCATTAAAGCAGAGACTCCTCCCCATTAAGATTATCGCGTCTGAAGCCAGATTAGGCTAGCAATTGGAAGTGATTGCAGCTGGCTTGAGAGGGAGACATCAGAGCAAAGATTTCTCTCTTTTTTAATTCATCGCGCCTGAAGCCGAATTTGGCTAGCGATTTGAAGAGCCTGCAGCTGGCTTGTGGAGCCAACCATTGGAGCGCAATTCTTCGACTCGCAAGTATACTTCCCATATTCCCGATGGTCTTAGGCGACTCCTGGAAAATCGTCATTCGACCCCCAACGGGGTCGCGACCCACAGGTTGAGAACCGCTGGTCTACAACAATGTTAAAAGAAAGAAAGAAAGAAAGAAAGAAAGAAAGAAAGAAAGAAAGAAAGAAAGAAAGAAAGAAAGAAAGAAAGAAAGAAAGAAAGAAAGAAAGAAATTAATTGATCGCTCAGATTCTTTCAACTTTGGGGATCTTATAAATTTATTTCGCAGAAAACTTCCAAGTTATCTCTACTCCCTACTGGCATAAATATAAACAAAACTTAAGACGATAAGCAGGCACGTTGGATTTGCACTGTAAATAGTAATTTAGGCAGACAAAATGCTTCTTTTTTTAAAAAAAAAAACCTAGTATATGATAAAATTGGAACAAAAAGAACATATTTCAAAAAACAAGCAAAATATGGGGGCGGGAATACAAATTTCATTACCAGAATGAAACATATTGTTATGGTTTGCCACTATCGAACCTGCAGTGAAGACCTTGCCAAGACACATTCACAATTAGTGCCAGACAAACCTTCATGGATACCTGAAGTGTAACACTTGGAGATGCCAGTGGACCTGTTCTGAGGGCACAAGACTTCTTGTCTTACCAGTTTTAAATCAATAACAACATTTTAAAAAGAAAACAGAACGGTTACATTGCAAAACGAAATCCCAGACCTGACAAATAATGTTTCTTTCCAAGAATATCCCTTGTGGCGAGTTGCTTTAAACGTTGCGGTTTTTAAAACAGTGTTTCTCAATCTTGGTAACATTAAGATGAGTGGACTTCAACTCCCAGAATTACCCAGACAACATTTCTAGCTTTAAAATCTTTGAAGGTACACTGGAGTTAATAAGGGACAACTGCAGGTATAGAGGTATCCTTAGGGGTGAAATGCTACTGGTTCGGGCAAACCGGTAGCGGTGGTTCAGGCTCTGCCCACCTGCCCGGACATTGTTACTTCCTGGTTTTAACCACAGAGTAAGGTGTTTTTGACCCTCTGCGCATGCACAGAAGGCTTTGCGCATGCACAAAGGGTCCAAAATCGATGTGACGCGCTCGCATCAAACGCACACTTCCAAACCGGTAGGAAAGGTAACTAGATTTCACCCCTGGGTATCGTCATATTATGGTCACAGCAGTTAAGATGGTGGCTGCAATGCTGCAACTGAATAAGTCAATATACTGAATTTCAACATAAATCTATATAAACATAAATCAATGTGAATCAAACCTCGCTCTTTTTTGCATGTGAGTACTACTCTCGACAATGCACTTGTTCTAATATCCTCTGATCTGAAAATCTGCTCTTATTCCCAAGCTTTTGAATTTAATTATGGAGTTAGCTGATATAGTTAATTCTCACCACTATAAATTTAATGAATTGATAATAGATAACATAACTTGCATTGTATAATCAGAACGTGCAGGTGGAGGAATGAAAACATCCCAAAAGTATTCATCGCTTGTTATACAGATTTAAAAGTGTACTGAATTTCTCATCATTGAGGCCTCAATATAAATTAGGGCATATCAAGTACACTGAAATTACTAAATCACTTCTTCCCAAAGGGTTGATAATATGTTCTACAGAAAGAGGACATCTTGGTACATCTGCTTTTTCAACTTTCCCAGAAGGGGTGGCCACAAAATTTGAGGGCCCAGATCATTAAGATGCCCTTCAAAGATCTCAACATTCCTTCAATTAAGTAGCGTCATTCATTGGGAGCCAATTTCCAGAAGAACTGGTAGTATGTTTTGATGAGTATAACTTTATTTCTCAATCTTGATTCATAATTTGAGAGTTCCTCTTGATTCTCAATTCCTGTTGTGACCCAGGCCCAAGTAGATAGTAGGAAACTCAGTCAGTGAAAAAACAAACAAACTTTATTCGAACAGCTGAGAATTACTTCATTCTCAGTGTAGTTCAACTAAATTAAAGCAAATTCCTCCCAACACAAATTCCTCAGTCCTATCACCAACCTTGGTTCAATTAGGCAAACTGCCAAAGGCCTTTCTTGGCAAACGTTCAGAAGACACCGATACAAAACAAATGCAACAAGACAAAGCTATCAATGTTGTTTTCTGGCAAAGCCCAAACGCTGTTGCTGGTCTTTTAAGCTTCATGGGAGGGGCCAATCATCTCTTGGCCCTACTCCCGAGTCGTCCTCTTTGCTTTAGGTGCTCTTGCCTTCTGGCAGCTCTTCTCATGCGTGCTCCTCCTGTTCCTCTGCCTCACTACTGTCAGTCTCTGGAGGCTCTGGAGTGTGCACCTAACTCCCCGATGGCCCTGGCCCCACTTCAGCCTCCTACGCAGAGCCCTCATCCGGGCCTTCCCCAGGACTGGTCCACGCTCTTCCTCAGCCTCATCGCTGTCTGACTCCGTTGCCAGCTTGACACAACAATTCCTGCTGAAACTTTTTGCTGTGGCAAGAAAGATTTTTGCCCAAGTCCATGCGATACAACAGTTAGGAGTTTTCTTGGAGCTTAAGGCTGTAGTCTCTGAGTTATCTTCAAGGTCAGTCCCACACAGAGCACACTGCAGTAGTCCAAATCAGAGACTGGCTCACTCATTTGGACTGCTGCATTATGTTCTACGTGAGGTTGATCTTGAAGGTGATTCAGTAGTCACAACTGATCCAGAATGCAGCAGCTTGAATAGTGACGGACATTTTATGATAGGCCTATGGAACACGGCTGCTTCAAGAGCTGTACTGGTTACCAGTTTGAAGCAGGTATAATATATGCGTTGGGTCCGTCCCAGGCGCCTGATGGACCCGGAGAGGTTCCTGATGGAGCTTGGGCCGTTTCCCGAGCACCTGGCCCACGACTCGACTGAAGAGCTAGTTGCGGCCTGGGAACGGGTCGCGGCTGGAGCTTTGGACCGTGTCGTGCTTTTGCGGCCTCTGACCCGGCGTCGGTCTCAACCAGCTCCTTGGTTCTCCAAGGAGCTGAGGGAGATGAAGCGCCGGAGAAGACGCCTAGAGAGTGCCTGGAGATCCAGCCACTCTGAGGCTGACCGGACACTAGTTAGGTCCTATAGTAGGACCTACCTAGTGGCAATGAGGGTTGCGAAGCGTTCCTACGTTTCCTCCCTCATTGCGTCGGCAGATAACTGCCCGGCCGCCCTGTTTCGGGTGACCCGCTCACTCCTTCAACAGGAGGGGCGGGAGGACCCCCTACAAGGGCGTGCCGAGGAGTTTAACGGTTATCTATACGACAAAATCGTTCAGCTTCGGGACGGATTGGATCAAAATTGGGTAGATCCAGGCGAGGGTTCTGAGGCCCGTCTTGTTGAGGTGGTTTGGGATGACTTTGATCCTGTGACTCCCGAGGACATGGACAGGTTGCTGGGTAGGCTGAACGCCACCACATGTTTACTGGATCCGTGCCCCTCCTGGTTAGTACTGGCTACTCAGGAGGTGACATGAGGCTGGCTCCAGGGGATTACAAATGCTTCTTTGCGGGAGGGGGTCTTTCCCACGGCCTTGAAAGAGGCGGTGGTGAGACCCCTCCTCAAGAAGCCTTCCCTGGACCCAGCTGTTTTAGGGAACTACCGGCCAGTCTCCAATCTTCGCTTTACGGCGAAGGTTGTAGAGAGTGTGGTGGCATGTCAGCTACCCCAGTACCTGGATGAAGCTGTCTATCTAGACCCGTTCCAGTCCGGCTTCCGGCCCGGATACAGTATGGAGACAGCTTTGGTCGCACTGGTGGATGATCTCTGGAGGGCCAGGGATAGGGGTTACTCCTCTGCCCTGGTCCTATTAGACCTCTCAGCGGCTTTTGATACCATCGACCATGGTATCCTGCTGCGCCGGTTGGAGGGGTTGGGAGTGGGAGGCACCGTTTATCGGTGGTTCTCCTCCTACCTCTCTGATCGGACGCAGATGGTGTTGACAGGGGGGCAGAGATCGACTCCAAGGTGCCTCATGTGTGGGGTGCCGCAGGGGTCGATTCTCTCACCCCTCCTGTTCAACATCTATATGAAGCCGCTGGGTGAGATCATCAGTGGCTTTGGGGTGAGATACCAACTGTACGCTGATGACACCCAGCTGTACTTTTCCACCCCGGGCCACCCCAGTGAAGCTGTCGAAGTGCTGTCCCGGTGTCTGGAAGCCGTACGGGTCTGGATGGGGAGGAACAGGCTCAAACTTAATCCCTCCAAGACGGAATGGCTGTGGATGCCGGCACCTCGGTACAGTCAGCTGCAGATGCGGCTGTCTGTCGGGGGTGAATCATTGGCCCCGATGGAGAAGGTACGCAACTTGGGCGTGCTTCTGGATGGTCGGTTGTCCTTTGAAGACCATTTGGCGACCGTCTCCAGGAGAGCATTTTATCAGGTTCGCCTGATCCGCCAGTTGCGTCCCTTCCTGGACCGGGATGCCTTATGCACAGTCACTCAAGGCCCGTGCAGGCTGGATCTGGCCCACAGGGTGCTTAAATCTGGCCCATGGGACTAGCCTGGAAATATCAAAGGACTGACCCACAGTCCATTTTTGGGTTCCATGGCAGTGGTGGGTTTCAAAAAATTTTACTACCAGTTCTGTGGGCGTGGCTTGGTGGGTGTGGCATGGCTTGGTGGGCGTGGCAGGGGAAGGATGCTGTAAAATCTCCATTCAGCACCCGGAGACTTCAGCTAGTCGGCTGCGCGGGTTATTGAGGGAGCGTCTCGGAGCTCCCACATAACACCTATCCTGCGCAGACTGCACTGGCTACCTGTTGTTTTCCGGGTGCGCTTCAAGGTATTGGTTACCACCTTTAAAGCGCTCCATGGCTTAGGACCGGGCTATCTACGGGACCGCCTACTGCCGGCTTCTATCTCCCATCGTCCGGTACGCTCCCACAGAGAGGGACTCCTCAGGGTGCCGTCAGCCAAACAGTGTCGACTGGCGGCCCCCAGGGGGAGGGCCTTCTCTGTGGGAGCTCCGACCCTGTGGAACGAACTTCCCCTCGGACTTCGACAATTACCTGACCTTAGGACCTTTCGCCGCGAACTTAAAACTTATTTATTTCGTATGGCTGGACTAGCCTGATTTTTATTTTTATTGGATGGGTTTTTAAAATTTTGTGATTTTACGGGGGAGTACGTTTTTTAACATTTTGGGCATTTAAATTAGTTTTTTAAGGGATGTTTTTAATTATTGTGTGTATTTATATTTTATCTGCCTGTTCACCGCCCTGAGTCCTTCGGGAGAAGGGCGGTATACAAATTAAAATATTATTATTATTATTATTATTATTATTATTATTATTATTATTATTATTATTATTATTATTATTATTATTATTATTATTATATAAGATGCTATCTTGCACTTTGAGAGTGTTTCATGGTTCAGAAATGGGATGTTTTCAAACCAACTTCTCCCAATTGCCCATCTGATGAGATCGGGTGGAAGCGGCTTACTCTGAATCGCCTCACTCAATGAATGCTATCACCTTGGCCTTGGAAGCACGGTTTCCAATCATTTCTATCCTTCTTGGGAACAGCTTCTTCTCTTCATTGTGGTGCCAAAACTGTTGTCGTGTCTTCGGCTCCCGAGCTGGGCCTCCTGGCAGAGAGTGACTCAGAGAGTGAGGGGGAAGAGCTGACAGGGCTTTTCTCTGCAGGATCTTCCTCTCTGGCTCCACTCCAGGTCCCAGAGGCAGGCCAGGTGGAGGAGATGACGAGGCCTCTTTCTCCCGCACCTTCCCCCTCCTAGGCAACACCTCAAGATGCAGCTGCTGACAATCAGTCCTGGTTAAATCCCAGGCATCACAGAAAGGAGAGGCGGGTAGAAAGAAGGGGTAGGGCAGGCCTAGAGAGTGCTGAGTCACAGAGCCACACCCCACAGGGTATAAAAGCAGGAGGAGCTGCTCTATAGCTTCTTGTGACGGACAAAAACTGACTCTTGGAAACTTTGGCTGCAATATTTCGAGACTAAGAATTTGGCTTCTGGATTTCTGTTTTATTAACTGCAGTTATGCTGGCTTCTGAGGAGATAAGAGAACTTGGCAGGCAATCGCAGGTTCGTTGCCAGAACTGATATCTGTTGTAGGAATAAATTGCTGGCAAATATAGTCAGCTCTATAGAGTCTAGAGTCTTCTTGGTTGTGGTTGGGGGGACAGAACAATTGTGGAGCCATTAAAACTTGGCTTTTTCAGTAGTTTGTGGTGGCAGAAATATTATTCAAACCCTTCCCTCTTGTAATCTGGGGCTTGTTTAATACAGTGTGTTAACATAGGATTAAAAAGTAGGTTGAATATGATTTTTTTTATTTTTTTTATTTTGCGTTTTTAAATCTTATTTACAAAAATAAGGGTATGTAAAGCACGATACAGTAGTATAAATTGGAGTGAGTCAGTTTGGTGCAGTAGTTAAGACACCAGGCTAGAAACCACAAGACTATGAGTTCTAGTCTACTTTAGACACAAAGCCAGTCATTCTCTCTTAAACCTAGAAAATGATAAACTACTTCCAAACTTTTGCAAAGAAAACTGCAGCAGCTGATCCAGGCAGTCTCCAGGAATCAAAACGTAGTTGAAAGCACACCCCAAAAAAAGAAAAGAAACTAGAACGGCACATAAGGGCAACAACTAACTCAATTAATTTCATACACTTACACTTATTTATCTCTGGGCCTGACAATAAAAGGGTTAAGTCAGTCTTCATGAAAGAAACTGGATTTGAGAAGGAACAGATAACAAGTTTAGGAAAGAAATTCAATCACATGAATTTCTGTTAACAGGTACACAAGTTCAGTTTCTTTCAACACACAACAGGAAGGGCTGGGATCTTTGATAAACTTCTTTCTTCACAGAAAAATCGTGGAGACACATTCTCTCACACACACAATTCTCAAACTCTAGGACCGTGATGGCAAACCTCTGGCACGCATGACAGAGGCGGCACACCGCACCCTCTCTGTGAGCACGCGAGCCGTCGCCCCAGCTCAGCTCCCCCATGCATGCACCAGCGCCTCCCACCGGCCAGCTGGTCTTTGGGTCTCTGCTGCACATGTGCGGGGGGCATGCATGGGGGCTGAGCATGCATGCATGCACAGGGTGCACACAGGGGCACATGCAGGGGTGGGGCGCATGCATGGGTGGCGGGTGCATCCATGGGGGCCACATGCATACTGCATTTTGGGGGCTCGTCTGCGTTTTGGGCACTCGAACTCACGAGAAGGTCTTCTTTTACAGAGTGTTTCCCTGGACACAACAGCGAGGAAAGTGGTGGAGCTTGAAAGGCAAGACCTTGCATCCCACTCCTCGCCCGTCCAACCTGCCACCCCCAAATTGCATCCCTAAAGGGAGCGGATGACTAAGTGAGGGACAGGAGCCCTGTCATGCCCAGCGAGGGTGGGGGGAGAGAAGAGATGGCAAGGGGAGCCACGTCTCGCTCCACGCGTCTTGTTTCTCCACCGCCCCACCACCCCTCTCAATAAAGAGACGGCAAGGAAGGGAAGCAGCCAGGCTGCTGTTGCCTTTGGGGTGGGGTGGGATGTGTTGGGCCGCTTGGCCGGCGTGAAGAACAAGGAGGGAAGGCGATGACAGCGACGGGACATCCAGTCCCAGGCTTGCCGCCTCCTGCACCCCCAAAATAATAAGACCCACACACACACCAATAGTAAGGCCAAGCCCTTATTTGGGGGGTCAAAAGAAAATAACTCTGTCTTATTTTTGGGGAAACACAGTACTCAGACATTCCCTGCAGCCAACAGAAGTGAATTTATTGCAGAATGCCAGGACACAACCCTAATCTTTTATTCCATTTAACAAAACTACTACAAAATCATGGTAAAATAGTGCAAATAACTACATATTGACTTCAGTATATCATCGTCAATGCAGTTGCTTCAAGAATCACCCTGACATTCAAATTAAAGGCCAATAAAACAAATAAAGCAATTCTATTCCACTGTAACCTTGCTCTCTGTGAATATTTTGACATCTGTGGTCCCTTAAATATTTTAGCATTTATACAGAGCAGAATTCACGTTCTCTATACTCTAAACTTATTTCTCAGATAGAGCAAGGAGGATGCACACTTTGTATAATTGACAGATGAGCATGTTCTAGAATAGAATAGAATAGAATAGAATAGAATAGAATAGAATAGAATAGAATAGAATAGAATAGAATAGAATAGAATAGAATAGAATATCAGAGTTGGAAGGGACCTTGGAGGTATTCTAGTCCAACCCCTTGGTTAGGCAGGAAACCATATACCATTTCAGACAAATGGTTATCCAACATCTTCTTAAAAACTTCCAGTGTTGGAGCATCCACAACTTCTGGAGGCAAGTTGTTCCACTGATTAATTGTTCTCACTGTCAGGAAATTTCTCTTTAGTTCTAAGTAGCTTCTCTCCTTGATTCGTTTCCACCCATTGCTTCTTGTCCTGCCCTCAGGTGCTTTGGAGAATAGTTTGACTCCCTCTTCTTTGTGGCAACCCCTGAGATATTGGAACACTGCTATCATGTCTCCCCTAGTCCTTCTTTTCATTAAACTAGACATACCCAGTTCCTGCAACCGTTCTTCATATGTTTTAGCTTCCATTCCCCTAATCATCCTCGTTGCTCTTCTCTGCACTCTTTCTAGAGTCTCAGCATCTTTTTTACATCGTGGCAACCAAAACTGGATGCAATATTCCAAGTGTGGCCTTAACAAGGCATTATAAAGTGGTATTAACACTTCACGTGAGCTTGATTCTATCCCTCTGTTTATGCAGCCTAGAACAGTGTTGGCTTTTTTGGCAGCTGCAGCACACTGCTGGCTCATATTTAAATGGTTGTCCACTAGGATGTTTTAGTTCAGCGGGGTGTAAATCCAACATTTTATTCTTTTGCAACATGAATTAAATCAAAAAGAAAAAATCTAGATAACAGGCTTTGGACATTTGATCAGGCAAAACGAGTGCCCGGCTTCATGGAAGGATGACATGAACAGAGATTGTCACAAAACTTTAGAGTTAGACTAATTTAGTCAAATTTCCCAAATAATTTTTAACAGCCAATTTCCAATTCTGGAAATCTTAAGAGAATATAACCACATAAGAACTTGTTTGAAATAATAGAAAATACTTGTAGTTCGGGTTTTAGATATTGGCAGTGGTTAGTACCTTCAAAACGTTCACAAACTGAACTAAAACAAGCTTGGAGAGCAAACCACTCCCAAAAACTTTTATGTATTGCTGTAATTGCCTGCCATGGGTTCGGATCTATTTCATTTTGTATAATATTGACATGTTGCGTACAGTACTTTGGGGAAGAAGGGGAAGAACCTACAAGAAACCCTAATCACCAGAAACCTTAATCACAAGAAACATCTCATCCAATGGGGAAACTTTATCAAAGTTTATATTTGTCCCTTGAAACTTGGCTTAAACATTTCAACGACTAAAGACAGTTTTGGCCTGTCTGTCAAGCCTCCATCTGTCTTTGGGCCCCAAATCACACTGCAGATTCCTCAGTGATTCTGGATCACCCCCAGTTCCAACTGGAATCCAAAGTTGCCCCTAAGTAAAAATGGATCAATGCTTTCAATGGGTCCTTGCATTAAATCAAACACTAACAACACACCGATATTAAAACCAGTTGAAGTTCACAAGTCTTAAAGGGACCAAGGTTGGAGACCCCTGTTCTAATGGACAAGCTCGGTGTCTTAGCCACTGAGCCACCTAGTGAGTTGTAAGTCAAAGCCACACCAAACGGGCAAACGGGACCCCAAACCGCCTCTCATTTTGATTTCCCAGCAGGATTCTCCCTCCGTCCCCCGGTCCCGTCCTTACCGGACCGGGCTCAAGCTCCGGAAGAGGTTTCCCGAGACTCCACGGCGAGCTCGGGGCTGACGGTCAACCGGCCACGGCGACTTCGGCCATCCGGGGAGACGGGGGTGGTGGTGGTGGTGGTGCGGGGGTCCCAGTTGCTTTGCGCGGCCGGAGGCTGCTCACCTGGGCGGCCGCTCCAGTGCCGCTCCGCAGGTGGCGGGCGCGCTCGGCGGGGGGGCCGACGCTGCCGCAGCTCAGGCAGCCCGGGGGGCTGCGTGGTCACCATGGCGACCGGGGCCGGGGGTGGGGGGCGTCGAGGGGCCGCGAGGATGCGGGCTCGCCTAAGCCAGAAAGGTGGTGAGGAGAACGGCGGGGCGGCGAGCCCCGCTTTGGCGCTTGGCGACTTTCCTTCCTTAGCCGCCGCGTCTCCGCTCAGCTGCAGCCCCGCACGGCGCCCGACCCGCGCCGACGGGTCCTTCCAACCCGGGGGGCGCCTTCCAGCTCGGAGATGCCCGGCGTGGCGCTATGAGGATGAAGGGGGGACTCCGAGCGCCTGCGCACATCGCTGGCCGGTCTCCGGCTGACCGGAGGGTGGGTGGGAAGGAGGGGAGGAAAGATTTGGGATGCGGGGAGGAAGGGGCCGTTTCGCCAAGCAGGTTGGGATGCGGGACGCTGGACTGGCGGGGATGAAGGGCTCCCCTACCCACTCAGCTCGGAAAGCGGGCTGCGCCTCGGCTGCTCCCCTTTCCCTTGCGCGCTTTGGCCGCAGAGCCTCGGGAGTGCTGCGGAGGAAGCGACCTCCTCCCCTCCCTCCCTGCCTCTGGGGGTGGGGGTGGGGGTGGGGAGGGCGGTGAAGAGGACCCAAATGTGCTTTTTTTTCAAGAGGCAGCTTGGACTTTTCTGGTTTTTCTTTGAAGACGTTTCGCTTCTCATCCAAGAAGCTTCTTCAGTTCTGACTGGATGGTGGGGAATGGAAGGATCCCCCACCATCCAGCCCCCACCAGATAGATGGATGGAAGTGGTGGGTGAGTGGATGGATGGATGGATGGATGCATGTGGTGGGAGGGTAGGTAGGTAGGTAGGTAGGTAGGTAGGTAGGTAGGTAGGTAGATAGATAGATAGATAGATAGATAGATAGATAGATAGATAGATAGATAGATAGATAGATAGATAGATAGATAGATAGATAGATAGATAGATAGATAGATAGATAGATAGATAGATAGATAGATAGATAGATAGATGTGGTGGGTGGGTAGATAGGTAGGAAGGTAGGTAGACAGATATATGTGGTGGGTGGGTAGATAGATAGATAGATAGATAGATAGATAGATAGATAGATAGATAGATAGATAGATAGATAGATAGATAGATAGATAGATAGATAGATAGATAGATAGATAGATAGATAGATAGATAGATAGATAGATGTGGTGGGTGGGTAGATAGGTAGGTAGGTAGGTAGGTAGGTAGACAGATATATGTGGTGGGTGGGTAGGTAGGTAGGTAGGTAGGTAGGTAGGTAGGTAGATAGATAGATAGATAGATAGATAGATAGATAGATAGATAGATAGATAGATAGATAGATAGATAGATAGATAGATAGATAGATAGATGTGGTAGTAGGTGGATGGATGGATGGATGGATGGATGGATGGATGGATGGATGGATGGATGGATGGATGGATGTGGTAGGTAGGTAGGTAGGTAGGTAGATAGATCATCTATCTATCTCCAGTTTTCTCTGTCTCTCTCTCTCTCTCTCTCTCTGTGGTCAAATATACTCCCTTAAATTTCTTTAGCAGCACCTAGTGTGTAAAAGATTCCCGGGACAGGGAAGCCTAAAGCCCATCTTGGCAAGTGATACTGGAAGAGAATGGTGCTGGACCTAGTCTGGTCTGAAACATCTGGAGGAAACTTAATTACAACTCGAACAGAATCTAAAAAAGGTATTCTGCTTGTGCTGTCAACTCACTTTTAACTCACCTCAGCATTTTAGCTAAGCTTTGCAGTTCAATGTGCTGCTGAACTTGACCAGAAATGGCAGTGTTGATGCCAGTGTGTTTTAGCCATCAACAGATGTAAGATAGAGATAAGCCACATTTACACACCATTCAGAAGGTACAATTAAAAAAAAAACGCTAAGAATTAAACAAAAAGACCAGGACACATTATCTCCAGCAACACTCAGATAAACAAAGATTAGCCCCAGCCAAACAATCAAACAGAAAATTATAATCATGGAAATATCAAGGAAAAGATTCCGCCCTCCTCAACCCTGGCAGGACAAGCTACTGTGTATAAAACAGGGAGCACACCCAAGACTCACTACCACTGATGATGTCATCTACTTGGGTAATAAAATGTCTTCAAGCAAACCACCAAGCTCAGAACGCACCAAGAATAAAACGTTCAACCTTGAGTTACAGATATTCTCTTCTATGAGGTTCTAGAACTGCAACCACAATTTATAAAAACAGAAGGACAGCTAGCCCTGCAAGCTAGAGGTCCTACTTCTAACATGATATTCACAAGAGAAAAGCTTTAATCTGTGTATCAACATTTTTATTTAGCACAGGAACAGAGAGCAAGTAGATGGCCTTGATTAATCTCAAAAAAGCTAAGTGGAGTCAGTCTGGTGAACACCTGGATGGGAGATCACCAGCCAATTTCAGGGCTGTAGGCTAAATTGGAAAGTCTACCCCGTTGGAAGTCAATGGCCACTTTTTATATAGTTGCCAAGAAAACTACATGGATGTTTATACCTAGTCACTAGTAAACCAACTGAATTCAAGACCATCTTTACATCTGATCCAGTAAATGGCAGAACCTGGTTGACCTTGAAAAATAAACAGATTTAATCTGGTTAGTATTTGAATGGGGAAACCTTGAGGACTGTAAGAAATCCTGGAAGAAGGTAAGTAAGATTCCAGACTACAGGAACCAGGAGCACTACTCAGGTGACCCTAAGGACACAGATAAACCTCCAAGTGCTTCAACAACCCACTAAAAGGATGCAAATGATTAGCTGTCTGCAAGGAATATAAATCCTTCCATTCCCCACTATCCTGTCATTGCTGAAGGAGCTTCTTGGATGAGAAGCGAAATGTCTTTAAAAAAAACCCACAAAGTTCAGTTGCCTCCTGAAAAGCACCTTTGGGACAACCGTGACCTAGAAGATGACTGAGAATCTCTACAGTCTTAAAGGTAAGTAAGGTTATCAGAAGTCAACTCAAGGTATTGTTTAGGGATGTTTGTAGAGTGGTTAAAAAAACGTCAAGATGCACTATACATTTAAAATCAAACAGCTTCATTAGTCCTGTTGTGGCCACCATTTTGGCTTTTTTGATTATATCCTGGGCAGTGGTGAAATCCAAATTTTTTTTCTACCGGTTCTGTGGGCATGGCTTGATGGGCATGCTGTGACTTGGTGGGCGTGGCTTGGTGGCATGGCAGAGGAAGGCTACTGCAAAATCTCCATTCCCACCCCACTCCAGGGGAAGGCTACTGCAAAATCTCCATTCCCACCCCACTCCAGGGGAAGGATACTGCAAAATCCCCATTCCCACCCCACTCTGCAAAATCTCCATTCCCACCCCACTCCAGGGGAAGGATACTGCAAAATCTCCATCCCCACCCCACTCTGGGGCCAGCCAGAGGTGTCATTTGCCGGTTCTCTGAACTATTCAAAATTTCAGCTACCGGTTCTCCAGAACCTGTCAGAACCTTCTGGATTTCACCCCTGCTCTGTGGGTAAATTACCCCAGGCAGTTTTATTATCATAGAATGATCTAGTTGACTATTCAAATATTGTTCATCAGAATCAAGTTTGCACAATAGATAAATTTTAATTAATTAAATATATTTATTTATTTAATTTAGATTTAATAATTAAGTTTGGTTCTCATCTACCCATATAAGGAGGGTAATCGGGAAAAATAGCAGGATTAGGATTTCCTTCTTTGAAAGATGGAATAATAATTTAGCTATTTATTTTTTTTAAAAAAGATATTGTTGGAGAACAAAATTTAGTATGAATTCCAAGTTTTACACTTAAATGGAAGTGAATCAGTTGAACCTTATGGCTGAATGACAAATGCATTTAATTGTATATCAAATTATTGTAGTTGTGACTCTGGAGGCTCTGTATTTACCAATTCATTTAGCCATCTCTATACAAAATACATTGCCAGGAATAACCCATCATTAAGTATAATTCAGTCAAATTCAAAGTATTTTAAAATCATGTTCCTTCATAATGATTTTGCTTTGGCTAAATTCAGTAGGTCACTAAGATAATTCATTTTAAAAAGACTTGGAGTGTGATATGCTAGAAGATAAAAAGGTAAAGGTTCCCCTCACACATACGTGCTAGTCGTTCCTGACTCTAGGGGGCGGTGCTCATCTCCGTTTCAAAGCCAAAGAGCCAGCGCTGTCCGAAGATGTCTCCGTGGTCATGTGGCCGGCATGACTCAACACCAAAGGTACACAGAACGCTGTTACCTTCCCGCCAAAGGTGGTCCCTATTTTTCTACTTGCATTTTTTACGTGCTTTCAAACTGCTAGGTTGGCAGAAGCTGGGACAAGTAACGGGAGCTCACCCCGTTACGTGGCACTAAGGATTTGAACCACTGAACTGCCAATCTTTCGATCAACAAGCTCAGCGTCTTATCCACTAAGCCACCACGTCCCTTATACTCTCCTCCTAGTATTGCACTTTATATATGCTCACTCAGTTACAGCCAAAACAATTTGATTCCTGCATCTTTTTCTCATATACATTTAAAACAACTTTCCTTTTTATGGTGTGTATTTTTAATGTGATTCTGAACTTTATATTTTACAAGTTACTCTAGGCATGTTATCTTTCATAGAAAAAAAATAATACCATCATAATTTAGTATATGATCTTAATCTTAGGACATGTTCAAATCTTTGGGAAAAACACGATAGGGAAAAACTTAGGTTTTTAATATAAGAATTAATTTAATATAAGAATAAATTTAATATAAGAATAAAGAATGGCAGTATTAAACAATTTCTTTTTATGGTATTAATGTATAGGTAGAATTCAGCCTTAAGACTTGTAGCTTTTAAGATTTGGGTTTTTTAGCTCTTTTTATCTTATCTTATATTACTTGAACGTTTATATATGTTATGATAGGTCGTTAGATAACTTTTGTTAATAAAATAATTTGTTCTGGTTTGGTTTAATGAGACGAAATTATGGGCATAAAATCACTTTTTATTTATCAAAAATGATACTTTGAAGGTGCCTTACTACTTTGAAGTAATTAATGAGCAATTTTCAAAGGAGGTTAGTGAGGGAAGATGGCAGATTGAAGACAGCTCTGCAAAAAAGAATATGCCCACATTTGTGGACATTTATAAATTGCTGATTAGATGTACCATTCATGTACCCTTAATGACTTATGTTTGGCCAACGACAAAGCCAAGAAAGTTGCTTTGTTCTGGTAATTTAAAGTTAGGAGGAGGAGGAGGAGGAGGAGGAGGAGGAGGAGGAGGAGGAGGAGGAGGAGGAGGAGGAGGAGGAGGAGGAGGAGGAGGAGGAGAAGAAAAAGAAAAAGAAGAAAAGGAGAAGGAGAAGGAGAAGGAGAAGAAGAAGAAGAAGAAGAAGAAGAAAAAGAAGAAGAAGAAGAAGAAGAAGAAGAAGAAGAAGAAGAAGAAGAAGAAGAAGAAGAAGAAGAAGAAGAAGAAGAAGAAGAAGAAGAAGAAGACATTTATAAATTGCTGATTAGATGTACCATCCATGTACCCTTAATGACTTATGTTTGGCCAACGACAAAGCCAAGAAAGTTGCTTTGTTCTGGTAATTTAAAGTT
Organism: Ahaetulla prasina; assembly: GCF_028640845.1. Lineage (NCBI taxonomy): Eukaryota > Metazoa > Chordata > Lepidosauria > Squamata > Colubridae > Ahaetulla > Ahaetulla prasina. The sequence goes on along the minus strand of NC_080545.1, from coordinate 15,353,702 downwards.
AGTAGTAGTAGTAGTAGTAGTAGTAGTAGTAGTAGGAGGAGGAGGAGGAGGAGGAGGAGGAGGAGGAGGAGGAGGAGGAGGAGGAGGAGAAGGAGAAGGAGAAGAAGAAAAAGAAGAAAAGGAGAAGGAGAAGAAGAAGAAGAAGAAGAGAAGGAGGAGGAGAAGGAGAAGAAGAAGGAGAGGAAGAAGAAGAAGGAGAAGAAGAGGAAGAAGAAGAAGAAGAAGAAGAAGAAGAAGAAGAAGAAGAAGAAGAAGAAGAAGAAGACATTTATAAATTGCTGATTAGATGTACCATTCATGTACCCTTAATGACTTATGTTTGGCCAACGACAAAGCCAAGAAAGTTGCTTTGTTCTGGTAATTTAAAGTTAGTAGTAGTAGTAGTAGTAGTAGTAGTAGGAGGAGGAGGAGGAGGAGGAGGAGGAGGAGGAGGAGGAGAAGAAAAAGAAAAAGAAGAAAAGGAGAAGGAGAAAAAGAAGAAGAAGAAGAAGAAGAAGAAGAAGAAGAAGAAGAAGAAGAAGAAGAAGAAGAAGAAGAAGAAGAAGAAGAAGAAGAAGAAGAAGAAAGACTTCCTATGATCCTCTCTGGATAAAAAAGAGAGAAGTGAGATTGCCCAGCCTGTTTCTTCATTATGGTTGCTCCTCACAAAGAGAATGAAAGGCAACAGTTTCTGGAGGGGGAGGGGCAGAATCATGAGACAGGAGAATTCACCAGAATAGGTTTAGCTACAAACAGAGCTTTTTCCAACAGCTCTAAGTTCTAAGTGCCAATACTCTTGCTATCATTCCTGTTCACAATTCGACTTCCCCTTCCAGAAAATTTTACAGACAATATCCATGGCTTGCATGATTTTTATTTTTGTAGGTAGGGACACATCAGGGGTGAAATACTCCCGGTTCGGACCGGATCAGGCGATCTGGTAGCGATCGTGATGGGTGGTTCGGAGAACCGGTAGCGATGGCGGTGCGAGGCTCCGCCCACCCACCCGCCCAGGTGTTGTTACTTCCTGGTTTTAACCAGGTAATAATGTGTTTTTTACCCTCTGCGTATGCGCAGAAGGTTTTGTGCATGCACAGAGGGTCTGTGCGTGCATGTGATGGGCCCACACATGCACTTCCTAACCAGTAAGGAAGGTAAGTAGATTTCACCCCTGGGGCACATCATGGCAAATGTTAGAAATATGGTCAACGTGCTTCATCAAAAGGAATTCTGGTAAATTTCCTCGAAAGATCTTGGACTATATCCTGCAGAGAAAGAGTATACTTACTATTCCTCAGCGTACAAAGCCTATTCAAGAAAAGGTATGTGATGGATTTCCAACTCATTATCAACTAATTTTATATACATGGAGGTTGCAGCTCCTTCATATATAAATTATAACCTATTTATTATAAAATTAAATAAAAGAAGTTTTAGACTGAAGAGGTGGGGACGTTATGGATTTTTACATTACAAGAGGATATTGAATTGCCAGCAGAAATTAAAAGACCCCTTTCAAATGAACTTAATCTCTGATGACTTTTTATTTACAAAATAAAAATGAGATTCCAACAAAGCTTTTATGAAAAGATTTGTTTATCTCTCTGGCATTCAAGAAAGAAAACTCTGAAGAAACAGGAGATATTTGGGACTTAGAAAAAAAAATAAAGCTTTTTCTAATCTAGGAGATTTAATCGAAGTAAGTAACCTTCTAAAATGGTTAAACGTTAAATTTTGGCAAACAGAAATATTTTGAAAAAATAGTTAGACAATTGCTGGTTTACCAATTGTAAAAGGAACACGATAAAAGCACTACTACTATTACTATTTTGGTGGAACTACCCTGTTTCCCCCCAAATAAGACATCCCCTGATAATAACCCCAATCGGGCTTTTGAGTGCATGGCAATAAGGCCAAGCGCTTATTTTAGGATTCAAAAAAAATATAAGACAGGGTCTTATTTTTGGGGAAACAGGGCAGATGTATTCTACAGTTAGGGGCCTGATGGAGCAATTCAAGATTCCTTAGTAAATAGACTTCTGATCCAGAAGAGACTGAATACCATTTACAAAATGTATGGACCAAAATAGGAAATACTTAAAAGACCATAACAGAAGATGAAACCAAAGAAATAATTTAAAAAGCAAAAACCCAAACTGAGCAAAGTTCAGGATTTGATAGCATCTTGCAATATACAGGTAGCCCTTAATTTGCAATCATTCATTTAATGACCATTAAAAGTTACAACGGCAATAAAAAAAGTGACTTGCAACCATTTTTCATACGTCTGTTGCAGCATCCCCGTGGTCACATGGTCAGAATTCAGACACTTGGCAACTGGTCCATATTTATGATGGTTGCAATATCCCGGAGTTATGTGATCACCTTTTGTGACCTTCTGATAAGCAAAGTCAATGGCGAAGCCAGATTTCGTAAACGATCACATTACTAACATAATCAGTGTAGTGATTCACTCTACAAGCGTGGCAAGAAAAAGTCATAAATGTGGGCAAAACTCACTTAAAAAGTGTCTGTCTTAACAACGGAAATTTTGGGCTCAATTGTGGTTGTAAGTTGAGGAATGCACGGCAAGACTTTTAAAGAAATGTTGGTTAAATCAACCCGGACAACAATATCAAAACTCTTTTTGTCATGGAAAGCAGCTTTTATCTCCTTGAACTATGCAGAAGAAAGCCTATTTATCTAGAGTTGTTCAAATCTATTTCCTTATTGATTGTAGACTACAAGATTTTTATAGCCTTTACTTACGAAAAGAATCGATGGGTTTTCTAACCAAATTGGTGCATACTGATCAGATGGATTTGTCCCAAAGAGATACATAATAGACAATAACAGATTTGTTTTGAAAATTATTAAACAAATCAGGAGAAGGCAATTATATTTGTTTTGATGCAAAGATCTTGATAATTTGGAATGGTCTTTCATGCTTACACTCTAACATAGTGGCTCTAACTTTTTAACACAGATACAAAATATTTATAAAGAACTAGAAAGAAAGATCATAATGCATGGTAATTTAGCATCAAAATGTACCATAAGGAATGTGACAAGACCATCTTGTAATCTCATCCTTTATTCTTAATTGGCCTTAAGATAAGAAAATAAGCTGCATCAGTAAAAGAAATTTTAAAAAATTAAATTAGCCACACAAGGTACTGACTTGAAATTATATGCCAATGATATCATACTTATAATTATGCAGCCTAAGGATTTGCTTGAATTGACAATGCCATATGTATAAAAGTATCGTTTGCTATCGAAATGTCAAATCAATAAGGATAAAACTGAAATGTTGACAGAGAATTTAACTGAGGAAGAAAAATAATAATTGTATCAAATGATGGGGTTCAACATCACTGCTGAAAAGGTTAAATACCTGTTTATTTGACAAAAAATAGTAAAGACGTATTTAAAAATAACAATTCACCCATCTGGAAAAATACAACGGCAAAACACATTAACTTGAAGAGAATGAAAACTGACTTGGTAAGGAAGAATTGCAGAAAGGAACTCTCTTCCACAGCTTATCTTTTATGCCAATGATTCCAATAAAAATTGAAAACAAGGCACTCTATGATTGGCAGAGAGAAGTAGCCAATTCTCTAATGTCTAATTAAAAAAATGTGGATTAAATTTAAGATGCTACAGAATTTGAAAGAATGAGTTGGTCTGATAGTCCCAAACTTTAAACTTTATTATCAAGCTATCTAATGTGATTATATCACATTATGACTGATTTATCTCTACTTAGGAACTAGGATGTTTTTTAAAAATGCTCAATAAAAACAAAAAAGGGAAAAAGCATGATACAGGTAGTCTTCAAATTACAACCGTTCATTTAGTAACTGGTCAAAATTACAAAGGCACTGAAAAAAAGGGACTTATGACCGTTTTTCACACTTAAGACCTTTGTAGCAGCCCCGTGATCATGTGATCAAAATTCAGATGCTTGGCGACTGACTCATACTTACGACTGTTGCTGTGTCCCAAGGTCACATGATCACCTTTTGCAACCTTTTGACAAGCAAAGTCAATGGGGATACCAGATTCATTTAACAATCTTGTTACCAACTTATCAACTGCGGCGATTCACTTACCAACTGTGACAAGAAAGATTGGAAAATAGGACAAAACTCAGTTAAAATGTTTCACTTAACCACAGAAATGTTGGCAGTACCTGTACTTAATTATTGTACCTGTACTTAATTATTGTACCTGTACTTAATTATAAAAATTTCGTAAGAAAACAGATTAAGTAGTGATTTTCCTGACATTTCTTTATAAACTACTTAGACTTTAAGCTTTCACTGTTTCCAAGTCTTATTTGCCAATAACTATATTTGGCTCCCTGATATTTTGTGTGTGTGTGTTTTTCCTTCAGACTCAGCTGAAATTTTAAACTACCTAGTTGTATCACTTGTTTATTAAAGAATTTTTCTGGCTATGTCTTAAGCACATAAGGAAGAGAAATAATAAAACAGGTGAATCACATATGGGATGCAATTGTCAGTACACAAAAAGTCATTTATTTTCCAAGTTGCTTCAAAAGAAATTGGTTCTTTGGGACTATGGCCATTCAAGACAGACAACAACAGATGGATCGAAGTTGGCCTATCTCGACCCAATTCTCAGTTAATTCAGCAAAGATTTCATGTAGTATCCAAACTACTATACTACTAAACTCCAAACTACTATACTAGCAATTGTGTCAATACTACCAATTGTGGTCACAAGTCAAGAACTACTAGTATAGTAGTTTTTGACTTGTGACCACAATTGGGACCATAATTTTTGTTGCTAAGCAAGGTCGTTATTAAGCAAATTTCCCAATGAGTTTGCTTGTTGAATTGTTTGCTTGTCACAAATAGTGATCAGAGGACTCCAGGATGCTACATCCATTGAAAACAAATGCAGGTCTTGCCAAGTGATGGTGTTGACCATGGAGATGCTACAATCACCGTAAGTGCAAGGGCCCGTCATTTAAGTCACTTTTTTTCAGTGCCGTTGTAACTCCAAATCATTGCTAAACCAAAGACTGTAAGTCAAGGACTACCTGTATATACTTAGATCAGCAGTGGAATTACACTAGATTAGTGTATGCACAGCGGATGCGGTGGCTCAGGGGCTAGGACATTGAGCTTGTTGATCGAAAGGTCGGCAGCTCGGTGGTCCGAACGAATCCCTAGTGCTGCCGTGTAACAGGGTGAGCTCCCATCACTTGTCCCAGCTTCTGCCAACCTAGCAGTTTTGAAAGCACGTAAAAATGCAAGTAGAAAAAATAGGGACCACCTTTGGTGGGAAGGTAACAGCATTCCGTGCACCTTTGGCGTTGTGTCATGCTGGCCACATGACCACGGAGACGTCTTCAGACAGCGCTGGCTCTTCGGCTTTGAAATGGAGATGAGCACCGCCCCCTAGAGTCAGCAATGACTAGCACGTCTGTGCGAGGGGAACCTTTACGTTTTGTGTATGTACACGTGTCTGTAGCCACAATATCAAATGCTTTTCATCCAAACTTTTAAAAAGGCTTCTTTACATCCATTCCATATTCCAAGTCCTGATTACTTTGGTTAATTTCCTCCAAACTCTCATCCAAAACGCCTCCATTTTTTCCCAATTCGTATTGTTGAATAATTAAATACATTCTTTCTGTATAATCCTGTATAAAGTCACGAATCCATTCTTCTGAAAAAACCTTCATGGCAAAGTTCTTGCTGAAAATCCCCTTATAAAATACTTAAACAAACTAAAATAATCCAACAATCCACAGTCCAGTACAATAAGATAAAATCTCCATTCAGTTTCACTTTCTCAACAAGTAAACGCCATTTTATTTCATTGTGTTGATTGTAGATGAGAGGAAAAAAAATTATTATTTTTTTAAAAGAAAAAATAGAAGTCAGATTTAATACTTGCAATTTAAATGACTGATCTCCTGTGTTTTATTCCGTCTGCTTATAAATATCCATAACAATCAATTGAAGCAGAAGTGGTCGCTCTCTTCTCTGTCTGCTTAAAGCAGAAACGCACTGGGGCTGGAGCTTTGCAGAAGGAATTATTTGCTCCTATCCTTATCCCAAGTGTTACGTGCACTTTGGAAGAAAAATACAGGTAGTCCTTGATTTACAACAGTTTGTTTAGTGACCGTTTGAAATTAAAAGGCACTGCAAAAAAAGTGACTTACACTGATGACCGTTGAAGCATCCCCATGTTCACGTGATTTACATTCTGATTGCTTGACAACTGACTCACATTTACAACAGTTGCAGTGTCCTAGGGTCACGTGACTCCCCTTTGGTGACCGCTTGACAAGCAAAGTCAATGGGGAAGCCAGATTCGCTTCACAATTGTGTTATTCATTTAACAACCTCAGTGATCCACTTAACAAATGTGGCAAGAAAAGTCATAAAATGGAGCAAAACTCACTTAATAAATTTCTCACTTAATAACGTAAATTTTGAGCTCAGTTGTGGTTTTAAGGTGAGGGCTACCTGTAGTTAGGAGGGCCATGAATACTAGCGGTGGGAGCTCAAAGATTTTTAGTACTGGTGAAAAACCAGGGGTGAAACGCCACTGGTTCACTCCTGTTTGGGTGAACCGGTCGTGATAAAAACTTCCTGTCTGGGTGAACCAATAGTAAAAAAAAAGCTACTGGTTTGCGTGAACCGGTATTTAGCTACCGGTCTGCTGGAACTGGTAGTTTAAAAAACTACCGGTTCGGTCGAACTGGTAGTTATCGGTTCCTCTGAATTGGTATTTCCAAAGATCAGCTGTGCCGTCCCATTTAGTTAAATCACACGGCATGGTGACACACACACACACACACTGTTCTACTTACCTTCCCAAGCCTCCTTTTGGCGTGTGCTGTGCAGGCACATGCAGCGCGTGTTTGGTGTGCATGCACGCACGCAGCGCGCGCTTGGCACACAGTGTGCATGTGCGACCAGCGAACAGGTAGCAAACCGGTTCAGATTTCACCACTGTGAAAAATCCTGAAGCCTAAACAACTGTATTTGGCTTGACTTCAACATTTTCATCTTAAAACAAAACAAAGAAGGCAAGCATTGATCAAACATAGCAGAACATCTTTCCTAATTAGATTCTCTTGCCAGGAAAAAAAAACACTTTGGTCTTCTTCTTTAATGAACTTCTTTCTTCTTCACTTTATAGCCGATGGAAAGGCTGATAAAAGGGTGTTGGCAGAAACAATGCAGACTATGAAATGACAGGTGGGATTAAAAAAAAAACCCTCCTCAAACGAGAGAGCTACATCTGCCCTGTTTTATTTCCGCCAAATTTAATTAGAAGGAAAATTCTCAATTTTAAGAGAAGGGAAATCTCCCATTTCAGGAAACAAGTCAGCAGAACCCATTCCCCTGTTTATTGCATTATGTTTAAATAATAAGTAAAGTGGCTTGACGAAGCTTGCTTTGGTTCCAGAATTTGAAAACCTAAAGTCATAAAAGGAGACTTCTCTCTATATATATATATGTATATAAAAAAACTCCCAAGTACCTGAAAGCAGCTTTTCCTCTGAAACCCACAATCTGCATAAAACCACAGTTTTTGAATCAGCATCTTTCAGTAACAGCACAACTATCATTTTTATGGCGGGATGCCACAGACAAGCTGGAGTTGTGGGGATAAGTATGCTAGTCACACACTAATCTTCATCAATGTGCTGGAAAAGAAACTGCTCGTTTGTGATTTCCAGCTTTTTCCACGGTGGAGTTCTGTCCATAAATATAAAACTATGAAAAGAAAAGCCAGTGTTTTTTTCTCCCCTTTCATCAAAATAGCTTTACTGTTACTTGCATAATTAAAATGCAAATCGCATGCCATCTCAAAGGTCGCTATTACTAAAAATAATTTAACAAGGATGGGGGGGGCAGTAAGACAACTTTCCTTAAAAAGAAAGCAAATCTCAACCATGAATGGTGAATTAAATAAAGAACCATGCCATGATATTTATTAAACATCATCACCTTTCATTTAAAAATATCTGGGAATGCGTTTTATTTTAAAATGAAATTTCGAGAATGCTGCTTTACAATTACGGATTAAGTATTTGTAATATTTAATTACAGACCAAGAAAAGGTTCTCTTCTGCTTATATGTGGATGTGAGGGGGAGGGTTAGATTGGCAAAAAGACATCACAATTTGGCCCGATTTCCAAACCACGCATACTGGGTTAATGCAGATAAATTGGGAAGACACTAGAAAGAAATTAGCTGATCCACACAATTAGAATAGAATAGAATAGAATAGAATAGAATAGAATAGAATAGAATAGAATAGAATAGAATAGAATAGAATAGAATTTTTTATTGGCCAAGTGTGATTGGACACACAAAGAATTTGTCTTGGTGCATATGCTCTCAGTGTACATAAAAGAAAAGATATGTTCATCAAGGTACAACATTTACAACACTATTGATGGTCAGTATATCAATATAAATCATAAGGATTGCCAGCAACAAAGTTATAGTCATACAGTCATAAGTGGAAGGAGATTGGTGATGGGAACGATTAGAAGATTAATAGTAGTGTAGATTTAGTAAATAGTTTGACAGTGTTGAGGGAATTATTTCTTTAGCAGAGCGATGGCCTTCGGGGAAAAACTGTTCTTGTGTCTAGTTATTCTGGTGTGCAGTGCTCTATAGCGTCGTTTTGAGGGTAGGAGTTGAAACAGTTTATGTCCTGGATGTGAGGGATCTGTAAATATTTTCACGGCCTTCTTCTTCATTCGTGCAGTATACATGTATTAATGCCATTAATACATGTATACTGCATGTATACATGCAGTATACAGTATTAATGCCAAGAGAATTAAATTTACCCCAAAACAGACATCGGGCACAAAGTTAACCCATCCATCAATGCGACTATGGCTACACCTAAACCTAAATTTAACTTCTTCCCCTACTTAGTCCTCCACAAAGCAGAACTGAAGAAAAAGAAGAGATGAAAATGTTGATCTCTCCATTACAAAATTCACTATTGAGACTTGGCAGCCCAAATTCCACTTTCCAAATATAGAAGAGCTGCAGGGGCCAAGGCAGGCTTACCCCTGCTACCTTAGCTATATATAGTGTACAAAGTTAGCACTCACCCCTCTCCTAGAACAGGGGTCAGCAACCTGCAGCTCTGGAGCTGCATGTGGCTCTTTCACCCCTCTGCTGTGGCTCCCTGTCACTCAAAATATGCGTCACAACCGTCAATGTGCAACACCCACCAGCACGCAATTTATTGAGCTTTTCAGCCCCCGGTAGGCCAACCATAGATAAATCCAAGAAAAAAAAAGTCTCAGAAGAAAACAGAACGTTTAATTCAACTAAATATGCTAGTTTTGTGGCCGCTCAAGAAATAGTCAGGCACGGGAAGGGTTTTGTGGCTCCTGGTGTTTTCTTTTCTGTGGGAAATGGGTCCAAATGGCTCTTTGAGTGCTTAAGGTTGCAGACCTCTGTCCTAGAAGAATGAAATATTTTGGGAAATATTAAAAAAGGCAGAATATTATATTTCCCTAAAGGAGAAACATGTTCTTGGAAAGCAGCCCCCACCTTTCTTAATAGCCCTAGCAGAGTGGGCCAGCCTATTTACAAGACAAAAGACCTTCAGCTTCAGGGTGATGGGATTAAGACATGGCCCTTCAGGACATAATAGGACCATTTAGCAGAAGACACAGAGCCCACTGCATTGCAATCTCCTAAGGACATTGCATCACCCAGCAAACTTCAACCAAACCTGGGAGCTCAGACAAACATGTCCCCATAGGAATCTGACAACAGCCAATAGAATACATGTTCTTGCACAGGAACAGGAAGCTCAAGTTCAAAACCCAAGAGAAGGTATAAAAGCCTTTCACTCTCAACTCCCTGTGTTCAGCTGCACCAGAGAACCAGGTTCTCTGCTTCATCAATAAACCATCTTTCCAACTAGCATCCATGTTTCCAATGTCTTTCTCCCAGCTTGGAACTGAACCAGAGGGATATTTCTCCCAACAATAGGGAAGGGGCACATGCTATTAGGCAGCCTCGCCAGCACTCTCCAGAGACAAGGGTTCCAGGGACATTAGAGGCTTCCACCCCAAAAATAAGTGGCAGCTTCCTTGCCAGAATCAACAGGAAAATGATTTAATAGGATCAAACTACCAGTAATTGCGGTGGGGACACCATGGGGACACGGTGCTTCAGGGGCTAGGATGTTGAGGCTTGTCGATCGAAAGGTCGGCAGCTCGGCAGTTCGAATCCCTAGTGCTTCTGTGTAATGGGATGAGCTCCTGTTACTTGTCCCAGCTTCTGCCAACCTAGCAGTTTCAAAACCACGTAAAAATGCAAGTAGAAAAAATAGGGACCACCTTTGGTGGGAAGGTAACAGCGTTCCGTGCCCCTTTGGCGTTGAGTCATGCCAGCCACATGACCACGGAGACGTCTTCGGATAGCGCTGGCTCTTCGGCTTTGAAACGGAGATGAGCACCGCCCCCTAGAGTCGGCAACGACTAGCACGTATGTGTGAGGGGAACCTTTACCTTTACTTTACCGGTAATTGCAGGAGTGGGCCTCTCCATCTCTTTGCAACTATGGAAGCCTATGTTCAAACTCTCATCAGCCACTGATGTTGACTATCAGCTGCTTCTCTTTGGTCCAAAGTTGGCAGAAGTTACCCAGATGCCAGGCATGTCACAGCTGGATTATATTTTAATAAAGGAGAAGATCTAGGTCAGGGTCGGACTGTGGAATCCTTGGTACTCTCCGAGCTGGCAGACCTTTTTTTACCTAACTAGGCAAGAAATGTCACAATCAACTGATGGTGTTACCTTGTTGCAGTGATGGGCTGCTGCTGCTTCAAACCGGTTCGGGTGAACCAGTAGTTGCAACCCGCGGATGGGATTGCACACCCGCCCCGGTGCTATATCGCCATGTTTTTGAGCTAATTTAAAGCACCCATTTCCCCCTCAGTCAAATGTCGACCGCTGGTTGTTTTATTCCCACAGCAATTTCAATCTTGTATTTCTTTCTTCTGATTTAACATCTCTCCTGCTTTGCCCTTCTCTGGTTGTGACTGAATAGGAATGGCTTGCTTCAGCCTTACAGGCATTCCTGCCCTGGGGAAACACAGCTCCTCACTTATCTTCCATCAGAAATGGTGGTAGACTTTAGGAGAAACCCTTCCATACTTCCACCTCTCACAATACTTGACAACACAGTATCAACAGTAGAAACCTTCAAATTTCTGGGTTCTATCATATCGCAAGATCTCAAATGGACAGCTAACATCAAAAACATCATTAAAAAAGGACAACAAAGAATGTTCTTTCTGCGCCAACTCAGTAAGCTCAAACTGCCCAAGGAGCTGCTGATCCAATTCTACAGAGGAATTATTGAGTCTGTCATTTGCACCTCTATAACTGTCTGGTTCGGTTCTGCAACCCAACAAGAAAAACACAGACTTCAGAGGATAATTAGAACTGCAGAAAAAATAATTGCTACCAACCTGCCTTCCATTGAGGACCTGTATACTGCACGAATCAAGAAGAGGGCCGTGAAAATATTTGCAGATCACTCGCATCCTGGACATAAACTGTTTCAACTCCTACCCTCAAAACGACGCTATAGAGCACTGCACACCAGAACAACTAGACACAAGAACAGTTTTTCCCCGAAGGCCATCACTCTGCTAAACAAATAATTCCATCAACACTGTCAGACTATTTACTGAATCTGCACTACTATTAATCGTTTCATAGTTCCCATCACCAATCTCTTTCCACTTATGACTGTATGACTATAACTTGTTGCTGGCAATCCTTATGATTTATATTGATATATTGACCATCAATTGTGTTGTAAATGTTGTACCTTGATGAAGGTATCTTTTCTTTTATGTACACTGAGAGCATATGCACCAAGACAAATTCCTTGTGTGTCCAATCACACTTGGCCAATAAAATTCTATTCTATTCTATTCTATTCTATTCTATCATACTGGTTTGAAGCACTGGAAGTGTAGGGTGAAGGGTGCTGGTCTTCTGAGGAAATAATGTATAGCAGGGGTGTCAAACTCATGTCATCAGAGTCTCGTCACATGACGTATCATGACTTTCCCCCCTTCGCTAAACTGGGCGTAGGCATGGCCAGCATGTGACACATCCAGCCCGCGGGCTAGGAGTTTGACACCCCTGATGGATAGTTTCAGTATAGCCCTTGTGTATCCTGGCTTATCAGACCCATAGTATCTATAACACAACTCCAAAAGGCTTTATTTACGGATAAATTAAATATATTTTTAAAAATATTTTTAAAGTGTGCATTTAAATATAAATGTACTTCATATCTTCTGTTAATTCAGAGTGATATTCCTCTGATCTGATGTGAAAACAAATATTCTAAAATTCTGCTGATCTTTTGCTGAGTATAAACTGTCCCTGGTTTGTTTCTTCCTATGTTAGCCAGTTCTAAAAATATTGTGCACAACTCAAGACCGAATGGAAGGATTAATTAATAATTCAATATTTTTAGATCTCTGAATAGCTGTTTCTTCAGCATCAGTGACTTGACCTCTGTTAATTTACCTCCCACTCATTCTCAGTAAACATATTTTAACTAATTCGGAGCTTTAATGGCAAAATCTACATGTACAGCTTCAGTTCAAGTGTTTGAACCTTTCATAGTTAAATCTCATTTCTCATACAATCCAGAATTCTTTCAACAAATTAAGATTTACACATAAACCAATTGTTATCACAGTCATAGACAAGTTTGGAGATTTTATACATAAGAAAAAAAGAATAGAATAACAGAATAATGGATAGGACCTTGAAGATCTTCTAGTCCAACCCTTTTTAGAGCAGGAGACCCTAGACAAATGCTGTCTCTTCTTAAATCTTATAGGCATTTATAGCATATTCTAAAACCTGCTTATTCACTTTTTGAGAAACAATATCATTGTATTTTGAAAAAAGAAAGCTTAGCTTTTCCAGTAAATATGATCACAGGAATAATGCAACTTCTTTCTTTCTTTTTTGTCTTCTCTTTATTCTTTACAAAGATCTTAGTTTGGAACCCAAAGAATAAGACCTAAAGAAAACCTATTGGATACAAACTAAAAAGTCATGCATTTAGTGTTTAGGAATTGGGCAAATAAAACAATTTTAAAAACCCTACATATATGTCTGAATGAGCCATCAATTATCAGCACTACTGTATACAATACGCAAGTGTTTTTCAACCTCAGTAACTTGTATGCATTTTGTCTCCCAGAATTCTCCAGTCATGATGGCTGGGGAATTCTGGGAGTTGAAATCCGCTCATCTGAAAGTTACTCAGGTTTAAACACTGCCATACAGAGACCAAAGAAGCTGGGTTCAACACTGCCATGTTGATGGTTTTGACTATATCCAGGGATGGGCTGCTGGGGGTTCGGGAGAACCTCTAGCTAAGATTTGATGCAGTTCAGAGAACCCCCAAATCCCACTCCTGGCTGGCCCCACCCACCCCACACCTCCACTCCCAGGAGTCCCTACATGGCCTGTTTTGGAGGAAGGTAAGTGCAGGGTGCGCACGGAAGCTCAGGGAGGGTGAAAAACAGGCCTACGGCCCCGTTTCCAGCTGTTTCCGGCCCCCAGAGGACCTCCAGAGCCTGGGAAGGCCATTTCTGCCCTTTAATTTTTTTAAAAAAAGTTCCACCTTCAGACGCAGACTCCATTCACTCCCATTCTGAAAATGGGAGGCGGCAACACAAGAGGAGGAGGAGGAGGGGGAGGAGGGGGAGCGGCAGAGAAGAGGGCGCGAGATTGCCCGCTCTCGTGAGAGCGGGCGAAAGAGAAACGCCGCTTGACTTCGCCTGCTGGAGGCTGCCTGGAAGAGCCGAGAGGAGAGCCGAGGAGAGCCGAGCCTGCCTGGAAGAGCCGAGAAGCAGCAGCCGCTCCTACTCCTTCAGCCAGGTGACGAGACTCAGCGCACATGCGCAACCCCCCCCCCCTTCTGTCAATGGTGTCCTGCTTTGCCATCGCTGAAATCTGGTCATTTTAGTTTTATATCTCTGAGCGTGCAACCTTTTAAACCAAGGCCCGCAAAAAGCAGCGTTCTCTGTTCCCTGGAATTAATGCACACACAGCCATTTATGAAATCTAATTTCAGGCGCCCCCTCTTCTGAACAACAACCCTTGTAACACCCTGAGACCTGTTTGAAAATAAACAGGCCCTGAGACTATTCTTCCACATTTTTTCTACCCTTCCAGGCTGAATTTGCAAATGCATTCCCCGCTTAGCTGCAAATGGAAGAAGGGTTGTCAGCATAAAAGGCCAAGCAGAAAGGAAGCTACGAAGATTTTAAACCCGTGATCTTTTACTCTGTATTTAGTCTTTTGTAATTTTAGTCTTTATAACAGTTTTTATATCTCTGTTTTTTTATTATTCTATTGTAAGCTGCCCAGAGTCCCTGAGACAGACAGCAAGAAGGGCGCTATACAAATTTAATAAATAAAAATATAATACTGTATTTTTTGGCATATAAGATGCATCAGAGTATATAAGACGTACCTTAGTTTTTGGGGAGGAAAATAAGAAAAAAGCTGACTGGCAGGTGGATCGGCCTCCCGAAATATCCCCCAATCAGCTATTCCCAGAGGTGAATTTTAGCAACAGGTTCCTTGGTTGTGAGCTCTGTGCCTTGCTTTTTTTTTTTTCCCTGTCTCTGAAACTTCTGAAACTCAGTTTCAGAAAAAACTTTTTCTGCCTCTGAAAGCCTCCAAAACAGGAGCTTCAGAAAAAAAGCATTTGAAGCTCTATTTAGGAGCTTCTTTTCTGAAACTCTATTTGGGGGCTTTTTTTCTGAAGCTCCGTTTGGGGCTTTTTTTCTAAGCTCTATTTGGGGGCTTTTTTTCTGAAGCTCCGTTTGGGGCTTTTTTTCTAAGCTCTATTTGGGGGCTTTTTTTCTGAAGCTCCGTTTGGGCCTTTTTTTTCTAAGCTCTATTTGGGGGCTTTTTTTCTGAAGCTCCGTTTCTGATGCTTTTTTCAGCCTCTGAAACCTCTGTTTGAGAAGCTGGGCGGGGCTACATTCGGAGTATAAGACGCACCCAGATTTTCACCCTCTTTTTTGGAGGAAAAAGGATGCGTCTTATACTCCGAAAAATACGGTACATTTTGAAATGGAATATAGGTAGTCCTCAGTTAACAACCAGATTCTTAGTAAATATTCAAATTTATGATGGATCCCCGGTACTCGTACTTATGACCTAGCTTCCAGAATTCTGATGGTAGCACACACACCCTGTTGCCGCACATGACCTCATGATGGCCACTTGATAGTTGCCTTGCCTTTATAGCTAGACATAATTTCTGGCGCTTTTTTTGGGGGGGAGCTAATAACGGATTTTGTTTGTCCCGTTTCTGGCAAAAAAAAGCCCATAGGAATGCATTGACTCACTTAATAACTGCAAAAAAAGGTCATAAAACCAGGTCGGTCACGTGGGTGATTCAGCTTTCAACCCTCACGACTTATGAGGAAAATTCCAGACTCTATTACAATCATAAGTTGAGGACTACCTGTATTGAATAGATGTTGGGTTTCCAAAAAGAAAACTTTTAAGCTTCCTTTTCCTTAAAAAGAAACGGGAAGTTTAATGGGATAGAATGGAATGAAAAATTTTGGGAGTAGCTACCGAATTAAACTGATTCTTTTTTTTTTTTTTCATTCTAGCAAATTTACAAGACCCTTGAAATCAAGAGCTGCAACCTTCAGTTCTTTTCAATCAATGGACTCACAAACATGAAATTTATATTCTGTGACTTAAATTTGAAATTAATCCATCAAAATATTGTTTTTCATATCTGCTGGACACCACGTAGGGTTACCGTGTTCCTCAAATTTGGCAACATTAAGATGGGTAGACTTCTGGGAGTTGAAATCAAGTTTGAGAAACATTGATCTAGAAAATTTAAAGAAAGATTATTATACGTAATTTTTCTAGTGGAACGCCGCTAGAAAAAAGTCGAAAGGATCACGTACCTGGATTTTAATGGACCTGAAAGCTGGGACATGATCAGTGAAGTAAAGACAAGGATAGAGAAAGCTGGAACAGCATTCTTCAATATGAAAAAGGCCTTCTGCAGTCATGACATAAGCCTAAGACTGAAAATCAGGCTTGTCAGATGTTACATGTTTTCTATCCTGTTCTACGGAGTAGAGAGTTGGTCTCTGACACTTGAAGAAACTAGAAGCGTTTGAAATGTGAATTTACAGACGGCTGTTACGTATAAACTGGGTTAACAAAATCACAAATGAGGAGGTGATAAGCCGTCTGGGAAAGCAAGGGGAAATCATCAAAGCCATTAAAAAGCAAAAGTTAGAATATTTTGGGCATGTGATGCAACACTCAGAAAAATACGGCATCCTTCACTTAATCCTCCAGGGAAAGATTGAAGGCAAATGAGGTCCAGGCAGAAGAAGACATCTTCATCAATGACTTGGACAAGAGGATAGATGGGGAACTCATCAAATTTGCAGATGACACCAAGCTGGCAGGAATAGCCAACACTCCAGAAGATAGGCTCAAGTTACAGAAGGATCTTGACAGACTTGAACATCGGGCGCTATCTAACAAAATGAAATTCAACAGTGAAAAAAGCAAGGTTCTACATTTAGGCCAAAAAACCAAAATGCACAGGTACCGTATATCTGGTACCTTGCTCAATAGTAGTACCTGTGAGAGGGATCTTGGAGTAGTGGACAACCATTTAGATATGAGCCAGCAGTGTGCAGCAGCTGCTAAAAAAGCCAACACAGTTCTGGGTTGCAGAAACAGAGGGATAGAATCAAGATCACGTGAAGTGTTAATACCACTTTATAATGCCTTGGTAAGGCCACACTTGGAATACTGCATTCAGTTTTGGTCGCCACGATGTAAAAAAGATGCTGAGACTCTAGAAAGAGTGCAGAGAAGAGCAACAAAGATGATTAGGGGACTGGAGGCTAGAACATATGAAGAACGGTTGCAGGAACTGGGTATGTCTAATTTAATAAAAAAAAGGACTAGGGGAGACATGATAGCAGTGTTCCAATATCTCAGTGGTTGCCACAAAGAAGAGGGAGTCGGGCTGTTCTCCAAAACACCTGAGGGTAGAACAAGAAGCAATGGGTGGAAACTGATCAAAGAAAGAAGCAGCTTAGAACTAAGGAGAAATTTCCTGACAGTTAGAACAATTAATAAGTGGAACGATTTGCCTGC
Organism: Ahaetulla prasina; assembly: GCF_028640845.1. Taxonomy (NCBI): domain Eukaryota; kingdom Metazoa; phylum Chordata; class Lepidosauria; order Squamata; family Colubridae; genus Ahaetulla; species Ahaetulla prasina. The sequence goes on along the minus strand of NC_080545.1, from coordinate 15,336,474 downwards.
AGAAGTTGTGAATGCTCCAACACTGGAAATTTTTAAGAAAATGTTGGGTAACCATCTGTCTGAGATGGTGTAGGGTTTTCTGCCAGGGCAGAGGGTTGGACTAGAAGGCCTCCAAGGTCCCTTCCAACTGTTATTGTTATTGTTAAGAACATCGTGGCTTCAAAACCTAAGTGACTGGTTTGGACAAAACTCAGCAGCACTTTTTCATGCGGCTGTTGAAAAAAAAATAGGATCGCCAACGTCCGATGACGGATATGGCACAAAAAGAAAAAGAAGAATATGTAATTATTTATGTTGCAACTTTGAGGGCCCTTTAACTATGTTATCATCATATTCTTCTTTGCGCCTCTTTTAGAATAATGTATAATACATTGATGGTATTGTGGAGAAATCTCTGGTTTTTAAGACATGTATCTTGAACTGAATATTAGTGACTATTTGGAATTTAACATGTTCAGAACAAAGATTGGTTTTTCACGCTCTAATAAGTAGAAAAAAGAATAATTCTCAAAAAATAGAAAAATACTATAATCTCAGATATAGAAGGATCGGATTTTAGAGATGGGTTACTTAAGAATTTTTGAAGAGATTATATGTTTGCTTAATCAGAAAATGTCACGTCATATTTCCCTTTGAAAAAAAATCTTGGACAGCCTTGTTCAATCTTAAAAGCTTAGTTATTGTTTAAGATTTACAAGAGAAGGTGAACTGGAGATAATAGTATTTTTGTTGCTTTTTAATGTATTTTTCTATATTATAATTTTCTTTTCTTTGGTTTTTGTGTATGGTAAATTGTTCATTTTTATTTTACTTCGTGTTATTTTTTGTTCATTTGTTTGAACATGGATTAATAAAAACTTCTGGGGGGGGAAAGGCATATAACCTTTTGTGCAGCTCTCCCCCTATAATTTCACAAGCTTTCTTTTCAATAATTCACTGGGGCAGAAAGAAAAATTGAGTATACTCTACCATGCCAAATAATATACACAATCCAGTTTTGCGATGCATGCTACTTGGCTTGTATTGGCAAATGACACAATCACACCATTTTTTCCCCTCTATTAGCATACATCTGCATAAAGTCAGCCTCATTTTGAATGTTCCATTCCCATTTTCAAATTTTTCGTTCATGTGTAGCTGCATAACAACCATGCACCATTATGTTTTCCGGGACAGACCATAATTGAGTGGCTTAGTAAATTCTGGAGTTATAGAATAGAATAGAATTTTTTATTGGCCAAGTGTGATTGGACACACAAGGAATTTGTCTTGGTGCATAGGCTCTCAGTGTACATAAAAGAAAAGATACGTTCATCAAGGTACAACATTTACAACAAATCATGGTCAATATATCAATATAAATCATAAGGATTGCCAGCAACAAAGTTACAGTCATACAGTCATAAATGGAAAGAGATTGGTGATGGGAACGATGAGATTAATAGTAGTGCAGATTTAGTAAATAGTTTGACAGTGTTGAGGGAATTATTATTATTATTATTATTTAGCAGAGTGATGGCCTTCGGGAAAAAACTGTTCTTGTGTCTAGTTGTTCTGGTGTGCAGTGCTCTATAGCGTCATTTTGAGGGTAGGAGTTGAAACAGTTTATGTGAGGATTATTGATCTTTTAGTTTAGGGGAAATCTCTTATGGACTTTCTTGCTGAAAATAAGGGGGGGAAATGAATTGATGATTTATGGATTTGATGATTAGAAAGGGTAGATAATGGACCGACACTTTGATGTAACCTTAAAGAGAGAGGGTAAAATATACATGTACTTATAATTGCGGTTAAAAAGATCAGAAGCCACCTTTCATTATTTCTTCACTCTTTTTTATTCCTTTTTCTTTATTTCTTTTCCCTTTCCCTTTCTTTTCTCTCTTTCACTTAAAATTAGTAGTATTTTGGGAAAAGTAATGAAGTTAGATAATACACACACACACACACACAAAATGGCCCTTGAGAGAGAGAACATTGACTGAACCGAAATAGGCTTTCTATCACTATTAGATTTACTGGAATATAATTTATAATGCAGCTGAATGGCTCACGAGTTTAAAAAAAAAAGCCGATTTAATGAATTAGTCACAATATGATCTACATAGTACTTAAGCTTTTGGGTTACTTGTCACCCTGTTGACTGGAGATTGTATTCTGCACAGCGCTACATTTTTCTTTTGCTTCTGAAATTGCATCGTATGTCTGAAATATTTCTCAATTTTATCAAATTGTAAAAGGCCCCAGAGGAAATAGGTTATTAGAGATGAATTATGAATTAAGAACACATGATGGATATCAAATTTACATAACTCAAACAAAGCAATGAGGAAGCCGCTATTAAAATTCGGCGTTTCTGCTCTAGAGGTTTGAAATATAGAAAACATTTATGAAAACATACGACAAATTTCTGTTTAGTTTGACCCTGAACATCCATCGAGGCTTTTCTTAATCTCCTTAACAAGGTATATGACTTTCTCAAGATAGAGTTTAGCACAGCTCTCTTGTTTTCCTGGGAATTAATCCTTCCTAAAAGAGAAAAATAGAGCCAGTTTGGTGCAGTAGTTAAAGTACCAGTCTAGAGACTGGGAGAATGTGGGCCATTTATTGTAGACTATAAACCGGTTGGGGGACTTTGGGCTAGTCCTGTGATGGCAAACCTATGGCACGTGTGCCCAAAGTGACACGCAAAGCCATTGTTGTGTCTCGTCCGATCTCACCACAGCCGGGGCCTTCTTATCTGCTTCCGAACATGGAGGAATTTCCTAGTATACCTCCCGGCCCCAGCCCTGGCTCCATGCCCAGACAGGCTGAAGAGGAGGAAATACCTTCAGCCCCCAGCTCTGGCTCCATGCCCAGGCAAACGGAGCAACTAGACCCCTCCCCCTCCTCCACAGCATGTGAGCCTGAGGGAGATCAATTGACAACAGCTGCCGACTGGAGTGACCCTCGCTTCAGGAGAATTGATAGGCGGAGGCAACAGAAGGAAGGGAGGGGCAGGCCTGGATAAGTGCTGAGTCATGGAGCCACACCCCCATGGCCTATATAAAGGATCTGCTTTCTGGCATTCTCTGAGTCAGGCAAAGTCTAAACATATCTTGCTGAAGTTACTTTCTGGTCTCCTGCCTGCCCTGTGGACTTTGCTAGGACTTTGGCAGAGCTGCAGAGGCATGCCTGATTCGGATTTCCCTGACCCGGCCGTCAGTGGAGGAGTGGGACATGACAGCCATGTCGCCCAGCACACGCAGCCTTGCCTGTTTGTCTTCTGGGCTTCTGCTGGGCATGCGCGCATAATGATCAGCTATCCTTCGCGCACACGGCAGTACCAAAAATCTGCCTGGCATGCGCACCGGCCAGCTGATTGTCAGGTGCGCATGTGCGCCAGAACCCGGAAGTTTGGCTTTTCCAGAGTGTGAACTCGAGCGCGGGCGCATGCGCGCACAATGCTTCCACACAACCTTTTCGGCACTGAGTGCTGAAAAGGTTTGCCATTACTGGGCTAATCCCTCTCTCTTGGCCCTATAAGAAGAAGACAAGGGCAAAGTACTTTTGAAAAAGAGTGCATGGAACAAAAAACTGTACGGAGTGGCCCAGGCTGTCACCAGGGGTCAATTCTGATTTCAATAAATGTTAAAAGCTCTGCTGCTCTATCAAATTTAAGACTTCTGGCATCTGTTTTAAAGTTTAAAAGAGAGGGGTTTCTAATCAACATTCCCAACAGATAAAGGAGATTAAACACTAGCATCCAATTGGCTTTTTTAACATTCTGATCTTATCTTCCATTTCTTTTTTCTTTCTTCCATTTCCTTCTGCCCCATTTTCATATCTCCTGAAAAAAACCTGGGAAATTTGTGTCTTCTTGTGCAATGTAGCAAAATTCATTTGAGATTCATTTGAGGAAAATATAACCCTCCGCATGGCACAGTTCGCATTCCAAATGCAGGTAGTCCTCAATTTACCTCAGTTCGTTTAGTGACCGTTCGAAGTAACAACGGCACTGAAAAAAGTGGCTTATGACCATTTTTCTTATGACATTCTGCAGCATACTCGTGGTCACGTGATTTACATTTGGATGCGTGACATCTGGTTCCTATTTACGACCCTTACAGTGTCCCAGGGTCATGTGATCCCCTTTTGCAACCACTTAACAGCCATGTTACTGATTTAACAACTGCAGTGATTCACTTAACAAATGTGTCAAGGAAAGTCGTAAAATGGGACAAATTACTCACTTAAGAAATTTCTCTCACTTAGCAACAAATTCTGGGCTCAATTGCGGTCGTAAGTTGAGAAGTACCTTTATTTACAAGTCTGCCTTATTCTTTCTTTCTTTCTTTCTCTTATTGCGCTTAATCATTTCTGGAAAAAAACATGAATATCTTTACTATTAATTCAAGGAAGAAGACATTTTAGACAGGGTTGTTGATGGATGCAATTATATCATGGGAATTGGTCTTCAGCACCAGATCTTTTGCTGAGGTTCAGCATTTTCTCCCCTGCCAGTGTTAGAGAAAGAGGGTGGAAAATAGAACAACAGCAAAAATTCCAGCTATTTCTTCCTGGCGGGGGAAGTATATCTTCTATTTTTTCCCCCCTTTCCTCTTAAGGTCTGGCAGAAAGTGAAACTTGTATCACAAGCTGATTCCAATAAGACTATACAGGTAGTCCTCAACTTACAACCATTTATTACCAACCATTTGAAAGTTACAACAGGACTAAACAGGGACTTACAACCACTCCTCTCACTTACAGCCATAGCAGCAGCCCCACGTCAAACGCTCAAAATTTTGTCCTTTGGCAACCAGTGTGTATGTATGAAGATTGGAGCATTCCAAAGCCGTGTGACAATCTTTTATGACTTTCCCAGTTGGCCTTCAACAAACAAGGTCACTGGGAAAATCCATATTTGCTTAATGATCACATGATTCATTTTAACGGTAGTGAAACACTTAGCAACTGTGGCAAAACAGATCGTAAAAACCAGGTGGTAGTTCACTTAACAGCCATCTTGCTTAGCAATATAATTGTGGTTGCAAGTCGAAGAGGGCCAGGGTATTTACAGGATCGCCTTCTGCTACCGAACACCTCCCACCGACCCGTACGCTCACACAGAGAGGGGCTTCTCAGGGTGCCGTCCGCCAAGCAATGTCGGCTGGCGGCCCCCAAGGGAAGGTCCTTCTCTGTGGGGGATCCTAACCTCTGGAACGAACTTCCCCCTGGATTGCGTCAACTGCCTGACCTTTGGACCTTTTGCCACGAGCTGAATACGTATTTGTTTATTCGTGCAGGACTGGCTTAGTAATTTTAAATTTTATAATTTTAAAGAGTTTTAATTTTAATATTCATATTTGATATAAATTTTAGGGGTTTTTTAACGGTATACTGTTTTAAATTTTTGCCAAACATATAGTAAGTTTTTTAATCTTTGTTTTTATCTGTATATTGTCATTGTTTTTTATTGTGGCTGTGAACCGCCCTGAGTCCTTCGGGAGAAGGGCGGTATAAAAATCCAATAAATACTAAATACTAAATACTACCTGTATTCAATCATAGTCCCTAGGACAGTGATGGCTAACCTTTGCCACGAGCTGAATACGTATTTGTTTATTCGTGCAGGACTGGCTTAGTAATTTTAAATTTTATAATTTTAAAGAGTTTTAATTTTAATATTCATATTTGATATAAATTTTAGGGGTTTTTTAACGGTATACTGTTTTAAATTTTTGCCAAACATATAATAAGTTTTTTAATCTTTGTTTTTATCTGTATATTGTCATTGTTTTTTATTGTGGCTGTGAACCGCCCTGAGTCCTTCGGGAGAAAGGCGGTATAAAAATCCAATAAATACTAAATACTACCTGTATTCAATCATAGTCCCTAGGACAGTGATGGCTAACCTTTTTGCCATCGCGTGCCAGGATGGGGGTGGTGGTGGAGGGAAGATTCACGCATGTGTGTGACCACACCCATAATTCTATGCACATGCACACACAATCCCCCCTCCCCCCCCCCGCTCCTGGCACGCGTTTTTCTTTCTCACCTGGCTCTAGATCCTCTCTATGCATCTGGGGAGGGCGAAAAAAGCTTTCCCCACCCACTCGGAGGCTCTCCGTAGGCCTGAAACGGCCCATTTCCCAACTTCCGGTTGGACAGGAAGTGACATTTTTTGCTATCCCCAGTCTCCAGAGCCTCTCTAGGAGTCTCTGGAGGCTGAGGAACAGCAAAAAAGTCACTTCCTGTCCAACCGAAAGTTGGGAAATGGGCCGTTTTGGGCCTCCAGAGGGCCTGGGGAAGGCTGTTTTTGCCCTCCCTAGATGCATAGAGAGGATCTGGAGCTAGGTGAGAAAGAAAAACAGGCCTTTACACACACACACACCCCGCAGGCCCTCTGGAGGCAGGAAACAGCCTGTTTCCCTACTTCTGATCGGCCCAGAAGATACAAAAATCAGCTGGCTAGCGTGCGCATGCACGCTGGAGCTGAGCCGGCATGCCCACTGATATGGCTACGTGTGCCACCTGTGGCATATGTGCCATAGGTTCACTATTACAGCCCTAGGAAGTGTCATCTAAATCAAGAGTCCCCAACCCCTGGTACCAGAGGTGATATTCAGGCGATTCCTACTGGTTGGCGCGAACCGGTAGTGGAGATTATTGGTGGGCCTGCCCACCAGCCCCTGCTCTATGCCATCCTATTTAGGGACGTTTTTGAGGCTGGGCGCATGTGCGGAAGGCGCATGAGCCAGCAAAGTGCATGTTTAGATGGTCGGGTGCATGCGCAGAAGACATGCACATGCGCAGCAAATTAGTGGTAAGAACATTGGCAACCCACCACAACCCGGTAGATGGCCCTCTACCAGGCCTTGATCCATTCGGAACTGGGCCATGGTGATGGGCCAGCCACTCACGCAGAACCATTACCCTCCCCCACAATGCTGACCCACAATGCTGGAAAGTTTGGGGAACTCTGAACCAAATGATGGTTTGAACAATGCCAATTCTGCAATCAAGTGAGAGAAAGTCTTTTCGGGGATGAGACCTTTAAACCAATTCAGTCTTCCTTTCTGATGATGCATTTTTGCAAAAGCGCTTTGTAGCTCCCAAGGTTGCATTCTCAGAACATAAAGTATAAATTTAAAGTGAACTCAGCAGAACAATGAGATCGGAGGTGCCAAAGGGAAACGATCAGTATTAGGTGTGGGGAGGGGGGGAATGCACTTCTTTTAGGAATGAACAAAGGAGGTGACTAATGAAACTGAAGTGCCAGAAAACCTTGCTATTGAGCTATACCACGAAGGAGGTGGAGTATTTAATGTTGTCCATGTCAATGGCACTAAATGTGCGTAGAATGCCAAAGCAGTAAAAAAAAAGAAGAAGAAAAAAAGGGATGGCTCCAATTTACAGCAACAATGCGAATGTGAAAACAAAGCTAAGCGGTATGCAAGGACATAAGCGACTCTCTTTCCAAAGCTGTAATGGAGAGGCGCATTCTGAAGACAGATAAAAGATCTTAAAAAAAAACAAAAAAAACACCACCTCGCGAATTTATTCTGAGATTTTGATGTGGAGCTGAATGAACCATTAATCAAGGCCCTCATGATGGAAGGGATGGATAGCGGGGAGAAGGGCCTTCTGGTATTTCTGCCTTTTTTATCTATTATCTTAGGAAGCTCTCGGACGGAACAATGGGTGAAACCATGCAAGGACGTAGTAGCCCTATCTTGAAAATGATGGGTTTATTTTATTTTATTTTTCAGGCCAAGCAAAACAAAAGGTGGAACAGGTTGTTTCAAAGCGTTGGCGTCCATATTTTATTTTCCAATACACTTTCACCCTGTTTTGGTTATTCCGCTTGTTTCCAATCTCTCATCTTAAGTCACCTTGGCCAACATGGCGACTAGCCATCCTGAGCATAGAAGGGTAAGGAACTGTCAGCATTAGCACTATATATTTTTATAGGGGTACTTTGGTTCCCAATTCTGAAAGCTATTTTCTTTTCAAATTAGCATTGCCTTTTTCATCGCAAATATTTTGCTTTTAGACCTGATTTTCAGGGGAACCGCTTCAGCTTAACTCTACTTCCTCGAAGCATGTAGAATTGACTTGGTTGACTATGTGCCATCAAATCCCTGTCAACCTTTACTGACCACAGAGATCCGGGTGGATCTTTTTCCTAACCTGGTTGTTTCCTGTATGCCACTCTAGGATTCATCTCTATTGTTTTACTTTATATGAAACCCTGGTCCTTCAAGCTCTCTCAATGGTGCACCCGTATCCACTGCAACCTAATTCATCCCCCTTGTTGTTGATCCTCCTCTTTCTTCTTCCCTTTCCACCCACATAGCATGCAAAAACTAGGTGAAAATGTGAATAAAGAATGGTCTCTTCCACCAGCAATTAATTTTGCTAGGGGCAGCATGAAGAATCAGGGCAAACTACTAATGTCCTATTGAGGTTCGGGCCACCACAGGTGTCCTCGGCATGAGTGACATTAAGATGGCCATGCCCACCCTGGCTCTGATGTGGACCTCAGTGAAATCGAGTTTGACACTCCTGAGCCAGTGGTGAAATGTAAAATTTGTTACCACCAGTTCTGTGGGCGTGGCTTGGTGGTGAGGTAATGTGACTGGGTGGGTGTGGCCAACTTTTTTTTTAACTTTTAAAAGCATTTTTTAATAACCTCTTCGGCCGAAGAAGTTATAGAAAAAAATGCTTTTAAAAGCCTCTGACGATCCCAGCCGAGCCACGGGATCATCAGAGGCTTTTTTTTAACTTTTAAAAGCATTTTTTTTCGGCCGAAGAAAAAATGTTTTTAAAAGTAAAAAAACAACAACTCTGAATTGGGTGGATTTTTGCTACTGGTTCTCCGAACCACCCGAACCACCCACCGCCATCACTACTGGATTGGGGGATCCAGTCTGAATCGGGAGCATTTCACCCCTTCCCTACGCTTAACTAAGCTAACTCCCACATTATTTAATTTAAGGAACAGCTGGCCTTTGGTTTCTATTTTCTGTCATTTCTATCGATATTAGAATGTAGAGTCCTTAGTGGTCTCTGTGCTTGGCTCTGTGTTTTCTTGCAGACACATCATTACCTGGCTAGGTACAGTGGTGGGTTGCCCCCAGTTCGGACCAGTTCTATAGAACCGGTAGTAAAACCAGCGGGAGGCTCCACCCACTGACCCAAATGTCATAAAAAGTGATTTGCGCATGCAAATTTGCTCGTGGCATGATGCAAACCTGTAGTAAAGGTAAGTAGAACCCACCTCTGGCTAGGTAACTTCTTCTATGCTAGAAGAAAAACAAACAAACAAACAAAGTAATAACCAAAAGCCAACATGGGTTTGTCAAAAACAGATCATGCCAGACTAATCTTATCGCATTCTTTGACAAAATGACAAAATTAGTAGACCAGAGGAATGCTGTCGATATAATTTACTTGGACTTCAGTAAAGCATTTGATAAAGTAGACCATAACCTACTACTAGATAAAGTAGAAAAATGTGGGTTAGACAGCACCACCACCAGATGGATTCGTAACTGGCTGACCAACCGCACTCAACGTGTAGTCCTCAACGGAACTACATCCACATGGAGGGAAGTATGCAGTGGAGTACCCCAAGGCTCTGTTTTAGGCCCAGTACTCTTCAACATCTTCATCAATGACTTGGACGAGGGGATAGATGGGGAACTCATCAAATTTGCAGATGACACCAAGCTGGCAGGAATAGCCAACACTCCAGAAGATAGGCTCAAGTTACAGAAAGATCTTGACAGACTTGAACATTGGGCGCTATCTAACAAAATGAAATTCAACAGTGAAAAAAGTAAGGTTCTACATTTAGGCAAAAAAACCAAAATGCACCAGTACCGTATATGTGGTACCTTGCTCAATAGTAGTACCTGTGAGAGGGATCTTGGAGTCCTAGTGGATAACCATTTAGATATGAGCCAGCAGTGTGCAGCAGCTGCTAAAAAAGCCAACACAGTTCTGGGCTGCATAAACAGGGATAGAATCAAGATCACGTGAAGTGTTAGTGCCACTTTATAATGCCTTGGTAAGGCCACACTTGGAATATTGCATCCAGTTTTGGTCTCCACGATGTAAAAAAGATGTTGAGACTCTAGAAAGAGTGCAGAGAAGAGCAACAAAGATGATTAGGGGACTGGAGGCTAAAACATATGAAGAACGGTTGCAGGAACTGGCTATGTCTAGTTTAATAAAAGAAGGACTAGGGAGACATGATAGCTGTGTTCCAATATCTCAGGGGTTGCCACAAAGAAGAGGGAGTCGGGCTGTTCTCCAAAGCACCTGAGGGTAGAACAAGAAGCAATGGGTGGAAACTGATCAAAGAAAGAAGCAACTTAGAACTAAGGAGAAATTTCCTGACAGTTAGAACAATTAATAAGTGGAACAACTTGCCTGCAGAAATTGTGAATGCTCCAACACTGGAAATTTTTAAGAAAATGTTGGATAACCATCTGACTGAGATGGTGTAGGGTTCCTGCCTAGGCAGGGGGTTGGACTAGAAGGCCTCCAAGGTCCCTTCCAACTCTGTTGTTATGTTATGTTATGTTAAGGCTTCCTGCACTGATGATTTTACCTACCCAGATAATGAAGTGTCCAAGCTCTAAGCTCAGAGAGCATTAAAGTCTCCACCTTCCATCCTGATCTACCGATATTCTCTTCTATTAATATTAAAGTATCAGAAATGAGTGGACCGTTTCCTGGCCAACTTCATGTGGACGTGGAAGGATTGGATCTAACTAGTAGTAGAAGACACCATGGAATTCCAGGTTGGTAGGTTAGATTAGGAGGTAAAGGTAAAGGTAAAGGTTCCCCTCGCACATATGTGCTAGTCGTTGCCGACTCTAGGGGGTGGTGCTCATCTCCGTTTCAAAGCCGAAGAGCTTTGTCCAAAGACATCTCCGTGGTCATGTGGCCGGCATGACTCAACGCCAAAGGCGCACAGAACACTATTACCTTCCCACCAAAGGTGGTCCCTATTTTTTTCTACTTGCATTTTTACGTGCTTTTGAAACTGCTAGGTTGGCAGAAGCTGGGACAAGTAACGGGAGCTCACCCCGTTACACGGCAGCACTAGGGATTCGAACCGCTGAGCTGCCGACCTTTCGATCAACAAGCTCAATGTCCTAGCCCCTGAGCCATCGCGTCCCATAGATTAGGTGGTAAGGGGGGGAAAAAACATCACCAAAGAAAATGGCAAATTCTCTTAAATGTATTAAACATTAATAAAGTTTATTAATATGTCCACGAAGTCACCAAATGACAAGACTGACTTTTTTTACTGATACTACGGGTAGAAATAAATCCTCTTAAGAGAAAAAATGTGTTATGTTGGTTCCGTGGGTATAAACCGAGGTGAATATGGTTCAATTCAACTAACTTTATTAACACGGCAGAACGGTTGAATTAATAGAACAAAAAACAGCAACGACGACAACAACCCAGATCAGCTCTCTTACAGCTCTTTTATAGAGAGCTGTCAGATGGCTGAACCAATAACAACCCTCGGTTTTCCCGCCTCCCGTTCGGCCCGCACCTTAGCCAATCAGCAGTCTCCTGCTGTTGGCAAGGCGTTCGCCTCCGGACTTAACCAAATGTTTGGGAAAACGAGGTGTAGACTCAATCCCTTTTCCTGAATCTGGATTAAAATTCAGAAAGTAGACCATTCGTGTGTGTGTGTGTGTGTGTGTGTGTGTGTGTGTGTGTGTGTGTTTCAAAAATGTGAATGTGAAATGTGAAAAATGCTTTTCTTCACACGATTCAAAATGAACTGCATTTTTAAAGCAGCTTCTAAAGCAGTTTCCCATTCCTTGATGATTTACACATGAAGAATTCTATCATTATTCTCATTTGCTATATTGGGGGGAAAAGGGGTAGAAAGGCACCGATTTTAGTTTTAAAAAAAAAGAACAAAAAAAGATTATTTATTTATTTATTTATTTTATTTGATTTTTATACCGCCCTTCTCCCGAAGGACTCAGGGCGGTGTACAGGCATAATAAAACCGACAATACAATATACAAGTTTAAAATACGATTTAAAAAACTTATTTTAAATTAGCCCAATAATTAAAATTTACCATACTAAGAAAACCCCGTTTAAAATTAATAAATTTAAACATTAAAATCCCAATTTAAGCCAGCCCTGCGCGGATAAAAAGATGAGTCTTGAGTTCGCGACGAAATGTCCGAAGGTCGGGTATTTGGCGTAAACCCGGGGGAAGTTCGTTCCAGAGATGAACTCCTCTGGTGCTACATTATAAACCGCCTCTTTTATTGCTTCCACGGCTTTTGGCACGCGACGGCAAAAAGGTTAGCCATCACTGGTATAGAGTTTCCTGCTTGAGCAGCGGGTTGGACTAGAAGACCTCCAAGGTCCCTTCCAGCTTCTGTTCTGTTCTATCCTATTCTATCCTGGGTCTATCCTAATCTAGTCCAGTCCAGTCTATTCTCGTCCGTCCCATCCCATCCCACATTGTAATATCTGTTTCTGTTAATAAATTTTCTCCTGGCGTTGATTCCACAATTTAAATAGATTGGGACTTAAATATGCTACTTTAAATAAGTATGCATAGTTTTGCTACTTTGATGCTTTTCGTATTTTAAAGTAGGGATTGTCTCTAATTCTATTTACCTCTAATGTCAAACCAGGAGGATTAGATGCGTGTATTTCAAATATACCAGCTACACGCTCAGCTTGATGCTCTGGGGGCTTCCTCTGTTGCTTGGTATAAGATTAACTCATTACATTAACTAATGGTGTGTACATAAAAACCTCTTCACAGTTACACAAAATCTATATCCAATGAACATGTAACCCTAGCAAAGAGTCAAGCGCGAGAACCATCCCTCCCTCCAGCACTAAAGGAAGGAGTCAGAGAAAAATGCATCCATTCTCCCAGCAGATTGGTTTGGCAAAATCTCTCCGGTTTCTCTCAAATGTTGGTCACTTGGACCATTGGACAGGAGAGAAACGCCTGACCAGAACCACAGAAGAGAAGAATTGGCAGCAGGAAAGGTCAAAAGAGTCACAAGGGAGACTGCTCTGTCTCCGTCCTCACTTTGGAGTAACGAGCTGGCCTACAGCCAGTGGTTACACGGCTCCTATCAGTCCTGGCCGAGAAAACGCAGCTGCCTGCCAAAAAGTTCAAACAGCTTAAGACTTCAGCTCACTTCGACACGGTTCAGCTAATTTGCTTCCCGTAGAAATGAGAGCAGTCCCAAAGTTCCTTATATATCCTATGGCCCCACCCTTCCCTTTGATGACGCTGCCTCTCTAATCTTCTGAAGCGCGGGTCGGTCCAGGCTTGATTAGTATGGTTATCTGCTGCGTCTGTAGGTGTATTATTTTATTATTATTATTATTTATTGGATTTATAAACCGCCCTTCTCCCGAAGGACTCAGGGCGGTGTACAGCCAGGATAAAAAAGAACAATATACAGTTAAAATACAATTAAAAAACTTATTATACAGTATGGCCGAAATAATTAAGAATTATGAATCTAAAAACCCCAATTAAAACTAGAGAGAAAATTTAAGATTTAAAATTCAACAATTTAAGAAAGCCCATACGAACAAACAAATATGTTTTCAGTTCGCGAAAAGTCCAAGGTCAGAAATTTGACGAAACCAGGGGAGTTCGTTCCAAAGAGTAGGCCCCACAGAGAAGGATCTTCTCTGGGGCCGCCAGCCGACATTGTCTGGCGGACGGCACCCTGAGAAGGCCCTCTGTGGGAGCGTACGGGTCGGTGGGAGGCATGAGGTAACAGAAGGCGGTCCCGTAAGTACCCAGGTCCCAAGCCATGGAGCGCTTTAAAGGTGGTTACCAAGACCTTGAAATGCACCCGAAAGGCAACAGGAAGCCAGTGCAGTCTGCGCAGGAGAGGTGTCACATGTGAGCTACGTGACTCTCTATCACCCGCGCAGCTGCATTCTGACCAACTGAAGCCTCCGAGTGCATCTCAAGGGAGCCCCATGTAGTGAGCATTGCAATAATCCAGGCGGGAGGTAACCAGAGCGTGAGTGACTGTGCATAGGGCATCCCGATCAAGGAAGGGGCGCAACTGGCGCACCAGGCGAACCTGGTGGAAGGCTCTCCTGGAGACGGCCGCCAAATGATCTTCAAACGACAGCCGTGCATCCAGGAGAACACCCAAGCTGCGCACTCCTCCTTTGGGGCCAATAACTCGCCTCAACAGTCAGCTGCGGCTGCAGCTGACTGTATCGGGGTGCCGGCATCCACAGCCACTCCGTCTTGGAGGGATTGAGCTTGAGCCTGTTCCTCCCCATCCAGACCCGTACGGCCTCCAAACACCGGGACAGCACTTCGACAGCTTCGTTGGGGTGGCCCGGGGTGGAAAAGTACAGCTGAGTATCATCAGCGTACAGTTGATATCTCACCCCAAAGCCACTGATGATCTCACCCAACGGCTTCATATAGATGTTGAACAGGAGGGGTGAGAGAATCGACCCCTGCGGCACCCCACAAGTGAGGTGTCTCGCGGTCGACCTCTGCCCCCCTGTCAACACCGTCTGCGACCGGTCGGAGAGATAGGAGGAGAACCACCGATAAACGGTGCCTCCCACTCCCAATCCCTCCAACCGGTGCAGCAGGATACCATGGTCGATGGTATCGAAAGCCGCTGAGAGGTCTAATAGGACCAGAGCAGAGGAATAACCCCTGTCTCTGGCCCTCCAGAGATCATCCACCAACGCGACCAAAGCTGTCTCCGTGCTGTATCCGGGTCGGAAACCGGACTGGAACGGGTCTAGATAGACGGCTTCATCCAGGTACTGGGGTAGCTGCCGTGCCACAGCACTCTCTACAACCTTCGCAGTGAAGCGAAGGTTGGAGACCGGACGGTAATTACCTAAAATAGCTGGGTCCAGGGAAGGCTTCTTGAGGAGGGGTCTCACCACTGCCTCCTTCAAGGCGGCAGGGAAAACTCCCTCCAACAAAGAAGCGTTGGTAATCCCCTGGAGCCAGCCTCGTGTCACTTCCCGGGAGGCCAGCACCAGCCAGGAAGGGCACGGGTCCAGTAAACATGTCGTAGTATGCAGCCTCCCCAGCAACCTGTCCACGCCCTCGAGAGTCACAGGGTCAAACTCATCCCAAATAACCTCCACAAGACGCGACTCCGCCCTCCCACCTGGATCATCCCAATTTCGGTCCAAGCCGTCCCGGAGCTGAACGATTTTGTCGTATAGATAACCACTAAACTCCTCGGCACGGCCCTGCAACGGGTCATCCCGCACCTCCTGATGAAGGAGGGAGCGGGTCACCCGAAACAGGGCGGCCGGGCGGTTATCTGCCGACGCAATGAGGGTGGAAGCATAGGAACGCCCGCCTCCTCATTGCCACTAGGTAGGTCCTAGAATAGGATCTAACTAGTGTCCGGCCAGCTTCGGAGCGGCTGGACCTCCAGACACTCCCTAGGCGCCTTCTCCGGCGTTTCATCTCTCTCAGCCCCTCGGAGAACCAAGGGGCCGGGCGAGGCCTACACCGGGTCAGAGGCCGCAAGGGCACGACACGGTCCAAAGCCCAGCCGCGCCCGCTCCCAGGCCGCAACTAGCTCTTCAGCCGTGCCGTGGGCCAGGTCCTCAGGAAACGCCCAAGCTCCGCCAGGAACCTCTCCGGTCCATCAGGCGCCTGGGACGGAACCAACGATTGGCTCCGCCTCCTGCAGTGGTGGATAGCGGTCCGAAAGTCTAGGCGAAGGAGAAAATGATCTGACCATGACACCGGTTCTGTTTCTAAGTTGTCTAATACCAGATCATTTCGCCACTGACCAGAGATATAAATCAGGTCCAGTGTGCCACCCCCTGTGTGCGTGGGGCCATCAATTACCTGGATCAGGTCCAAGGCCGTCATGGAAGCCTGGAACTCCCGAGCCGCTGTCGATGACAAGCCCGTCGATGGCAGGTTAAAGTCCCCCATGACTATCAGTCTGGGGGTCTCCACCGCCACCCCGGCGAGTACCTCCAACAGCTCGGGTAGGGCTGTGGTCACGCAGCAAGGAGCCAGGTACGTGATCAACAAGCCCATCTGATCACGATGGCCCCACCTCACAAAGAGGGATTCACAACCGGCAATCTGAGGAACAGTGGCCTCCCTCGGCTCTAGACTTTCTCTAATGACAACCGCTACCCCCCCACCCCTACCTTGGGCTCTCGGCTGATGAAATGCTCGGAAACCTGGTGGGCAGAGCGCCACAAGGGGGACCCTCCGGCCCAACCAGGTCTCCGTAATGCCCATAAGGCCCGCGGCTTCCCCCTGAATAAGATCACCAATCAGGGGGGCCTTATTGACCACGGACCGGGCATTACATAACATCAACCGGAGACCAAGGCTCTGAGGACCATGGCCCCCCGGGGAACGGGTGAAGACTGAGGGACCGGAGCACGTGATCGTTTTGAGACACCGAGCACGTGCTCCCAACACTTGATATGGCCCCCGCCCGCCATATCTGCCTCTCCCACTTACCGTACAGATGGAACGATTCTCCACTCCTGAACGAACCCATCCCCTCTGCCTTCGGACCAGATGGTAAAATGTCATGAACAAGCACAGGGGCTAAATCCCTCCCCGACGGGTTATTCCCCCCACCCGTCATATCCCTCCCTCCCCTTAAAAGACCCCTTTTAAAAAACCTATTTAAAAATCCCCAGAAACTCTTCTTAGCTGCATGCCACCTCTCTGGGTCCCAAGACCCTTCGTTGAGGTAAGCTCTTGATAACCTAGAGGGCCATTCCTGCGAGGCGGGGGAACCTCGCAGCCGTAATAGTTCGGTGGATGAGTATCTCATGAAAGAATAATAGTTTACGACAGCGAAAATATAAAACCCAAGCCGGCATAGATGTTAACCAGCTTCTAGTCCAACCGAGTTGACTGTTCCGCTCAAGTCCAAATGAACCCAAAACCGGCCAAGTCCAGATGATCCAGGAAACAACCAAGGGGTCCAGGGGTCTGACCAAATCTAGTGGTCTCCCCCCCGGTAGCTGGTACCCTAATATCTTCCTCAGTTGCCGGCCACTAAGGTGGAATAGTGGCCCTCGGAAACTCGGCATTTCTCCATCCTGGGGGAGGGACTCCTGCCGCTCCGTAGTCTGATGGAATGCCGCACGTTCTAGTGCCACCAGTACCGCAATTGCCGCCAGAATCACCGCCGTTCCAGAGGCCGCCATTAATAGTGCCGGATCCATGTTAAAGACATGTCCCAGCACGCCGCAGATAGAAGTCGAGGACGCCCCGCCGATGTGCCGCTGATGAAAAATGCGGCACAAAATCATGCCGCTGAGGAGCATTTCAGCGAAGGCCAGGCCTGATAGAAAAAAAACCACTGGGGGGGGGGAGAACAGCCGATCTTCGGGCCCTCCAAAAGTCCAGCCCGAGCGGCCCACCACCCTGCCGCCAACTTTGTAAGCGGCCAGGGGATCGAACTAAGGCCCGCCCGGGATGACTGCCCCACCCCGAGATAATCGCCGCCATTCGCTGTCCCTCAGTTGGTAAGAGTGCGGTTCCAAAGTCCTGCCGCTGATGGAAGTCGCGGCCGAGGCTAAGCATACCCCGAAAAGTCAGCTGGGAGGGGGGAGGACAGCCGATATTCAAGCCCTCCAAAACTCCGGCCCGAACGGTCCACCACACTGCCGCCAGCATTAGCTCACGGCCGGGGATCTTAAAGGCCAGTCCGGGACGGTAACCCCAGCCCTAAAATGGCCGCCGCTATCCGCTGCTTTCCCAAGGCTCCGGCCCCAAATTCAGCAGCCGAGAGACCGCTGAGGCCCAAGGACCTCGCTCTCGGCTGCCAATACGATGACCCACCTGGGGCCGAAGTCCACGCAGCCCGGCGAGCGGCCACCGATCTCCAAGCCAGTCCGTGGCCATGCAGTCTGTGCTACCCGTGCGGCCCGGCTCACGGCCAAAGATCTCAAAAGCCGGCCCTGCAAAGTCCACGCAGCCCGGCTCGCAGCCGAAGATCCCAAAGCCGGACCGGGGCGGTAGGCCCTACCCCAAAATGGCCGCCGCCATCCGCTGCTCTCTCGAGACTCCGGCCCAGAACTCAGCAGCCGGGAGACCACTGAGGTCCAAAGACCTCACTCCCGGCTGCCGGCATGCTGACCCCTCTGGGACCGAAGTCCGTGCAGCCCGGCGAGCGGCCGAACAGCATCTCGGCCGGGAAGCACCGGCCGCCGTCTTCATGAGCTCAAAATACCACCGCCATTACGCGCATGCGCAGAAGAGAAGACTTATGATCGTTTTTCACACTTATGTAGCCTGAGAAAGGGAGGAATCAGGGGATGTTGGCCTCATTACGTCCTCCGACTGGCCTGGTTCTGGCTTCTGGAGCCGGGCCAAAGGAATTGGTGCTCCTGAGGTAAGCCTTACCGGCCCATCCCCCTCACTCTTGGAGTCACTTTCAGGCATGGGGCCAGGTTCGGGGGCTGGAGCCACAACAGGAGACTGTGTCTGCATGATCAAAGCTTCGTCCGTTTAGTCTGGCCACCATCTTGAGTTTTTTTTATTATTATTATTTCCTGCCTCTGAGTAGAAGGGACTTTGGGAACACTGAATGCTAGCTCAGTGCAGGAAACCTGAAGGAATAGGAATAGGACTTAGACTTATATACCGCTTTACAGCCCTCCCTAAGCGGTTTACAGAGTCAGCATGTGCCCCCAACAATCTGCTCATTTTACTGACCTCAAAAGGATGGAAGGCTGAGCTAACCTTAAGCTGGTGAGACTCGAACTGAAGGCAGCCGACAGTCAGCAGAAGTCGCCTGCAGTACGGCACTCTAACCACTGCGCCACCGTGGCTCATAGGAATAAATGGTGATTGCAGGAAAAGCATCATAACAAAGAATATTTTAGTGAACCATTATGTGTCAGAGCCCTTCTGAAGAACTGTTTCGTGATTCCTGACTGCATTGCGTCAACATAATGATTTCCACTCACGTGAGCACTTCCCATAGAAAGTCAGCTCCAAACAATTGCAAATTCAATATTCTGTCCAAAGAACTAGAATTTTTTTCCCCAATTTGGTACTATACACATAGTACTGTTATACACATAGTCATCAACTTATAATAGTTCATTTAGCAACCATTCAAAGTTACAACAGTACTGAAAAAAAAAGTGACTTATGATCGTTTTTCACACTTATGACCATTGCAGCGTCCCCATGGCCACGTGATCAAAATTCAGATGCTTGGCAATTAGTTCCTATTATTATTAGTTCATATTTATGACAGTTGCAGTATCCCAGGGTCATGCGATCACTTTTGGGGACCTCGTCCCAAAGGTGCTTTTTCAAGAGGCAACTGGACTTTCTGGTTTGTCTTTGAAGACATTTCGTTTCCATAAACTTAAGCAAAGTCTGTTTATCTATCTATCTATCTATCTATCTATCTATCTATCTATCTATCTTTCTTTCTTTCTTTCTTTCTTTCTTTCTATATTTATATCTATCTATCTATCTATCTATCTATCTATCTATCTTTCTTTCTTTCTTTCTATATTTCTATCTATCTATCTATCTATCTATCTATCTATCTATCTATCTATCTATCTATCTATCAACTATCTATCTACCTATCTACCTATCTATTTATTTTATTTATTTTTATTTATTTAATTTTGTCATAACAATATACAGAAGCATAACACAAAAGATTATATAATATATAAACATATATATGAGGAGAAACAAGGTAGTATAAGCATATATATATATATATATATATATATATATATATATATATATATATATATATATATATATATATATATATATATATATATATATATATATATATATATATATATATATATATATATATATATATATATATATATATATATATATATATATAGGGAAGAAACAATAGGACAGGAATGGTAGGCACGTTTGTGCTCTTATGCACGCCCCTTAGAGTCCTCTTAGAAATGTGGTGAGGTCAACAGTGGATAGATTTTGAATAAAGCTTTTGGGGTTATGAGAAGAGACCACAGAGTCAGGTAATGCATTCCAAGCATAGATAATACATAATAAAATAATAAAGGGCCGTGGTAGCTCAGGCTGTAAGAAGCCTGTTATTAAAACACAGCAGCCTGCAATTATTGCAGGTTCAAGCCCGGCCCAAGGTTGACTCAGCCTTCCATCCTTTATAAGGTAGGTAAAATGAGGACCCAGATTGTTGGGGGGGCAATAAGTTGACTTTGTAAATATACAAATAGAATGAGACTATTGCCTTATACACTGTAAGCCGCCCTGAGTCTTCGGAGAAGAGCGGGATATAAATGTAAATAAAATAATAATAATAATAATTCTGTTACAGAAATCGTGTTTTCTGCAATCTAAACTGGTACGGTTGACATTAAGTTTAAATCTGTTGGTAGCTCTTGTGTTATTGTAGTTGAAACTGAAGTAGTCATTGGCAGGAAGGACATTACAATGGATGATTCTATGAGCTAAACCAGGTCCTGTCGAAGGCGACGAAGTTCCAAGTTTTCTAGACCCAGGATATCAAATCTGGTGGAACAAGTTATTTTACTGGTTACGGAGGAGTGGAGAACTCTTCTCGTAAAATACCTTTGGACACGCTCAACTGTATTGATATCAGATATATGATATGGGTTCCAGACAGGCGAGCAGTAATCCAGAATTGGCCTAGCAAATGTTTTATATGCTCTAGTCAGTAGCGTGGTGTTTTTGGAAAAGAAGCTACGTAGAATTAAGTTAACAACTTTTAGAGCCTTTTTTGCTATATAGTTGCAGTGGGCTTTGGAACTTAGATCGTTAGATATAAAAACTCCAAGGTCTTTGACAGGATGGGGGTCAACTGTGAGGTAATGTCCATCAAGCATGTACTTAGTGATTGGGTTCTTTCTTCCAATATGTAGGACTGAGCATTTGCTGGTTGAGATTCGTAGTTGCCAAATTTTAGACCAAGCGGTTAGATGATCAAGGTCTTTTTGAATTGTAGATGTATTGTCAGTGGTGTTAAAAAGTTTGACATCTATCTACCATCTATCTATCATCCATCTACCATCTACCATTCTATCATCTATCTATCTATCATCTATCTATCATCTATCATCTATCTATCTATCATCTATCTATCTTTCTTTCTATCTATCTACCTATCTATCTATCTATCTATCTATCTATCTATCTATCTATCTATCTATCATTATTTCTTTCTATCTACCTATCTATCTGTCTGTCTATCTGTCTATATTTCTTTCTTTCTATCTATCTATCTATCTATCTATCTATCTATCTATCTACCATCTATCTATCATCCATTTACCATCTACCGTCTATCAATCTATCTATCTATCAACTATCTATTTATCTATCTATCTATCTATCTTTCTTTCTTTCTTTCTATCTATCTATCTATCTATCTTTCTTTCTATCTATCTGTCTTTCTGTCTATATTTCTATCTATCTATCTATCTATCAACTATCTATCTATCTGCCATCTATCATCCATCTACCATCTACTATCTATCAATCTATCTGTCAGCTATCTATCATCTATCTATCTATCTATCTATCTATCTTTCTTTCTTTCTTTTTTCTATCTATCTATCTTTCTTTCTTTCTATCTATCTATCTGTCTTTCTGTCTATATTTCTATCTATCTATCTATCTATCAACTATCTATCTATCTGCCATCTATCTATCATCCATCTACCATCTACTATCTATCAATCTATCTGTCAGCTATCTATCATCTATCTATCTATCTATCTATCCATCCATCCATCCATCCATCCATCCATCCATCCATCCATCCACTATCTGTCTATCTATCTATCTATCCTTCCCATTCCAACTTCCATTCTTGGCTACTGCGGTCAAATAAATTTCCAAAGGCATTTGGTGAAAAGAGTTATCGCTGTGTCGCAGCTATAAAAGTAGAACCTAGTAATCAATGTGTTAATTAAAAGGCCTCACATTGAGTGGCTTCAAAAAGAAGGAAACAATTCAAGGCTATTTTTTTTGTTGTTGTTGAGCCTAAATGTCCTTTCCCTTAGATGTTGCAGAGAATGAAAGTGAATGAAAGAATCCATGTAGCACGTCAATAATGTATTCTTCCTAACACAATGTATGCATAATTATTGGCAATAACTATTAAATATCTGCATATTTCAGATAAATCTCCACATCCATTTGCTTTGGTTTCTTGCTAAAGGTTACCGTGCCCTAATGTTCGCTTACAGCATGCCACAAAAGTATTTGAACATCAAACATTGAATGAAATGTGCAGACCATAAATTCTAACCCTTGTTTACATATTTTGCATGCAACTTAGAAAGGAGCAGAACTAACAAATGCAGATGCTATGTTGATTTTCTTTGTATCTCCAGATGCCTCTGGAAGAATATTATTCAGAACTTTTAAGATAAGGATGTTTTGTTTTTGTTTTAATTCAAATTATCCAAATGGCAAGCTAAACATGTGAATAAAACCATGCATCGCTGCACTGTGTAAAATATGTAAGACAAAATAAATAAAATAAAAGCAATAATAAAGAGTGAAAATGGTAGTATAAAATTTTACAAAATATCACAGTGGAATTAACAGATCGTTAAAAGATCTGGGGAAAATTTAGTGCCTTTATCTGGAATAAAAAAAAATCATTAAAATAGCACCAATTTGGTTGGTGTCACTAAATCAGCAAATTAAGGTAAAGGTAAAGGTTCCCCTCGCACATACATGCTAGTCGTTGCCGACTCTAGGGGGCGGTGCTCATCTCTGTTTGCAAGCCAAAGAGCCAGCGCTGTCCGAAGACATCTCCGTGATCATGTGGCTGGCATGACTCAATGCCAAAGGCGCAAGGAACGCTGTTACCTGCTCACCAAAGGTGGTCCCTACTTTTTCTACTTGCATTTTTACGTGCTTTCGAAACTGTTAGATTGGCAGAAGCTGGGACAAGTAACGGGAGCTTACCCCGTTACACAGCAGCACTAGGGATTCAAACCGCTGAGCTGCCGACCTTTCGATCGACAAGCTCAACGTCCTAGCCCCTGAGCCACCGCGTCCCATAAATCAGCAAATTACACTCAGGTAATTTAAATCTACACTCCAAAAAGTCATTTTGCTCAGAGATACTTCATCAACGTTGTATGAAATAAATGTCGATTGAGTTCAGAATCATAGTCTGATGCAATGTTAATCTGATGCAATGTTTACCAGATAGGGTTGGTTATTTATTTATTTGTTTGTTTTTTTATTATTTTCCACTTTTAACTTTTATTTTTTATATAAACAACTTAAGGTGGCTCCCTCCTCCTATTTTCCCAACAACAACAATTCTGTCACTTAGTCAGCTTTCATAGTCAAGGGCATTCAGGATTAGAATTATTTATTTATTACTAGCTGGACACCCATGCTTCACTGCAAAACTATGTGATCAGGTGTGATAAATTGACACTTAAAGCCTGAAATGTAATGTAGAATATGTAACGCCGTAGCATCAGAGCGTGTTAATATAAGGCAACTGGCAGTTGGAGCAGACGGGGAGTGGGGAGTGGAATGACCCAGCCCACAGGCTGGATGAGTCACGTGCTGGCCACGCCCACACCCAGTTTAGCAAAGGGGTAGCAGCAGACCATGTTAATACAAGGCAACTGGCAGTTGGGACAGAGTTCCTTTCGGGTGGGGAGGGAGAGTAGAACGTCTAACTCCTTAGCATCAGAGCATGTGGATATAATACTGTATATAAAATACTAATGATCTTTTTTTTTTTTTTTGTTTTAAAAAGTTTTATTTTGACATTCTTATCCAATAACATATCCAATAACATATTTAATGTACCCTCATATACAATTAATCGGATCTGCCTGGTCACCACCCCCTTCCTTTTCCTTTTACTCTCCTTCTTTACCTTCTTCTACTTTCCATAACCATCCTCCTCCTCTCTTATCTACATCCTCTCCTCTTCCTCCCTATTCCTTTCTTCTCCTCTTCCCTCTTCCTTCCTTCCTTCCTTTCCTCCTCCTCTTCTCTTTCCTCCTTCTCTCTTCTACTCCTTCTTTCCTTCATTCTAAAGTAGTAACCAGGCAGGTCCGATCTTACATTAATTATACATCTTCAATCATCTTTGTACATTAACTATCAATCCATTTTCTACCCCTCCCTCCCTTCCTTCCTCCCCCACCCCCAGGACTTCCGAGAACCGAGTACAGGGTATAAAACTAACAACAAAATTAAAATCTAGCACAAATCATAATCCATACTCGTTCCTTAAAACCTCCACTCCCCTTCCGAAGACAAAGAAGATACTTTTCTTCCACTCCATTATATATCAGACCATTCCACTCCTAGAATTCTCCAAAGTTTCCAATTGAGTTAGTGATTATTCTTGAATAAAGTACGTAGTTTTAATATCCAACCTTCATCAATCAATATCAAAACAACATTCCATCTTCCAATATTCACCAAGGTTTCTTCTAAAATGTCTTTCTTCCTTAGCAATCTCTCAAAAATAGTTCATATTTCCGACTTAGTTTCTTTAATTTTTCTGTCCAACCTTCAGGGTAAGCAGTAGTCCATCTTCTCACATCTTTAACATTTATATATACAACAAATAATATTACAAATATCCAAAGTGTCAATTGTAATAATTAAAATCTTCACTTTACCTTACTTATGTCAAATAACATTGTTAAAATTACACCTATATCATCCACAATATATCTATTATAACAATTACATTCTAATTAACATTACATCCATCTCTTAAATATAATATTTAATCCAAGTTCCTAAATTTTACTATCTATCCTCCAAAATTAAACAATATTCCATCTTCCTATTCCTTTATACCTTTAATATATCATATAGTACCCCTAAAATTACACATTTATATCCACAATAAGTCATTTACAAAAATTAACCATAATCATATTTAATAAAGTTAAACATTCTCCTCCCTTCTTCTATCTTACACATTTTCAACCATCTATTCACCATTCAACTTAACATCTGTTAACAAAGAATTCCCAATCTTTAATACATTAGTATAAAAATCTCGTGCTTTACAAATTGTATTGAGAAAATACTTTTTCCTTTATAATTCAGTGTTAAACCTGCTGGAACCTCCCATCTAAAATATATCTGATGTTTCTTAAGCTCATCCACCAGAAAGGCAAATTCTTTTCTCTTTCTTAACATTTTAGGAGGAATTTCCTTCATCATTATTATATCTTGTCCTAATATTTGAAATTTATTTTTATAAAATGCTTGCAAAATTCCATACCTAATCCTTTTATTTGTAAAATAAATAACCACATCTCTCGGTAAACACTTCTGCCTTGCCCACCAGGAATTAACACGATAAATTTTTCAATATTAACTTCAAAATCTTCTGGTTCCATTCCTCTATCTGGGCAAAGGCCTGAATAAAAATCTCTTTCAAATTTTCCTCTTTAAATTCTCTTAAACCCCTTACCCTTATAGCATATTCCATTAATTTATATTGTAATTAACATTACATCCATCTCTTAAATATAATATTTAATCCAAGTTCCTAAATTTTACTATCTATCCTCCAAAATTAAACAATATTCCATCTTCCTATTCCTTTATACCTTTAATATATCATATAGTACCCTAAAATTACACATTTATATCCACAATAAGTCATTTACAAAATTAACCATAATCATATTTAATAAAGTTAAACATTCTCCTCCCTTCTTCTATCTTACACATTTTCAACCATCTATTCACCATTCAACTTAACATCTGTTAACAAAGAATTCCCAATCTTTAATACATTAGTATAAAAATCTCGTGCTTTACAAATTGTATTGAGAAAATACTTTTTACCTTTATAATTCAGTGTTAAACCTGCTGGAACCTCCCATCTAAAATATATCTGATGTTTCTTAAGCTCATCCACCAGAAAGGCAAATTCTTTTCTCTTTCTTAACATTTTAGGAGGAATTTCCTTCATCATTATTATATCTTGTCCTAATATTTGAAATTTATTTTTATAAAATGCTTGCAAAATTCCATACCTAATCCTCTTATTTGTAAAATAAATAACCACATCTCTCGGTAAACACTTCTGCCTTGCCCACCAGGAATTAACACGATAAATTTTTTCAATATTAACTTCAAAATCTTCTGGTTCCATTCCTCTATCTGGGCAAAGGCCTGAATAAAAATCTCTTTCAAATTTTCCTCTTTAAATTCTCTTAAACCCCTTACCCTTATAGCATATTCCATTAATTTATATTGTAATATAACCCTTTCTTCCTCTGCCTTATCAGCCTTAACCTGAATATCATCTATTTTATTTTCTAAATTCAAATTAATTTGAACTTCATCTATTTTCCTTTGCAAATCTAAATTAATTTGGTTAAATTCATTCAGTCTTTCTTCTGTCTGTGTACTAGATAACAATAATGGAGTAATTGATTCCTTTAATTTTTTCATCTCCTTACTCTGCTCTTCCACCAAATCTTTAAAATCCAGTATTTCTCTCCATTTCATTAAATTTTGATCTATTTCTGAAAGATGAGCCCATAAGCTCCTGTAAAAAATTCCTTAGACTGTCTTTAATATCTTCTTTCAATTTCCGTACCTGAAGTGAAGATATTTCCAATAATTTAGAAGTGGTTAAATCTCTTTGCTTAAAAGCCATTTTTAAACTAAGTAATATCAAGAAGAAGAAGAAGAAAAAAAAAAAAAAGGGGGAGGGAATAAAAAGAAAAAAAAAACCCAATAAATTTTTCTTCTTAAACACTGTAAAAAAAAAGATAATAAAAAAAGAAATAGATTTTTTTTTTAAAAAAAAGAATTCCATTTAGAAAAAAAAAAAATCTTGTTATTTTCTTCTTAGAGGTTCCACACCAGCAATTGTAATCAGCATTTCCTTAGCTTTCACTTTCAAAAAACAAAACGCCATCTTTCTTCATCTCCACTCTTCAAATAACTTCTCTGTCAGGGAGTTAAAATCATCTTACAAGCAAATGCCAGCCTTCCTGCTTTCGATTCTTCCGTGTTGAAAATTTATCATAAATCCTCTTCAGTCACGGAGATGGACGCTGCGTTTTGCTCTGCTTTTTGCAGAGGCGTTCTGGACTCTGGAGCTTTTTTGAACTATCGAAGGAGCGTTTCCCATCAAACCACCAGAAATCATTCTGGGGCTTTTCTTGGGGGCTCAAACTTCAGTTCAAATGCTCATCTCCCCTTCTTTGCCCGAGGCAGAGATTTACGAGCTGTTGACAGAAGATTAGCACTGTCTAAACAGCTCTCACAGAATCACAAAGAACGGGCGGACTGAAATTGCCGCCATTAACACAGCGGAGCCAAACCGGAAGTCAAAATACTAATGATCTGATGGTCATTTCAGAAAATCCTTTCTTAGTGAGCACCTAGAAGCCAAGAGGAATATATGTGCCAAATTTCAAGATTATGTATTTATTTATGTATTTATTATGTGCCTGGGAAATTCATGCCTGTGTGGACTGTTCTGTGCCCCTTCTTATCAGGAGGGATTGTATCCATGCTTTGATCACCTCCTGAATAGATTACTGTAGTGTGCTCTATATGGTGCTGCCCTAGAAGAATATCTGGGAACTTGTATTGGTACAGAAGGCAGTGGCATTCTGCCTATTATTGTGCCCATGTTACTTCTTTGCCCCCAAACCTTCACTGACTCCCAAATTTCTTCAAGGTGTTGGTAGCTATCTATAGCAGGGGTCTCCAACCTTGGCCACTTTAAACTGCATTTTATGACAATTTTGCAGAAAAATGGTATTTCCTTTTAGTTTTTGGCCAAACTGTATCATGGTGAACAATGGGTTTTCTCAATGACCTTCACTTTTATTTAATAACTGTGGCATTTACACTTATGACCGCTGTAAAAAAAAAGTCATAAAACCAAGTCAGTCTTGTGATTGTGCTGCCCCGCTTCCACTACACACACACACACACACACACACACACACACACACACACAAAAACACACACACACACAGAGCAAGTGTTCTACAGGTATTATTCAAACTCCCAACCCAACAGGTCCTTGGAAAGCACCCCCATTACACAGGTCTGGATTCCAAGCTCAGCGCAGCAAAAGTCACTGGGTAACCGAGTCAATGGGCACACACAAAATCCAGGAAAGCAGTCCATGATTCAAACGGGACAGGATCCATGGCATAAGCCCACCAGGCACGGAACTGGGCACGTTGCTCCAGCAACACTCAAGTCCTCAGGGCGGGATTAAGTAGGCAATGTAGTGCAGCCCTTCATGAGAGGCAAGGTTGCCTCCTCATGAGGAGTCTAGCTGTGCTTGTCTCCTCTCTGCTCTATGTGTCCTCAGATCAGGAGGAGGTATGGACTCCTCATCCTCATTGCTAAGGGGAAGCAGCTGCTCCCGGTCCTGTCTGGAGCCCCCTAGCCAACTGGCCACAGCTTTGGTCTTGCCTCCCTCAGCCTCAGCCTCAGCCTCAGCCTCAGCCTCAGCCTCAGCCTCAGCCTCAGCCTCAGCCTCAGCCTCAGCCTCAGCCTCAGCTTGTCACTTGTCCGATTGACACAGCTGAAGCTGCTCTATCAGGCTAGCACTCTCTGACCCCAGATCCTGACCAATACTTAGTTCCTCTGCAGATTTGAACTCACCCTCCTCCTCTGAACTCACACCTGGAGATGGGTCCGGAGGCAGATCCATGACAGTGATTGACCCATTTGATGACCTTTACAGCTGTAATGGGCAAGCCCCATTATGGTTTTAACTTGGGGACTACAATATCACCATTTCTACCTGCCCCAGATCAGGCAGGAGAGACATGTCAATCAGCCTTTTCTATAGCTGCGCCTGTCCTGTGGAACACGCCCCCCCTTCCCCCGAGAGTTCTTCTGGCCCAAACTCTGCTCCCCTTTCATAGAATCTTGTGTTGTGGCCTGCCAGCAGCCAGCAGAGCTGGCAGCAGATTTGGACAGTGAGGAGGTTGGGGAGTAACGTGGGCCAGTCCTGGAGACTGGGGAAGGCTCGGACGAAGGCTCTGAGTCGGAGGCAGAGAGACAAGGCCATCTGGTAGTTCTTTGCTGCCTTCGGAGTCTCAGGAGCCTGACATCAGCAAGGCAGAAGAACAGCGTGAGCCTGTTCCCAGTGTGTGCATGCACAGAGCTGCCAGAAGACAGGAACAATTAAAAAAACAGGGTCGACTTGGGAGTAAGGCTTGGAGATTATTGTTCCATCCCATAAGACATAAAAGAAGAGCGAACGGGATGTGAGCTTTTGCAGGAAGCAATTAGTTCATCTGATCGGTAAAAGCTCTGAAAAAGCTCTGTTTGACTCTGTGCTAAGTTTGGTCTTGCCCTGCGTGTGGCAATTAGTTCTCTGGCAGCATTCCAAGGGAGATAAGGTGAGTGTTTGTTAACACTCCCCTGAAAGACTGCTTGAGAAACCCTTCCAATGGGGAATGACAATAATTCACAGCCGTATGAATTAAAGAGGTTTGCCGGGACTAAGATCGGGCTGTACACTTTCTAAGGAAGCCTAGGTCAGAACACCTTGAAGACCTGTCTGTTTTCCCAGGCATGGCAGTCAGGAGAACAACTGAGCCTCTACTGCTGGTAAATAGTGTTTTGGGAAACCACTTTGTGTTAATTGGTTAGATATAATAGTTTTATATTTATGTTCTATTTAGTGCATATTGAATTTTTAACTGTCTAGAATCACACGCGTGAGGTGGGTGGCCAAATCAATCAATTTAAATGTATCAATAAATAAATCTAACTATAGATTGATCACTCTTTCGACCTGTCCCATTTGAAATCACAAATCAATATTTCTAATTATGTCAGCAGTTACAATGGTTGAAAGAAAAGTAATTGCAGAGTAGTATACAGAAAAAGCGCTTATTCATATATAAAAATCCACAAATATTTATCATGAAAATGCCTTTTAAAAGGGTCACTGTAATTACTGTTAAATTACTGTGCACATTTTAACTGTCATTCAATGGGAGCTCTCTCATATTCTTCTAAAGGGAAAGAGGCAAGGGTCCCTGCAGGAAAGAGATAAACATTTATTTATTTGTCATATTTATATGGCCACCTATCTCATGATCATATAACTCTGGGCGGCATATCACTAGGTTAATATACAAATTCATATTAATATTAAATTCATATTAAGGTTCTGCGCATGCGCAAGATGCGGAGGTTCTGCGCATGCGCAAGATGGCTGCTTAACTGGGAGATCGGAGGACGATGATTATGTGAGAAGGGGGATGGCGACGCCCAGGCGGCCTGCCGAGCAGTCTGCGCCCCCCGGTTAGGTGTACCATCATCTGAGCAGCCGTGAGAGAGGTCTTGGGACCTCCTTGGACTCACGGCTGCCGAGACCGAGACTGGGGAAGGGCGAGCTGCGAACGGCGGCCATTTTACTACTCGGCCGGGCGGGAGCCGAAGACGGAAACAACTGGGCGATGGAGGAAAGGACGCCGGCACCCAGGTGGCCTGCCGAGCAGTCTGCGCCCGGTTAGGTGTACCATCATCTGAGCAGCCGTGAGAGAGGTCTTGGGACCTCCTTGGACTCACGGCTGCGGGGAACGAGATCGGGGGATGGGCGAGCTGCGGATGGCTGCCACTGGGCTACGGACGAGGCCGCGGCTTGGATTTGGCTGTTGGGGAAGCCGTGGCTGGGTTTCCCCCCGTTTCTTTGACATCTGGCGTTTTCGGATTATTTCGGGGCTTTCCAGCTCTTCTTGATTTCCCCTGATCCCCCTTTGGATTTGGTGGATGGGCCTAGGGCCTAGGGCCTAGGGTGAAGGGCTGTGAAGGATCCCCCTTGTGGCCCCTACTGGAGGTGTCCTGGCCTCGTTTGGCCTGGTCAGGCCTAACTGGGCCTGCTTCTTCTTGGACTAGGAAGTTACATTGTCATCTGTAACACGGGTCATCTGCATTTGTCATCTTGCACTTTATATGACCGGCTGGAGTTTTTGGGTTATGGCCATTTTTGGAACTTTCCGGGAAGATGATTGGAGACCGACTGGTGCATCGGGGCCCTATTCTGAAACATCTACTGTGGAAACATCTATTTTGGAAATATCTGTGACGCCATGGACGGGGGAGATGAGTACCACCTCTATTAGGTTATGGATTTCAGGACTGAGCTTTGCGCAGAGTAGCAATAACTTTTACCATCAGACTACATCTGCTATTATACCATCCTGTATCAGCTTTAAGCCAGCCACCATCTGAAGATATTCTGGAAGATGGGTATCCACCTGGACTTGGCATTACATCTTGCCACCCCAGACATTACATTGCTACCTCTTATCGTCTGTTTTCTCCTGTTTATGCTCTTAATTTATCTATGCGATATTCTGCTTTAGAACTCTTGCACCTGCGAGGTGCCCCCGCCTCGCAGGAATGGCCCGCCGCATTATCAAGGGCCGGCCTCAATGACGGGTCTTGGGACCCACAGAGGTGGCATGCGAAAAAAAAGAGCCTTTGGGGTTTTTTAGATAGGGCTTTTTTAAGGGGTGGGAGGGTTAGGGCGGGCGTTGGGGGTAGCCCGTTGGGTGGGGAGCCAGTCCTCGCGCGTGCTCGTGACGGTTCTTTAATGGGTTCGGAGGTTAGGGGGGGAGATTGCGTTCCTGTTGGTGAGGGTGGCCTGATTTGCACGGTAAGTGGGAGGGGCAGATATGGCGGAAGGGGGGGATCATATCGTTCTGGGGGGGCGCGCGCTCGATGTCTGCAGGCGATCGCGCGCCCCGATCCCTCGTCCTTTTCCCGTTCCCCGGATGGTCAAGACCCTCAGAGCCTGGGCCTTCGGCTGATGTTATGCAACGCACGGTCCGTAGTTAATAAGGCCCCCCTAATATACGATCTTATTCAGGGGGGCGCCGCGGACCTCATAGGCGTTACGGAAACCTGGCTGGGCACGGAAGGGGGTGTGCCCCTTGTTGAGATGTGCCCGCCGGGTTTCCGTGCATTCCATCAGCCGAGGGCTCAGGGTAGGGGTGGGGGGGTGGCGGTTGTGATTAGAGAGAGTCTAGAGCCGAGGGAGACCACTGTACCTCAGATTGCCGGGTGCGAATCCCTCTTTGTGAGATGGGGTCATAGGTGTCAGATGGGTTTGCTGATCACGTACCTGGCTCCTTGCTGCGTGACAGCTGCCCTGCCCGAGCTCCTGGAGGTGCTGGCTGGGGTGGCAGTTGAGACCCCCAGACTTTTAGTCATGGGGGACTTTAACTTGCCATCTTCCGGCTCGTCATCGACGGCAGCTCGGGAGTTCACGGCCTCCATGACGGCCTTGGACCTGACCCAAGTAGTTGATGGCCCTACTCACATTGGGGGTGGCACTCTGGACCTGATTTTTGTCTCTGGTCAGTGGTTGAGAGATCTGGACTTGAAGGAAATAGTCATTGAACCTTTGTCATGGTCAGATCACTCTCTTCTTCGCCTGGACTTTCTGACTGCCATTCACCACCGCAGGGAGACGGAGCCGACACGTTGGTTCCGTCCCAGGCGCCTGATGGACCCGGAGGGGTTCCGGACGGAGCTTGGGCCATTCCCTGAGGGTCTGGCTCACGGCTCGGCTGAGGAACTTGTTGCGGCCTGGGAGCGGGCGCGGCGGGGCCTTAGACCGTGTCGTGCCTTTGCGGCCTCTGACCCGCGCAGGTCCCAACCGGCTCCTTGGTTCTCCGAGGAGCTGAGAGGATGAAGCGCCGGAGAAGACGCCTAGAGAGTTCCTGGAGGTCTAGCTGCTCGAAGCTGATCGGACACTAGTGAAGTCCTATACTAGGGCTTACCTAGTGGCATTGAGGGAAGCGAGGCGTAGCTACGCCTCCTCATTGCATCGGCAGATAACCGCCCAGCCGCCCTGTTTGGTGACTCGCTCCCTCCTACACCAGGGGCGGGATGACCCGTTGCAGGGACGTGCTGAGGAGTTTAACGGTTATCTATACGATAAAATCGTTCAGCTTCGGGATGGTCTGGACCAAAATTGCGGTGACGCGGGTGAGACGGCTGAGGGTGGTCTTGGTGACATTTTATGGGATGAGTTTGACCCTGTGGCTCCGAGGACATGGACAGGTTGTTGGGTAGGTTGAATGCCACCACGTGTTTACTGGACCCGTGCCCCTCCTGGTTGGTGCTGGCCACTCAGGAGGTGACACGAGGCTGGCTCCAGGCAATTACGAGCGCTTCCTTGGTGGAGGGAGTCTTCCCGGCCGCCTTGAAAGAGGCGGTGGTGAGACCCCTCCTCAAGAAGCCTTCCCTGGACCCGGCTGTTTTAGGTAATTATCGTCCGGTCTCCAACCTTTGCTTTGCGGCGAAGGTTGTAGAGAGTATGGTGGCATATCAGCTTCCCTTACACCTGGATGAAACTGTCTATCTAACCGGCTTCCGGCCCGGTTACAGCACTGAGACGGCTTTGGTCGCGTTGGTGGATGATCTCTGGAGGGCCAGGGATAGGGGATGTTCCTCTGCCCTGGTCCTATTAGACCTCTCAGCGGCTTTCGATACCATCGACCATGGTATCCTGCTGCGCCAGTTGGGAGGATTGGGAGTGGGAGGCACCGTTTATCGGTGGTTCTCCTCCTATCTCTCCGATCGGTCGCAGACGGTGTTGACAGGGGGGCAGAGGTCGGCTCCGAGGCGCCTCACTTGTGGGGTGCTGCAGGGGTCGATCCTCTCGCCCCTTCTGTTCAACATCTATATGAAGCCGCTGGGTGAGATCATCAGTGGCTTCGGTGTGAGGTACCAGCTGTACGCTGATGACACCCAGCTGTACTTTTCCACACCGGGCCACCCCAACGAAGCTATCGAAGTGTTGTCCCGGTGCTTGGAGGCCGTACGGGTCTGGATGGGGAGAAACAGGCTCAAGCTCAATCCCTCCAAGACAGAGTGGCTGTGGATGCCGGCATCCCGGTACAGTCAGCTGAGTCCTCGGCTGACTGTTGGGGCGAGTCATTGCCCCGATGGAAGGGTGCGCAACTTGGGCGTCCTCCTGGATGAACGGCTGTCTTTGGAAGACCATTTGACGGCCGCCTCCAGGAGAGCTTTTTACCAGGTTCGCCTGGTGCGCCAGTTGCGCCCCTTTCTAGACCGGGATGCCCTATGCACGGTCACTCACGCCCTCGTGACGTCTCGCCTGGATTACTGCAATGCTCTCTACATGGGACTCCCTTGAAGGGCATCCGGAGGCTGCAGTTAGTTCAGAATGCAGCTGCGGGTTATAGAGGGAGCCCTCGTGGCTCCGTGATGACACCAATCCTGCGCAGACTGCACTGGCTACCTGTGGCCTTCGGGTGCGCTTCAAGGTTTTGGTAACCACCTTCAAAGCGCCCATGGCATAGGGCCGGGTTATCTACGGGACCGCCTACTGCTACCTAATACCTCTCACCGACCAGTGCGCTCTCACAGAGAGGGACTCTCAGGGTGCCGTCAGCTAGGCAGTGTCGTCTGGCGGCGCCCAGGAAGGGCCTTCTCTGTGGGGGCTCCCACCCTCTGGAACGAACTCCCCCCAGGACTCCGTCAACTTCCGGACCTCCGAACCTTCCGTCGCGAGCTCAAGACACATTTATTCATCTGTGCAGGACTGGCCTAGATTTTAAATTTATTGGGGTTTTAAATTGGTTTTAATATTTATATTTATATTTTAAAATTTGGCATTAGAATAAGTTTTTTAATGGTTATTTTAATGTGTATATGAATGTTTTATTTGCCTGTAAACCGCCCTGAGTCCCTGAATAATAAATAAATAAATAAATAATAAATAAAATAAATTAATGTAACATATTAAATTCATATTAATGTAACACCCCTCCTGCGTAATCTGCACTGGCTCCCGGTGGTCTTCCGGGTTCACTTCAAGGTACTTGTTATCACCTTTAAAGCGCTCCATGGCTTAGGGCCGGGATATTTACGGGACCGCCTACTGCCACCATTAGCCTCTCACCGACCAGTGCGCTCTCACAGAGAGGGCCTCCTTCGGATACCGTCAGCTAAACAATGTCGGCTGGCGACCTCCAGGGGGAGGGCCTTCTCTGTGGGGGCTCCTACCCTCTGGAACGAGCTCCCTCTGGGGCTTCGTAAACTCCCCGACCTCAGGTCCTTCCGCCGCGAGCTGAAGACGTTGCTGTTTCGAAGAGCAGGACTAGCATGAACGTAGTTTTAAATTGGGGTTTTAAATCAGGGGTTTCAAACGGGTTTTTAAATTTATATTTAAAAGTTTTAGGCCATCAATTGAATTAATTTTCTATTCTTTTTTGCTGTTTTATATGTATTATATGTTTTCTGTTGTTTTATTGGCTGTGAACCGCCCTGAGTCCTTCGGGAGATGGGCGGTATACAAATATAATAAATAAATAAATAAAATAAATATTAACATTAAACCAGTGGTGGTATCCAGCTGGTTCTATCCGGTTCGGGAAAACTGGTAGCAGCGGCTGCGGGAAGCTCCGCCCACCCACCCAGATGTCATCACGTCCCGTTTTTGATGCTTTTGACGGAGGTGACACACACTCAGATTTGTGAACTGGTAGCAAAGGTAAGTGAGTACCACCTCTCCATTAAACACTTTGAATTATAAAAGGCAGAAAACAAAAACAAATTTAAAAAAAGATCGGGCGAAGAGCCGATGTTGATGTCAAGATGGTGGCCACAATCGCAATAGTAACAACACTTAGACTTTCATACCGCTTCACGCTGCTTTACAGACCTCTCTAAGCAGTTTACAGAGTCAGCCTCTTGCCCCCAACAATCTGGGTCCTCATTTTACCGACCTCGGAAGGATGGAAGGCTGAGTCAACCTTGAGCCTGGTGAGATTCGAACTGCCAAATTGCAGGTAGCCAGCAGTCAGTAGAAGTAGCCTGCAATACTGCATTCTAACCAATTCGAGTGTCAGCTTTGGAAGCCATACTAGGCCGGACGCTTCCGTGCTGCCACTTTCTCATGTGTGGGAAAGTAGAGGGGGGATTTGGTAGAAGGGGCCATTAGACGTAATAACATTCTTCCTGCCAGTCAAGGTCAGGCCAAGCCTGTATCTGGAGAAGGTGTGGTTGGAGTGATGTCTCGAAGATGGGACGGTTGGCAATTGCAGAATGTGATCGGCAGAGGGGTCGTGGGGGGGTTGGAAAGAAAGAAAGAAAGAGAGAGAGAGAGAGAGAGAGAGAGAGAGAAGGAAGGAAGGAAGGAAGGAAGGAAGGAAGGAAGGAAGGAAGGAAGGAAGGAAGGAAGGAAGGAAGGAAGAAAGAAAGAAAGAAAGAAAGAAAGAAAGAAAGAAAGAAAGAAAGAAAGAAAGAAAGAAAGAAAGAAAGAAAGAAGCATGAGTCCTCCAGTAATATTGGCCTCTACAATATTTCCATCGAGTTATACTTATCTTGGGCAACATTCAGCTGATGGTTACCTGAGCTTTCTAAATTTTGGTTCCCTCATTCTGGAACTCAATGGCCTGCCCATTTTTAGATGCAAGGTATAGTCAGATCAATCAAGGGTTAGGGGCTTGGAAGGCTCAATGGTGCGGGGAAGCACGTCTCCAAATTCCAGCTGTGGCAGAAGAGAATAGAGGTCTCCACCTTCTACTTATGAGTGCCCAGAGACATGTTTACCATTGTGGACCAAGATGGGCAAATTTCCCAAGTCACTCTTCCTCAATAGATAACAGAAAAAAACTTTCTTCCAAGATGGCTGAAATAAGAAGTCCATGCTGCAGCCTTGGTTCAGGCAACCCCCCCAAATATCCCAATACAATTACAATATTTGGTACTTTTACACCCTAATTACTGTCCCAAATTCACGAACAGAGGCATCGCTTAAGCTATAAAACCATTTCCTCTGATAACTACTTTGCATCAGTCCATGAGGCTGATTAATTTTTCTATTGCCACTCAGGGGTAGACTTCAAAAATTTTAGCAAGGGGTTCTCTGCCCTGTTGCTGGGTGGGTGTGGCCTAGTCAGCCTCCTCCACCATGGGGAGGGGCATTTTTGCCCTCCCTGGGCTCCGGAGGCTTTCATTGAGCCTCCGGAAGGGCAAAAATGGCCTCCCCAGGCTCTGGAGACCCTCTGAAGGGTGGAAATGGGCCTGTTTCCAGCTTTCCCAAACTTCCAGTAAACCCTTTTTTCGACGTCTCCAAGCCTCCTTGCGCACCCTGCATTTACCTGCATCCAAAATGGGCCGCGTGGGGACTCCTTGGAGGGGGGGAGGGGGGGTGGGGCCAGCCGGGAGTGGGAGTTGGGGGTTCTCCGAACTGCACAGAATCTTAGCTAGAGGTTCTCCCGAACCCCTGCGAACCCCCAGCAGCCCACCCCTGTTGCCACTAACGCCAAGTCCTTAGAAGGCTCTCATTTTGAATATTTTATATGGCTGGTGGTATCAAAGGGGAATGTGAGGTTACAGCTTTTCTGGAAGGGCCTCTGTGGCTCAGACTGCTAAGACAGTCTGTTATTAACACAGCTGCTTGCAATTACTGCAGGTTCTAGTCCCACCAGGCCCAAGGTTGACTCAGCCTTCCATCCTTTATAAGGTAGGTAAAATGAGGGCCCAGATTGTTGGGGGCAATAAGTTGACTTTGTATATAAATATACAAATAGGATGAAGACTATTGCTAACATAGTGTAAGCCGCCCTGAGTCTTCGGAGAAGGGCGGGATATAAATGCAAATAAAAAAAATATATTCAGGGCTGGGTGGGAGAGAAAGCCTGTTATCGATTGGTTTTCCTCTACCCTCTCTACTCGTTCTCTGTTTGTCTTATGCCTCTCTAGTGGTAAACCGGAAACCCGGTTTTTTATTGTTAACATTTTGTGCAGCAAAATATTATTGATAATAAAACACCTCTTGCATTAGGAGAGCAGGTTATTCATACCATGTCTTCGCAGACATTCATCAAAGGGTCTGTCCACGACAGATGGTATGGGTTCTTAGACAGATATAGGGTTTTTGATACTAACCTTTAATATACGACGTCTCTTGCTGTTTCTATCCTGGTGCTTAACTAAACTTACAAGGAGGACATTTATCAAAGAGTGCGTGTAGTAGAGCAACAAAGAGACTAAGCTATGAACCATGAAGTTCCAGTTCAACTCCAGCTTCTGCTCTTAACTCACTTGGTGGCATGGGGCAACCGGTAGTGTCAAAACTCATCCCTATCCCCATCTGTAATCCAGAAATAATAATGCTCTTCCTACAGGACTGTTGAAAGGGTCACTAGAAAGCAAGATCTCTGGGAAGTGTTTGAAGTGTTTCAAAATGCATCCGATTATTAGTTTTTTCTTTTTATTGATTTTTTTTCTATTAAACACATTTCTTAGTGCTTAATAAATATCGGGTTGCCTGGGTATTTAATTTGCTTAACAATACAAATTACATTCTTAATTTCTACCCCTTTTCCCCAACCGTTGGTAAAATAAATTCCATTTGATAATATTCTACATCCTCTTTCTGTTTAACTTGCAATGTTAATCTATCCATTTCTGCATAATCTAAGTATCTTCTTGACTTATTTCTTCATCTCGCGGTATATCTTCATTTTTCCAACATTTTGCGAAAATAATCCTCGCTGCTGTTAAGACATGTAATATTAAATATGTACTTTTCTAATCGAGTTTGTCTGATATTATACCTAATGAAAACAATTCAAGTTTAAAATCTACACGTGTCCCTATCATTCTTTCTAAACCATATGTGTATCTTTGACCAATTTTTTTTATTTGTTTTGATACAAGTCCACCACAAATGATAAAATGTGCCCGTTTTTTGGTTACATTGCCAACATTAGCTAGACATATTTTTAAACATTTTAGCTAATCTAGCAGGTGGTGGAAAAATGCATCATATTATTAGGGAGTTTTATGTTTCTCCAGTTCTCCTTCCAGAATTCAGATTGAAGATTGATCAATATTAACAAAATATTAACAAAACCAAAATTAACAAAAACGTTACAAAGAAAGGCCTGCCTTTACTTAATTGTTTTCTCACAATTGACCTCTGAGTTTCAACTTCATGTATAAGATCCCACAAAACAAAAGTTTCAGAAATTTTTATAGCCAGGCACAAAGATACAACATAAATACTCATGAAGGAGGAAAGGATGAAGATGGATGACTTGGCTAAACTGACTTGCTTGCTTAAGGAAGGAAGTATAATTGTTGTTGTTGTTTTACAAAAAACTTGAGACCCTTTCCTTTATGGACTTTTTGCTGAAAATGGATAAAAATTAATCACTGATTTGGGGAGTTTCTGATTCAAAGGGTTTGTTTCTGGGAAGACGAGAATTATGACACATAGTATAATTCCCTCAATACCATCAAACTTTACTAAATCTGGACTACTATTAATCTTCTCATCGTTCCCGTCACCCATCTCCTTCCACTTATGACTGTATGACTGTAACTTTGTTGCTTGTATCTTACAATTTATATTGATATTGATTGGTTCTTGATTGCTTATTTGTACCCGATGACTATAATTAAGTGTTGTATCTTATGATTCTTGATGAACGTATCTTTTCTTTTATGTAGAGCATATGCATCAAGACAAATTCCTTGTGTGTCCAATCACACTTGGCCAATAAAGAATTCTATTCTATTCTATTCTATTCTATTCTATTCTATTTGAAAATTGTATGAAGAAAATGATTTTTAGTTTTTCTGAAATTATGCCATCCAAGTTATCATGTCACCAATATTTGCTCTTAAGATAACCATTGCTAGTAAACTAATATATAGAAGACGACATACAGTATCTGAACTGTCACATTACAATAGCTCTCAACTTATGCGAGTAGGACTCCTCAGGGTGCCGTCGGCCAGGCAGTGCCGACTGGCGACACCCAGGGGAAGGGCCTTTTCTGTGGGGACTCCCACCCTCTGGAACGAACTTCCCCCAGGACTTCGCCAACTTCCTGGCCTTCGAACCTTTCGCCGCGAGCTTAAGACACATCTGTTTATTTGCACAGGACTGGATTAGAATTTTAAATTTTGAATTTGGTTTTAATTGGGGTTTTATTACTTTTATTGCTATTTTAAATATTCGGCCTTATTTAATAAGTTTTTTAATTGATGTTTTACTCTGTATTTATATGTATGTTTTTTATCAGGCTGTAAACCGCCCTGAGTCCCTTGGGAGATAGGGCGGTATAAAAATGTGAATAAATAAATAAATAAATAATAAGTAAATAAATTTGAGCCTAGAATTAGAGCCAAAAATTGTGATAAATGACTTAAGACCTAATGGTTAACCAGGCCACCAACGGACTATGCCTGATTTTACTATCTTTTTTGAGTCAGTTGTTAAGCTAACGCTGCAGTTGTTAAATGAACCCATTTTCACAAATGGGCATTTTTTTGCCATAAACTATAAAAAACCACTGACAAGATTGAAAATTGTGGTTATACAACTACAGGATGCTGTAAATGAGATTGCTAAGTGCCCAAAATGCAATCACAGGGTTACACTACGATAGCGTGCACGGCCATCGTATCTTCAAAAATAGGTCGTAAGTAACTCAGGGGACGTCTGTTGTAATTTCAAACAGTTGCCAAGTGGCCAGTCATTAAACAAGCCTGAAATTAGAAATGCTTCTTGGTGGGCACCTTTTTCTTTAAGTCTCCTTTAATTCAAGTCTGACTCTTAGGAATTTCATGAATCCATTCCAGAGGTAGGTTTCAGCAGGTTCTGATCAGTTCTGGAGAACCGGTAGCGGAAATTTTGAGTAGTTTGGAGAACCGGTAAATACCACCTCTGACTGGCCCTGCCACCATCTATTCTCTGCCTCCCAAGTCCCCGCTGACTGGGAGGAAATGGGGATTTTGCAGTATCCTCCCCCTACCACACCCACCAAGCCACACCCACCAAGCCACAACTACAGAATTGGTAGTAAAAAAATTTTTTGAATCCCACCACTGATCCATTCACATATATTTTGGGGCAACAGTTTGTCACTGATTGCCCATGGTCCTAGATCAGGGGTCTCCAACCTTGGTCCCTTTAAGACTTGTGGACTTCAGCTCTCAGAGTTCCTTTGCTGGCTGAGGAACTCTGGGAGTTGAAGTCCACAAGTCTTAAAAGGGACCAAGGTTGGAGACCCCTGTCCTAGATTTCCCATTCTACTCTACAGTTATAGTTTCTCAGCCTGCTTCACATGTAAAGTCAACCCAGGTTTGATCCTGCTTTCAGGATCAACCAGAGCTAGCTAGTTGTTTTCCACCTAGCTGAGCAGGCAATAATTAGATCTTTGTACTGGGTCTGTTAGAGATGCACATTTATACGTCAGTCTTTAGCCTTCTAGGTCAGGGGTCTCCAACCTTGACAACTTTAAGATTTGTGGACTTCAACTCCCAGAATTCCCCAACCAGCTTTGCTGGCTGAGGTATTCTGGGAGTTGAAGTCCACAAGTCTTAAAGCTGCCAAGGTTGGAGACCCCTGTTCTGGTGTTAGTTAATTTTAGAAGCATACTATTTTCCCCCCATTTCAAAGTGATGTTAACAAGGGTTTAAGACTAGCTGGATGATGCCACTGCTGCTTTGACCTGTACAACGTGGGCAACGTCTAATGTGGTCTCTATATCTATAAGGGCTCTATCGTTATAGAGATTTACTTGATACAAATTGTAGCTAATATTTCTATCTTAGGGTTGACACTGTGGAGACCCCACCGTTTTATTTGAGTCTGCCTTTAAATGTAGCCCAGAAACAGACATTTCTGATTGACACACAGACTACAGTTGCAACAGCCTGCCACACGTGGATTTGGGGTCATGTCTTGTCTGTACCTTCTAGTAATTCTTTGGTATCTACTCCCTACTGAGTTTAAGCTCTCTGATGGGGCATTGCTCTCCTACGCTATTTTTTAATATCATGTTTTTATTGTAAGCCACTGACAGACTTCAGTAATCTGTGACACAATAGCAACAAATTAATGGAATGATAAAATCATCAGAGTAGAAATAAATGTCAATGCACTCATCTCAATGAATATTTGTCATCGTATTATGCAAATATACATAGAGAGAGCATAAACTGAA
Organism: Ahaetulla prasina; assembly: GCF_028640845.1. Classification (NCBI taxonomy): domain Eukaryota; kingdom Metazoa; phylum Chordata; class Lepidosauria; order Squamata; family Colubridae; genus Ahaetulla; species Ahaetulla prasina. The sequence continues at coordinate 15,294,450 of NC_080545.1, read as the reverse complement.
TATTAGTATCAGACTACAGTAATTCCAGAGGCACAAAAATTCTGAATTTTATTATACTTGGTATCCAAGACATCCTGATTACCTGCAAAAAATTGAAAATGTATATCTCACTTGTAGATTAAGAAATAAGAGAATACCTCAAAGCAAACAGTCCCAACTCAGATGCCCACAGAATTCACTGCAATGACCATACTGGCTGGGGAATTCTGAAAATTCACATAGAGTAGGGGTGTCAAACTCAAGACCTGTGGGCTGCATCCGGCCCACAATGTGGTCGGATTTGGCCCATGAGGAAAATGTAAGAGGCTGCCCTGCATTGCTTCGGCCTGATCTACCCAATGCGGCTTCAGTCCAGTCTACCCAGTGAGGCTTTGGCCCGGTCTACCCAGTGCGACGAGGAAACATGCCAGCAGTTTGGGAAGTGACGTCAAGCTGGCCATGCCTACCCAGTTGGCCACACCCACCCAGTTGACCATGCCCGGTGAGTGGTGTCAAGCCGGCCACACCCACCCAGTCGGCTATGCCCGTCTGGCCCCCCCAGGTCAACCACAGCCCTGATGTGGCCCTCAATGAAATTGAGTTTGACACCCCTGACATAGAAGGAGTCAAACAGGATAGGACCGGGTTATTTACGGGACCACCTACTGCCGCCAGTAGCCTCCCATTGACCTGTGCGCTCCCACAGGGAGGACCTCCTCAGGGTGCCGTCGGCCAAACAATGTCAGCTGGCGACCCCCAGGGGGAGGGCCTTCTCTGTGGGGGCTCCGGCCCTCTGGAATGAGCTGCCTCCGGGGCTTTGTCAACTCCCCGACCTCCGGACCTTTCGCCGCGAGCTGAAGACGCTTTTGTTTCATTGCACAGGGCTAGCTTAAATGTAGTTTTAAATGGGGTTTTTATTCTTATTTTAGTTTTTATGCCATATATTGAATAAGTTTTTTATACTGTTCTTAATCTGTATTATATGTAATTTTATTGGCTGTGAACAGCCCTGAGTCCTTCGGGAGAAGGGCGGTATACAAATCGAATGAATGAATGAATGAATGAATGAATGAATGAATGAATGAATGAATGAATGAATAAATAAATAAATAAATAAGAGATGCCATGCTTATCATGACATCATGCAGACTACTTGCACTATAATATCCTAATGTCTGTGATGTCACTCTGGCTTGTAATAGAGACCTGTGCCTGCAGTGAATGCTGTGGCTGGCTGAAACAATGGAACTGAAGCAGTCCCTCTATTGCATGAACTTAACCAAGCATCCATCCTAATCTAAAGGGGAACTACAACCAGGTAGATTCAGAGGCTGTCAATCTCATCAATCTTGTCATCTAACACCGGAAGGATGATAAGCATGACTATGAAAGAAAACCATCTGATTTCCTGGGAAGGTTCTCCCACTTGTGTTTACTCACACAGGAAGTCCACTTGAAACGAAATGTACATTGAAACTCTGGCATGATTTTTAGCCAATGCACCCAAACAACATAAATAATAAAAGGTTCCCCTCGCACATATGTGCTAGTCGTTCCTGACTCTAGGGGGCGGTGCTCCTCTCCGTTTCAAAGCCAAAGAGCCAGCACTGTACGAAGACGTCTCCGTGGCCATGTGGCCGGCATGACTAAACACCAAAGGCGCACAGAACGCTGTTATCTTCTCACCAAAGGTGGTCCCTATTTTTCTACTTGCATTTTTTTACGTGCTTTCGAACTGCTAGGTTGGCAGAAGCTGGGACAAGTAACGGGAGCTCACCCCGTTATGCGGCACTAGGGATTCGAACCGCTGAACTGCCGACCTTTCGATCGACAAGCTCAGCATCTTAGCCACTGAGCCACTGTGTCCCTTTCATAATAAAGTTATTATGCCTCAATAACTGTCTGGTTTGGCACAGCAACCAAACAGGTAAAAGATTTCAACAGATAGTTAGGACTGCAGAAAAAACAACCACAACCAGCCTGCCTTCCATTGAGGACCTGTATACTGCACGAAGCAGAAAGAGGGCTGGGCAAGTATCTACAGACCCCTCACATCCTGGACATAAACTGGTTCAACTTCTCCCCTCAGGATGAAGCCATGCCCAAACAATCAGATATAAAAATAGGTTTTTCCCCCATGCCATGACTCTCTTGAACACTTAATTCCCATAGGACTGTCTCCTTTCTCATTTTTTCTCATCTTTCCTACTATATTCTCCTATTGGTTTCTTATGACTTATCAATTGTTTTGTAATTTATGGTTAATGATTGTAACTATGATTATGATCTATTATGTACACCGTGAGCTTGTGCACCTGAGACAAATTACTTGTGTGTCGGATCACATTTGGCCAATGAAGAATTCTATTCTATTCTATTCTATTCTATTCTATTCTATTCTATTCTATTCTATTCTATTCTATTCTATATTCTAATCTAAATTCTTATTCTATTCTGTTGTGTTCTGTTGTGTTGTGTTCTATTCTATTCAATTCAATTCTAAATTCTTATTATGTTCTGTTCTATTCTGTTTTATGCTATGCTATGCTATTCTATGCTATTCTATTCTATATTCTAATCTAAATTCTTATTCTATTCTGTTGTGTTCTGTTCTATTCTATTCTAAATTCTTATTCTATTCTGTTGTGTTCTGTTCTATTCTATTCTAAATTCTTATTCTATTCTGTTGTGTTCTGTTCTGTTCTATTCTAAATTCTTATTCTATTCTGTTGTGTTCTATTCTCTAAATTCTTATTCTGTTCTGTTCTATTCTGTTCTATCCTATGCTATGCCATGCCATGCCATGCCATACCATTCTGTTCTACTCTATTCTACTATTCTCCTCTCCTCTCCTCTCCTCTCCTCTCCTCTCCTCTCCTCATAAATGATAGGACTTTGAGGGCGAGATTCATTTTCCAGTAGCTGCTGATGTTCGAAGCCTATTTTAAAATAACTGCATGACTGGTATGCGAAAGAGGAACGACGTCCGATGGCCTTGTCATTCTTCTTCCGAACACAGCCAGTATTGTACAATCAGATTAGCAAAATATAGCACCCTTGAATGTACAGAGGACTTTGCTAAGTTATATGTTCAACCTTGTATAATAGTCTCCTGGATGAATTATTAAGCTGGAATGCATTGTTAAGAAGCTGCCCCTTACTTAAATAAATTTTGCCAGCGGTGCATTGTGGCACATAAAAATGGTAATAAACTTTTTGAGGGTGCATTAATAGAAAGGATGACAACTGGAGTGGCGGCCCCAAGTCACAGCTGATTAGCTACCATGCAGACTTGCTTCCAGAAGGAGTTGGAACAAAGGGATATTGTCAGTGTATATTAAGTTTCTGAGGCAGACACAAGGATGTTCAACAAAAGTCCAGATGGTGTCCATGAAGGCCTGACTCAAGTGCCCTCTATTTCTTATGTCTGTCATAATGCTGTAAGAAACAGGTGGACTTTTGATCATTCTATCATGGCCGCCATCTTTTTTTTTTTTTTTTTGCATTTATATTCTGCCCTTCTCCGAAGACTCAGGGCGGCTTACAATGTGTTAAGCAATAGTCTTCATCCATTTGTATTTTATATACAAAGTCAACTTATTGCCCCCAACAATCTGGGTCCTCATTTTACCTACCTTATAAAGGATGGAAGGCTGAGTCAACCTTGGGCCTGGTGGGGCTTGAACCTGCAGTAATTGCAAGCAGCTGCTGTTAATAACAGACTGTCTTACCAGTCTGAGCCACAGAGGCCCAAACTGTCTTGATAGTTTGACCAAACCCTGTGGACAGACCAACAGTTTATCGAGTCAAACAGCATCAGCTCAGTTCTATAACACTTCAGATATTTCTTCTGACTGAAATCAGCAGTACAAGTAGTCCTCAACTTATGACCACAATTGAGCCTGACATTTCTTTTTTTTAAAAAAGAACATTACTGATTTTTTATTAATTACATTTCTTAGTGTTTAATAAACATTGTGTTGTCTGGGTATTTAATCTGCTTAACAATACTGATTACCGTATTTTTCAGAGTATAAGACGCACCTTAGTTTTGGGAAGGAAAATAAGAAAACTGATTGGCAGGTGGATTGGCCTCCCAGAATGCCCCCAATCAGCTGTTCCCAGAGGTGAATTTTAGCAACAGGTTCCTTGATTGTGAGCTCTGTGCCTTGCTTTTTTTTTGGCTTTTTTTTTTTTTTTGGCTTTTTTTTCTGCCTCTGAAACTCTGTTTCAGAAAAAGCATTTTTCTGCCTCTGAAAGCCTCCGAAATAGAGCTTTAGAAAAAAAACTTCTGAAGCTCTGTTTGGGGGCTTCTTTTCTGAAACTTCTTTCAGCCTCTGAAACTTCCGTTTGAGAAGCTGGGTGGGGCTACATTGGGAGTATAAGAGACATCCAGATGTTCACCCTCTTTTTTGGGGGGAAAAGGTGCATCTTATAATCCGAAAGATACGGTATATTCTTAATCTCCACCCCTTTTTTCCAACCACTGGTAAAATAGATTCCATGTTTGATAGCATTCTGTGTCTTCTTTCTGCTTAATTTTCAATGTCAATCTATCCATTTCTGCACAGTCTTATTATCTCTTCATCTCGCGGTGTTTCTTCATTTTTCCAATGTTATGTGTCTATAATCCTCGCTGCTGTTACGACATGTAATATTAAATACATACTTTTCTTATCTAATTTTTTTGATATTATACCTAATAAAAAGAGTTCAAGTTTAAAATCTACATATTTCCCTATCATCTTTTCTAGCCACCTGTGTATCTTTGCCCAATTTTTTTTTGTTTTAGCAGAAGTCTATGATAAAATGTGCCCATGTCTAACATTTGCTAGACATATTTTTAAACATTTAATTGAGCCTGAAATTTCTGTTGTTAACTGAAACATTTGTTACGTGAGTTTTGCCCTTTCTTGTCACAATTGTTACTTTGTTTTCCCGAAAATAAGACTCAACCAGAAAATAAGCCCTAGCATTTTTCAGGTTGCTTGTAATATAAACCCTGCCCCAAAAATAAGCCCCAGTTAAGATCATCAGACAGATGGACGCACATTGTACCGAATTTCCCTGAACATAAGACCTAATGCATCTTTTGAAGCAAAAAATAATATAAGACCCGGTTTTATTTTTGGGGAAACACGGTAATTGAATCACGGCAGTTGATAAGTTAGTAACCAGTTTGTTAAGTGAATCTGGCTCCCCACTGACTTTGCTTATCAGAAGGTTGCAAAAGGAGATCACATAACCTGGGGCAGGGGTCTGCAGACCTGGCTCTTTTAAGACAGCAAAGAGGAACTCTGGGAGTTGAAGTCCACAAGTCTTAAAAGAGCCAAGTTTGCAGACCCCTGTCCTGGGGAAACAGCAATGGTCCTAAACCAGCTGCCAAGCATCTGAATTTTGATCACGTGATCCTGGGGATGCCGCAAAGGTCGTAACTGTGAAAAACGGTCGTAAGTCACTTTTCGTGGTGGTGTTGTAACTTTGAACAGTCACTAAACAAACAGTTGTAAGCTGTGAACTCCCTGTGTTTTTCATAGAAAGAATGATCTCCGCTATTGAGGCTATTTTCTTCTTTTCGATATTTTTAAATATCTGGGAATGCAAGAAAAGGGACTTTAAAAGAAAACATTCTAATTACAAATTCATTGTCTGCTAACAGCACCCTTGGATTTTTTTTTTCAAACACTCCACTAGTTCCTTTGGATAGATAATAGTTTATTTATGTATGATTGATGCCAGTCAATGTACATGGCAATTTAAATTCCATACAACTTCCCTTTCATTCTCCATGGAAATACTTTCTTTGTTGTTATGAAACAGAAACACATCAAATTTCTGAGTTTTATTTGTATTCACCCGTTTCATAAAAGAGAGAGCAAGCATTTAAAAAAAAAAAGATTTCTTTTTCTTTGTTCCCAGAAGTAAATACTGCATCTGGCCAGTTTTTTTTAAAGGAGCATGAAATGGCTAATTTTGTAATCTTTTCTGCAACAGGGTTCATCAATCATCGAGGTATGAACTGTACAGTCTTGGAAAAGATAAAGCTCGATGTTAGTTAATACAGAATTGGGGCAGTGGTGAAATCCAATTTTTTTAACTGCTGGTTCTGTGGACGTGGCTTGGTGGGCGTGGTGTGGCTTGATGGGCAAGGCAGAGGAAGGATACTGCAAAATCTCCATTCCTACCAATGATGGGTTGCCCCTGGTTCGGTCCGGTTCTATAGAACCAGTAGTAAAACCAGCGGGAGGCTCTGCCCATCCGCCAGGACATCATCACGGGTGATCTGTGCATGCGCAGAAGCATCTGCGCATGCATAGAAGTGTGCATGCTCCCATTGCGAACCAGTAGTAAAGATAAGTAGAACCCACCCCTGATTCCCATCTCACTCCAGAGGAAGGATACTGCAAAATCCCCATTCCTGGGGGAAGGATATTGCAAAATCCCTATTCCCATCCCACTCTGGCTGGCCAGAGGTTGCATTTGCCGGTTTTCCGAACTACTTAAAATTTCCGCTACCAGTTCTCCAAACTACTCAAAATTTCCGCTACCGGTTCTCCAGAACCTGTCAGAACCTGCTGGATTTCACCCCTGAAATGTGGGACTAAAGCTGAAGAAATTGATAGCATATACGCACACAGAAGAAGTCCAACCAACTCCCTTATATATAACATATCACACAGCATGGCTAGCTAAGACACTTAGAAAATGTTTTTTTGAAGAAAAAGAGAAACTTAAAAAATTATTTTAAAAATCCAAATAGATATGAGCAATAAATCATAGATGTTCCAATGCATACTATTTATATATAATGTAATGCAACAGCAATGCAATGCAATGTCATGCAATGCAACAGCAATGCAGCTCACCAGCTCAAATCCCCCTGCAACTCAGACTAATCTGAGCACAACCAAGCCCCCACCCAAACAGGACACACGCCCAGCCAATCAGAGCACAAAAAAACCCCCATCCACAGCCAAGCTCCCACCCAATCAGTTCAAACCCCCACTAGCAGTTAAAAGGAAGAAACAGCTGCGATCACACATTGCTCCTAGAAGCACGAAGCTGAAGCCGGAAGATGACGAATGAGACTTCATCGAAACGTCACCAAGACACTTCTAATTTTATACGGGAGAAAACCCAAATAACCAAAAATATATATATAAATGTAATGTTAATTAAAAGTGTTTATGCCAATATATATTATATTAATTATATTTTAATAGCTCCTTAATTAGCACCTGGGGAAATGAGGGGGAGAAGGGACAGACTATTAATGCTTCTTCCTATGTCTTTTCCTCTTTTTGTTGTTGTTTCATCTTTTTTAAAAAAAATTACCCTAGGGCAGTGGTGGCGAACCTATGGCATGCGTGCGAGAGGTGGCACTCAGAGTCCTCTCTATGGGCATCTGTGCCGTTGCCCCAGCCCAGCTCCGTAGCATTTCTCCCGCAGGGGGGAAAGAGAGAGGGAGGGAGGGAAAGGGAGAGAGGGAGAGGGGGGGAGGGAGGGAAAGAGAGAAATGATGTTGTTAAACATAATATTTCAAAAGAAGGAGAAAAAAACGAAGGGGCATGAAAGTGCATTTGTCATGTTTTTCTTAGAACAATTAGCTGAACTCTGCCTCACTTATCATTATTTTAGGTAATAAAAACCTCATTATTCAGGTTAAATCGCCATGTTGGCACTTTGCAATAAATAAATGGGTTTTGGGTTGCAGTTTGGGCACTCGGTCTCTAAAAGGTTCACCATCACTGCTCTAGGGTAAAGCTTATTTTATGTATACGTGTAATCCTTTCCTTTTCTTCCTTTTCGCCTTTGTTGTTGTTGTTGTTGTTATATATTTAATTAATCAAACTAAAACATTCGAAAAAGATTCTAGGGGGGGGAAAAAAGCTTCCCAAAGGCAAAACAGTAAAATGAAAGTTCGGAAATTACTCTTCAGATGGACCAGCCTTGGCTAATCTCAAAAAATAAACCCAGAAAAAGGAAAACAGGAATGAATGAACACAGTTAATATTTGGATAGGATAGGATGCTACCAGGAAATCTGAGGCTGTCCTGGGAAACTGAAACATATATTTGGAAAAAGCCCATGGGGCGTCACATACACCCTACTACTGCCATGAAAACTTCAGGGCTGTATCAAGAATAATCTCTGGGAGACCTTATCTCCCAGAGATAAGGATAAGTCAGATCCTATGGTGATGTTGCCATCCTTCAGGGGAAGCGGGGACCCTGGATATATTGTATAGTTTATTACTTTCTTCCTTATATCCCTCACAGCCTGTAACCTATTGATTTATAACCTTTATCCTGGCGCCTAGGCGCCCTGAGATTTTCTCACCTTTTGGGGGAATGTAAGGGGAGGGAGGGCCATGTGAGTTGAATCACTCTGAAAGCAGACAGAGGATGACCCTGAAAAAGTTCCCTTATCAAGTTCTCAGGACGGCCATTACAATAACATCTCCACACCTGCAGACTGGCTGAATCCACGTTGGACTGAAGGGTGGGGTTTCCAATTCCTTTATCCTATCTGTATTGCCTGAGGGAATTCAGAGTCTGCTTTTCTTTCATCTTGCTATCACTCCAGTTCAATAAAAGGTTCCTTTTGAAATGCCAAAATTTCAAAAGTCTTTACTTTCTTGAATGAGGAGGAGACTTCGGACCATACACTCTGCCTTTTCTTATTTCACAAATCAAGCAAAGGTAAGATTTCAGCAGCTGCCACAAAGAAGAGGGAGTCAAGCTATTCTCCAAAGAACCTGAGGGCAGGACAAGAAGCAATGGGTGGAAACTAATCAAGGAGAGAAGCAACTTAGAACTAAGGAGAAATTTCCTGACAGTTAGAACAATTAATCAGTGGAATGTGTTGACTTCAGAAGTTGTGGATGCTCCAACTGGAATTTTTAAGAAGAGATTGGACAGCCACTAGTCTGGAATGGTATAGGGCAGTGCTGTCTAACCTTTTCCAAACCGAGTGGCCAAAGCGCATGTGCGCCTGACCCCCCAAAATGAAATGTGTGCCACCCACATGCATATGTGTCCCTCCATGCATGCGCATGTCCCCCCTGCATGTGCCCCGCCTCCCCACGCATGTGAATGTTCCTCCCACATATGCCCCGCTCCTGCACATGTGCAGCCTCCCCATGTGCATGCAGCCCCCCGCATGTGCCCCCCCCAGCAATGCACGTTGCCCCCCCTGCATGTGCCCTGCTCCCCACACATGTGCACGCCCTCCTGCCAACATGCACATACCCCACCTCCCACACATGCGCACATGGACCCCTGCATGTATCCCCCCACAAATGCACACACAGCCTCTCTGCATGTGCCCCGCCCCCCATGCATGCACGGCAGAGCAAAACTAAACCGCATGGACCAGCTGATCATTGGAAATACTGGTTCAGAGGAACCGGTAGCATTTTTAAACTACTGATTCAACTGAACCAGTAGCTCTTTAAACTACTGGTTTGCCCGAACTGGTAGCTTTTTTTTTACTACCGGCTCCCCTGAACCGGAGTGAACCAGTAGCATTTTACCCCTGGTTGAGACTCTAGAAAGAGTGCAGAGAACAGCAACCAAGATGATTAAGGGACTGGAGGCTAAAACCTACAGTGAACGGTTGCTAGAATTGGGTATGTCTAGTCTAGTGAAGAGAAGGACCAGGGGAGACATGATAGCAGTGTTCCAATATTTGAGGGGCTGCTGCATAGAGGAGGGGCTCAAGCTATTTTCCAAAGGACCTGAAGTCCAGACAAGGAATAATGGATGGAAAATGGAGAAGGAGAGATTCAACCTGGAAATGAGGAGAAATTTTCTGACAATGAGAGCAATCAACCAATGGAACAGAAGTCGCCTTCAGAAGTTGTGGGAGCTTCATCACTGGAAGCTTTCAAGAAGAGACTGGACTGACATCTGTCAGAAATGGTGTAAGGTCTGCTTGGGTGAAGGAAGGGTGGGTTGGACTAGATGACTTACAAGGTCCCTTCCAACTCTGTTAATCTGTATCTGCATAACTATGAAAACCTCAGTCCCAGGAATAATAAACAGCAAGGAAGGGTACAGGTGTGTAGAGAGAGGGGAAGCAATGCTGATTGAAGATAATGGAAATTGTAGCCCAGCACATCAGACTGGGTAGAAGTACCAAGCTTACTTTCCAGCTTAGTTATTAGAACTATTGCAAGGGGAAAAAAAGATGCATAATATTTCAGAGGCGTTTATGATGTCCCTTTCCTTTGCAAAAGTGAGCATTCAGCACTATGAAGTCTCTTTAACCAGCCCTTTAGGCAGTAGTGAAATTCATTTTTTTTAACTACCGGTTCTGTGGGCGTGGCTTGGTGGGCATGGCAGTGGCAGTGGAAGGATACTGCAAAATCTCCATTCCCACCCCACTCTGGGGCCAGCCAGAGGTGGTATTTGCCGGTTCTCCAAACTACTCAAAATTTCCGCTACCGACGGAATTTCCCCTGCCTTTAGGGAAGGGGTCTCCAACCTTGGTAATTTTAAACCTGGAACACTTCAACTCCCAGAATGGCTGGGGAATTCTGGGAGTTGAAGTCCTCAAGGCTTAAATTTGCCAAGGTTGGAGACCCCTGTTTTGTTTTGTTTTTTAATTGAATTTATATCCCGCCCTTCTCCGAAGACTCAGGGCGGCTTACACTGTGTTAAGCAATAGTCTTCATCCATTTGTATATTATATACAAAGTCAACTTTTATTGACCCCAACAATCTGGGTCCTCATTTTATCTACCTTATAAAGGATGGAAGGCTGAGTCAACCTTGGGCCTGGTGGGACTTGAACTTGCAGTAATTGCAAGCAGCTGTCTTAATAACAGACAGACTTAGTCTGCTGAGCCACCAGAGGCTCAGGGAATGGGATCCGGCTACTTGCAAGGGCTGTTGCTGGATCAGACATGGCAGGTTCCTTAGAGCCACATCCCGTAAAGAACAAACCCCTGTAAATCTATTACTTTTAGAACTGCATCTGCCTGTGGCAACTGGGAGAAGGACGTCCATCTGCGCTTTGCAAACCCCTTTGCAAACTTCCACGCTGGGGAGGGGTGATCCCCTGACCACCATTTTAATGCAGCTTGCCAGCTGTTCCTTTCATCGCTTTCTCCCAGGTTATTATCCTCCAGGAGGGGAGTCCGAACAGGGAAACAGAGAGAGGATAAAAGCTTGGGGAAAATTGGGGAGGTTGTGGCGGGGCCGGGGTTGCGGGGGGGGAGATTTTCTTTCCTAGTTTATTTGGGTAATTTGATTCTTCAAGAAATGGAATCAGGTCTTGGGAGAAAAGATACAACAGCAGAACGAAATTTGAGAAGAATGGATGTGCCAAGCAGATTTTTGTACTTTGCATAACTCTAGAAAAGTGTGTGCATATTCAACAGCCTTTACAACACCCTGTTTCTGATCTGGAGTTAAAAGGAGAAAAGCTAAAAGGAAACTTAGATCCACACAGTCAGCCAGCAGGATTTCCATAACGAACATAGGCAAAGTAATGCCCTTAATTACATTAAAATTAAAGTATGTCGCTCAAAGGAGAAGGCTGGTAGGAAATAAAAGAACCCCCTTTGCATAGAAAGTGGAGGCATAATTTCTCTTTGAAGCAGAAATCCTTCACTTACCATGAACCTTCATCAAGGCTTCCGCTGTGGAAATGTCCATATATGGAATTGGAATGCTTGTACTTTCTTTTTTTTTAAAAAAAAAAGTTTTTTTTTATTTTGAACACATTAAAACACAAGACAAACATACAACATTTATATACATATCACTGTTTCTTATCAGCTATTCAGAGCGGTCCTTTCTTACTATTTATACATATCTTAATTCCATCTTCTACTTTTATATTATCTATCTTCCTTTATTTCCCCTACATTTTACCCTGTTATTCAATTTTCTTATCTTTCCTATTTTCCAACCATTCATACCATCTACACCAGACCTTATAATATTCTGTATCCTCTTGGATGCGTGTACTTTCAGCTTCAGCCAAAACAAACAAACAAACCAAAAAAGGGAAACTTGAATTGGTTTTTCTTTTCCCTAATAATAGTTTCAGAAGAAATAACTGACCAACACATAGACTGGAAACCAGAGACCTTTTTGCTGGGAATACTCAATAGGAAATATAGTAAAGAAATAAGCTATCTAATTTTACACGTTAAGAACAGCCGCAAGAATATCTTATGCACAGAACTGGAAAAAAGAGAATACACCATCGGAATAAGGAAAATTCTGGACTGTGCTAAGATGGATAAATTAACAAAGGAGATAAAAGAAAAAGAAGATACGGAATATTATATAGTACGGAATAAATTGTATAATTGGATAGAAATTAGAAATGGCAAATTGCGAAAAAGGGGAAAAGGTTAAAAAAAAGGGTAGTGCATCATACTAGCCCAGGGGTCAGCAACCTGCGGCTCTGGAGCCGCATGTGGCTCTTTCATCCCTCTGCTGTGGCACCCTGTCGCCGGTCGGCTCCACAATTGATAAGGCTTTCAGTTAAGGCAGATAGAGGATGCTGTGCTAGGAGGAGACTCTATAGTGGGAGAACTGGATTTCCGGTCAGCAGAGGAAAAAGGACGCCGTACTAGGAGGAGACTCTATGTTCTGTTTCCCTCCCCCAATACTCCCAACAAAGAGTCAAAGGCCTCCTCTTCTACTTTATTTACATAGATAAATGTCCTGGCCACGTCTACCCACGGGCCTGCCAAGTTTCTGGAGATAACGAGGAAATTATAGATAAGGCCAGAATTACTCACGAATATATTCTTCCCTCCATTGATACAGTTTGCCCGCACAAATTCATTGCTTTGTCCAAGACAAAAAACCAGGAAGTCCCGCCTCCTATTTATAGTCTCTGCAGATGTCACTGCATGACCATCATTCCTTGGCTTTATCCCAACACTTCTTCTGCTGCGCGCTCCGGTCACGTCTGCGCAGTCTTGCATCACTCCAAAACTGTTCTTGGGGCGTTGCCAAATCAGAAGAAGGCTCGAGAGAATCAGGCCTTGCTGGCCCCTCCTCCTCCCTTTGAGTGGGTGCCAGGGAGGGAGAGGGCCCAAGAGAAGCAGGGCTTGCCAAGTCTTCTCCCTCACTTTCTGAATCATCCGAGTCCAGGAGTCCGGGTCCAGGAACCTGGGTCACAACACTCTATGGTGTGGGCATTGGACTTCTGGTCGGCTCCAGAATTGAATGGGGGGCTTCCGGTTAGGATCTTTGCAGCTCTTTGAGTGTTTAAGGTTGCCGACACCTGTACTAGCCCAACTTCATAAAACCGCAAGGACATGACCCAACTCCAGATGCCAACGTAAGGAGAATAATCTTTCCCAAGAAATCAAGATAGCTCCAAGAAACCGGTCCACTATGCAGGGCGGGGCACTACTTTCGGTTTACAAAGGCATGAATTTCTCTTCCCTTCGTTCAATCTATACTCCTTCATCTCCAGGACTAACACAAGGCCCACAACAATAAAATGGTGCTGCTAAGCAGTAGAGAACAGCAAAATCTAATATCCTGTACAGCCAGCCATCCCACTTCATAGCCCAGACCCAAGAATAACCGAACCAGAGAAAGGTAACAGGCTTCATTCATTCCTGGTTTCAGGGCATAAATTTGGAGGGAAAAAAACAGAACTCCATTCTCCTTGACTTGTTTAAAGAAATCCTTCCCCACCCTCGGGGCTGAGTTTCTTCTTTCAGCTCTTTTCTTTAGATAATAATTGGGGGCTTAGATGCTCTTCTTGAGCCAAAAAGGAAGACTAATTTAGTATAGTTTTTCTCAACTTTGGCGATTTTAAGATGAGTGGACTTCAACTCCCAGAATTCCCCTGGCAGCAAATCCAGGTTGGTCCATTTCTCTCTCTCTCTCTCTCTCTCTCTCCCTCTCCCTCTCTCCCTCTCTCTCTCTTTTTCTCTCTCACACATGTGATAATTATGCTGGTACCAGGACTCAGGCAGGCCTCTAAACATATAGACATCTGCAAGAAGACAGCTGATATCATGGCTTGTTTTGGATATCTATAAAACTGTAATTTTATTAACTTAACCAACTGTGGCAAGAAAGTTAATAAAATGGGGCAAAACTCACTTAACAAGTGATTCACTTAACAACATAACTTTTGGGCTCAATTGTGGTCGTTGGTCGAGGGCTACCTGTACTTCCTTTTGGCTATTGGACAAAATAAACTGAAAATGTCAAGACAGCGATCCAGGCAGGGGTGGGCTGCTGGGGGTTCAGGAGAACCTCTAGCTAAGATTCTGTGCAGTTTGGAGAACCCCGAAATCCCACTCCTGGTTAGGCCCGCCCACACCACCCTGCCCCTCCCAGGAGTCCCCAAGTGGTTCATTTTGGATGCAGGTAAGTGCAGGGCACATGCGGAGGCTCAGGGAAGGCAAAAAACAGGCCTACTGGAATTTTAGGAAGGTCTCCAGAGCCTGGGGAGGCCATTTTTGCCCTCCCGGAGGCCAAAGGAAACATCCGAAGCCCAGGGAGAGTAAAAAGCCCCCCTCCCAGCCATGGTGCAGGAGGCCGATTAGACCACGCCCACCATAGCCACGCCCACTCAGCAACCAGGCAGAGAACCCCTTGCTAAAAAATTTTAAAGCTCACACCTGAATCCAGGTCTAAACAATCTCATAACAGGCTGTAGTGGCAATTGCACACAATTTTGTGACATTCTCCAGAAGTCATTGTTGACTTGTCTCCTAAGGAAAAGGATAAAGTGGTTATCGTTTTGAAGTTCACAATGATTGCGTAGAAATGGCATGATTAAATCCTTAGGCTCAGGTTAGTAAAAAGGAAAGTGGACAAGGATGCGGCCAGCAGTTTGAATGTGCCATCCAGCAAGGGCAAAATATTCTGTCAACATGATAATATTGAGTTTGGTTTCTATCATAAAAGCTGTTCTGGATTTGAAGTGGAGATGGTTGGAATGCTGTCAAAAAGATAAGCTACTGCAGTAAAATACTCTATGGTGGCCGCTAAACGTATTTTTTTCAATAAAATGCTACATGCGTTAGACACCCTTCCTCTGAAAACTGTAGATGTTTTATTTTTCAAAAAGAGCAATATGAATATTGATTCTACTGTCTGCTCCTTTTTACCCGTTCAGTATGCAATTCTTAATTTGCAAAATTGAAAAGCATTTGTGTTGAACGCAGTAAAAAAAATCTCAGCTAGCGTTAAGCAGCGGGGATTTTCCAGCACTATGTCAGCAACACAGATTTTTAACTGCATAAGCTTATATACTTTTTTAAATGTCTTTTTTTTTTTTTACTGTGTAAGCTAACTATGCCATTATTAGCACAGGTGCAATGAGGACTGCCGATAATGGATTTTAGTAAGAAATAATTATAACCCTTCCCCATAGAGGGCCTGGCTTTTGCTTTCAGGAACCCAGATATATTAATAGCTGTTTGTTTTTAATTTAGGAATGACCTCTTAGTAAGCCATAGTTCTCTTAGTCCAGGGGTCGGCAACCTTAAACACTCAAAGAGCCACAAAGATCCTAATTGGAAGCCCCCGTTTAATTCTGGAGCCAACCAGAAGTCCGGTTCCCCCATCATAGTCTCCTAGCCTGGCGTCCTTTTTCCTCTACCTATCCTAACCGAAAGCCCTATCAATTGTGGAGCCGACCGGCGACAGGGAGCCGCAGCAGAGGGATGAAAGAGCCACATGCGGCTCCAGAGCCGCAGGTTGCTGACCCCTGTCCTAGTCTGAAGGTAAAATTTATTTATTTATTATTTATTTATTTATTTATTATTTAAATTTTTATACCGCCCTTCTCCCGAAGGACTCAGGGCGGTTCACAGCCTGATAAAAAATACAAAATAATACAATATAAATACGATTAAAATATAATTAAAAAACTTATTAAATTGGCCACGGTTAAAATTTAGAATAAAAACCCATTAAAAACCCATAAGTTTAAAAACTAACCCAGTCCAGCGCAGATGAATAGGTGAGTTTTAAGCTCGCGACGAAAGGTTCGGAGGTCCGGAAGTTGACGGAGTCCTGGGGGGAGTTCGTTCCAGAGGGCGGGGGCCCCCACAGAGAAGGCCCTTCCCCTGGGCGCCGCCAGACGACACTGTCGCGCCGACGGCACCCTGAGGAGTCCCTCTCTGTGAGAGCGCACGGGTCGGTGAGAGGTATTCGGTAGCAGCAGGCGGTCCCGTAGATAGCCCGGCCCTATGCCATGGAGCGCTTTGAAGACGTTCACCAACACCTTGAAGCGCACCCGGAAGGCCACAGGTAGCCAGTGCAGCCTGCGCAGGATAGGTGTCACGCGGGTGCCACGAGGCTCCTCTATCACCCGCAGCTGCATTCTGACTAACTGAAGCCTCCGGATGCCCCTCAAGGGAGCCCCATGTAGAGCATTGCAGTAATCCAGACGAGACGTCACAAGGGCGTGAGTGACTGTGCATAAGGCATCCCGGTCTAGAAAGGGGCGCAGCTGGCGCACCAGGCGAACCTGGTGGAAAGCTCTCCTGGAGACGGCTGTCAGGTGGTCTTCAAAAGACAGCCGTTCATCCAGGAGAACGCCCAAGTTGCGCACCCTCTCCATCGGGGCCAATGACTCGCTCCCAACAGTCAGCCGTGGACTCAGCTGACTGTACCGGGATGCCGGCATCCACAGCCACTCCGTCTTGGAGGGATTGAGCTTGAGCCTGTTTCTCCCCATCCAGACCCGTAGGTAAAATCTTGACTCCTGCTGATTTCATGGACATGGCCAGATATTTTTTTCTTGGCAGCAACAAAGAAATATTTACCCATTCTCTTCTTCCAGGGTGCTTTTTTAACTTCCTAGTCTGTAAAATCTCCATTCCCACCCCACTCCAGGGGAAGGTTACTGCAAAATCCCCATTTCCTCCTGATCAGCTGAGATTCGGGAGGCAGAAAATAGATGGGGGCGGGGCCAGTCAAAAACTTTTACTACCGGTTCTCCGAATTACTCAAAACTTCCACTACTGGTTCTCCAGAACTGATCAGAACCTGCTGAGATCCACCTCTTGTAGAAGGAGACAACACAAAATAAAGAATGAATGTAGGTGTACTTTGTACTCCAAGAATATAAACTTCGATTCTTTAAATCTCAACTCTTTCAGTAGAAGTATAACCTTGGTAATGTTCCTCCCTTGATAATTCTTTGAAAATACTGACTTTCTTGCAGGTACCATAGTTATAATCTATATATTTGCAGCCTCTTGAGGGTTCATACTCTCAAAGCTGCAAATTAACAATTAAATATGTTGCTGCATTTCAGACCTAGCAACTCTGCATTCCAGGATGGGCTATCGAGAAATTCCACATTTCAAAATACAGGTAGTATCTATCTGGACATGAAGATCCTCTAAGGAGGCCCTCTTCCAAGTCCCCTCACCAAGGAGGAGATGTGCATCTCTTGATGAGGAAAAAAAATATTTTCAGTGGTAACACACACACCCTTTTATCAGGGGTGGGACCCTACTGGTTGAAAAACAGGTTCGCTGAGCACAAACATGCGCAGTTTCCATGAAATTGAACTGCTGGCATTGCAAACGAGGAAAGGAGCAAGGAAAACAGCTGAGGAGGGCCAATTCAATCTGCCACCCCTAATCAGCTGGGCTTCAGAAGCAAAAATAAAGGTCACCATAATGCAGAGGCAGGCGGGCGGGCCCACTTTCACAGCAACAGAGAACCGGTTCGCTCTCGGCAGGAAGTGGAAACTACCGGTTCGGCCAAACCAGTCTGAACCGGTAGAATCCCACCACTGCCTTTTATAGAACTCCTGGCCCAAGAGGCTTCAGTGGTGCCCATTTGGGCACCATTTCTATTTTTCTACGCTTTTTAATTGGATTTTAATTGTCTTTTAATTCATAATGTTTTTGATTATGACTTGTCTTGCTGTTTGCCTAGTTTACATAGAATAGAATAGAATAGAATAGAATAGAATAGAATAGAATAGAATAGAATAGAATAGAATAGAATAGAATTTTTTATTGGCCAAGTGTGATTGGACATACAAGGAATTTGTCTTGGTGCATATGCTCTCAGTGTACATAAAAAGACAAGATACATTCATCAAGAATACTAAGGTACAACACTTAATGACAGTCATAGGGTACAAATAAGCAATCAGGAAACAGTCAATATCAATATAAATCATAAGAACATACGTTCTCATTTTGCGTTTAGCTGGTTTTTATTGTATACGTTGTTATTCAAGTTGTATTTTTAGAGCATGCCATTGTAAACCACCAGAAAGCTTCAGCTATTGGGCGGCTTAAAAATGGCAAAGTATGAATAAATTAAAGAGTTGATGATTTGATGTCTGCCCAGAATGGGATAAGACCAAGGCATTCTTTATTTTATCTATTTACTATTATGTATTGCAAAACTATTATTCTGTCAGTTGTAAATATCTGTTGCCTTGTTGCATCCATATCTTGAAGTTCTGCTTTTAGCATGTAGTCCTTACTCCAATTGAAAAAGACCAGTGACTCACTGTAAGTTTACCAGTTTTTCACTAAGAAAATAATTGTATGGATTCGCTCTAGTTGCTGGTTTTCTTTCTTCCTTCCTTTTTTTTTTTTTTTTGAGCAAGTTTTTTCCCCACCACAAAACATACAACAATAAAAGAGGCAGCCAAGGCCTGGTCTAGGCAGGAAAATCCAGGTGGAAAACAATATAGTACCCTGGGCCATCCAGCATTTGGAAGGTGGGAACAATAAAATCAAGATAGTGTCTTGATTCATTGCAACTGTTTTTAGGTGCAGCATAAAACAAAAAAACAATTACAAAAACCAGACAGTTTGTGTCTGGGTGTTTTATCCTTGGGGTGGACAAGCTTCTGCCTTAATGCATTTTTTAGTTTAAAGTGTGTATGGTTGAAAATCTTCCTGAGATTTTCAGATATTCTTGCAACGTATGGAATGACAGTGTTGCTTCGTTTGTTGTTCTCTTTTTGTCTTTTATGGAGGAGCTCCTGCTGGGTCCTTTTTTGGGATTTGATGAAGACCCAGTTGTGATAGCCACAAGTTCTGAGGGCTTCCTTGACTTCCTTGACATGTTTTAGTTCTTTTTCTTTTCTATCTTTGCTGGTAGGCAAATTTTCACCCCAATAGTGTAGGATTCTGAACACTTCCATTTTGTGTTCCAGTACGTGGTGAGAATCAAAATGTAGACATTGATTTGTGTGTGGAGATTTTCTGTAAACTTCAGTGTTACGGCTTCTGTCTTCTTTAATGTGTACTGCACAGTTCAGGAAGGCCAGACTATTTTCAATCAATCAATCAATCAATCAATCAATCAGAATAGAGCTGGAAGGGACTTGGAGGTCTTCTAGTCCAAGTCCCAGCTCAAGCAGGACACCCTATACTATTTCAGAAAAATGACTGTCCAGTCTCTTCTTTAAAACCTCCAGTGATGAAGCACCCACTATGTCAGACCTGGAAGCCATCTTTTACATTTGGGCCTTCAGGCCTGCCACATTTTCTACTAAGGGAAAATGGGAGGGGGGATTGCATAGAGTATGGGTGATATGTAGTCAAAATAACATTCCTTTCTCAGAGAGTCAAGGACGCCTTGCTCTGGATGATTGGGAGGTGTCTCCAGTTTGGACGGTGGATGATTGGACCATGTGATGGAAAAGTAAGTGCTGGGCAGGGACTTGAACTTTCACATGGGTGGGGAAAACCTGGAAACTTTAAGATTCAGGTTTTCCCAGATGTGCCAATATGACATCTTCAATAAAAAGGAACTTTGAGGAACCTCAGGCCTTGGAGTCTTCTTTCGTTGGGAGTGTTACTTGGAACCCCAACACAAAACTTCTGATGGCAAGCTTAATCATTTACCTTAATCGTTTTACTCAACTGTTGAGACTGAGCACCAAGGTTTTGAGTTTTCTTAACATCTTCCCTTAACATTTCCCGTAACATCTTCCCAAGTGAACTTAATGTATCTGTCCACAGACTTGATATGTTTGGTGAAGGCTTCCAATTCCTGTGTTTTGATCTTGACCCAAGTATCGTCCACATATCTACTACCAGCGAGTGGGTGAATTCCTGTGAAGATGTTTAGGGCTTTGGTTTCTACCTCTTCCACGTAGAGATTGGCTACCATAGGAGACACAGGTGAACCCATGGAATAGCTGTGTTTCTGTCTGTAGAAACCTTCATTGTATTTAAAATAGGTAGTGGTCAGGCAGAGGTCCAGCCAAGTACATATGTGGTCTGGGCTGAGATTGGTTCTGACACCTAATATGCAGTGTTGTAGCAGTCATTTCTTCACTACTGTGACAACTTCAGTTGCTGGAATGCAGGTGAAGAAGAGTGAAGTCACATCATAAGAAATCATAGTCCATCCAGATGCAGTTTCAGTTTCGAAACCTTGCTGGCAAAGTCCCGCAAATTGTTGATGTGATGGGTGATGTTGTCAACCAGAGGTTCTAATAAGGTGGTTAGATGTTTTGCAATGTTGTCGGTCAGGGGCGTCAAACTCGATTTCATTGAGGGCCGCTTCAGGGTTGTGTTTGACCTCAGGGTGGGTGTGGCCAGGGTGGGCATGGCCAGCTCGACATCACTCATGTCGGGAGGCGGCTGTGGTGAAACCCGAGGACTCTGCCAGCGAAAACGGGCTTCCCGAGCTCCATTTTCAGCTGCGACGGCTTCCTGCAACCCTCTGCCAGTGAAAATGGAGCTCAGGAGGGCTGTGGGCCTGTCATTCACTATTTCCAGGTTGGCCCCACAGGCCAAAATCTAAGCACCCGACGGGATGGATCTGGCCCACGGGCCTTCAGTTTGACACTCCTAGTTGTAGGTGATGGAGTTGATGTTGCTGACAATTGCTGAGTCAAGGTCCTGCTTTGTGGATTTGGGGACATGGAGTAGCTTCCCCAGGGTAAAGGCGGTAGTATTGTGGCTTGTCAGTGGCATTGTCCTTCAGTGGTTGTTGCAGGAAATCAATGACGTTTTTCTTAAAACTGCTGGTAGGATCTCTCTTCAGAATCTCCTATGTAGCCGTGCCCTTCAGCAGAGTGTCCATCTTGGCTTTGTAGTCATCTGTGTTCAGGATAAATATTTGGGTCTCTTCTTATTTACAACACAGTCCTTTCAGCAGTTCCAAGAAGCTTCCACACCCATTTGAACCAGGGGTGAAATGCTCCCAATTCGGACCGGATCACGCGATCCAGTAGCAATGGGGACGGGGAGTTCAGAGAACCGATAGCAAAAATCCCTGCTCCCCCACCACCACCACCCATGCCTCACTGTTTCTCTTCTCTGTCCCTGAAGCTCTCGGTGGTGATATAGCTGCAAACGGCCTTAAATGACTGCCGCGGTGCTTCAAAGGGCCACAGCTGATCAGCACTATAGGTAGTAGACTGGTGCTTCTATTTTTAAAGAAGATAGACCGATGCGCTCCCAAAAAAAGGCAATTAGTAGACCGGTGCCTCTATTTTTAAAAATGCCCCTTTGGGATTGCAATCTGAGATGAGTGAAAGGAAAAGCTGTGTACAAATATTACGAATTCTCTTGAAAGCTTACTATGAATATAGCTCATTTGGAAATAAAAGTACCTACATGTGATTTTACCCCCTAAGCAGAACTTCAAGGATGCTCCTAGTAACATCAGAATTGCGTGTAACGTGAACTTTAGTTTTGCAATGGTTGCAACACCTGCTCCTAGTTAAGAATTGTTGGGGGGAGAGCTTTTAAGATTAGGGATATTTTAAAAAGTCAGCTACAGTTCATCTTTGTAACTATAACATTACAAGATGTTAAAAACAGAATGTCTAGAAATGATATAATAATAATGAGCTATGGTGGCACAGTGATTAGATTGCAGTATTGCAGGCTAACTCTATCCACTGCCACCAGTTCAATTTTCATTGACTCAAGGTTGACTCAGCCTTCCATCCTTCTGAGGTCAGTAAAATGAGGATCCAGATTGTTGGTGGCAATAGGCTGACTCTGTAAACTGCTTAGAGAGGACTGTAAAGCGGTATATAAATCTAAGTGCTATTGCTATTGTTATGAGCTAAATAAAGGGGTGTATTTAGGGTGGGCTATTGGGGGTTCACAGGGGTTTGGGAGAACCTCTAGCTAAGATTCTGTGCAGTTCAGAGAACCCCCAAATCCCATTCCTGGGTGCCCCACCCCACCACGCCCCTCCCAGGAGTCCCCACATGGGCTGTTTTGGATGCAGGTAAGTGCAGGGCATGCGTGGAGGCTTGGGGAGGGCGAAAAATGAGCCTCCGGAACCTGGGGAGGCCATTTTTGCCCTCCCGGAGGCTCAAACAAAGCCGACAGAGCCCGGGGAAAGCAAAAATGCCCTACCTGTTGTGCTGCAGGAGGCCAACTAGGCCACGCCCACCATGGCCACGCCCATCCAGCAACCAGGCAGAGAACCCCTTGCTAAAATTTTTGAAACCCACCCCTGGCTATATGTGCTTATTGCTGACATTGTAAGACCCAAGTTTTAGCAGAGATCTGTTATATACTTGATCAATAGATAAATGAAGTATATCCTTAACAATTACCAGCTATAAATCACAATGAGGTGAAGAAATGTACATTTTTTTAAAAAAAAGAAAAACTGACTCCTATTTGTCATGGTTTCTATCGACCACAGCGATTATACATTCTCTTTATTCCCAAAGCTGACTCTTAAATCTGATCACTAGATTTATGTCAGAAAAGTCGCAAAATTAGGAAGCCATAGATATAAAGGAGTTTTCTGTTTAATAGCACACTTGAATCCTTCTCTTTCTAGATGTCCGTTATGATATCTAGATATTACTTATTGCTTTTTTTTTTTCAAATTTTCTTCATCTATTTTTATTTCCTTTTATCTATATGCACAAACATACACACATTAAGGTGTGTGTAGGTGGGATGCAGTGGCTCAGTGGCTAAGATGCTGAGCTTGTCAATTGCAGTTCAGAGGTTAGAATCCCTAGTGCCGCGTAATGGGGGGAGCTCCCGTTACTTGTCCCAGCTTCTGCCAACCTAGCAGTTCGAAAGCACGTAAAAAATGCAAGTAGAAAAATAGGGACCATCTGTGGTGGGAAGGTCACAGCGTTCCGTGAGCCTTTGGCGTTTAGTCGTGCCAGCCACATGACCACGGAGACGTCTTCAGACAGTGCTGGCTCTTTGGCTTTGTAACGGAGATGAGCACTGCCCCCTAGAGTCGGAACGACTAGCACATATGTGCAAGGGGAACCTTTACGTTTACTTCATGTGTGTATACACACACACATTACTTTATGTGTGTGTATATGTACATAGAGAGAGAAAGTGAGATATTCATACAGTATTAAGTAACAATAAAGTGACAATCTCACTATTAAGTAATTGGTTCAAAAGTGAAATGATTATCATATAACTAATACTTTGATGTGAATTTCAGTGATTCTTTTTTATCTTATATTCAATTTATACTCTGGATGAAAAGTTCAATAATCATGCTTGTAACACAGACATCCTAAACAGCAACTAATATTACTCTACTATATTTTTTTTATTTTCTCTTTTTGTAGAATGTTCATAATTTTAATCATATTATATGAAGCCCACTGCATTGAAACCTGTATTAAAATAATACAATGTATCATGATTTAAAACATTACAATAATAAAAAGAAGTAGACTTCTGAGGATAGTACAATTTAGGTGTTTAAATTTATATTCAAATTTTTAAATGCAGTCACTGCAATATACAGTACATTTTTATATCATACACAGCAAATTGGCAATTTCTCTATTAAGCAGGATTAGTTTCCAGCCAACAAGAGACAGAATTTATTTTGCCAAGAGAAGAGAACATGAAAGTGTATAATTTGATTGTCATGCAACTAAATGCTTTAGCTTGTTTTCCCATTCTGAGACTAAATTATGCAAAAGTGTGGGAAAGGATATTTTTTAAAAGAACAGAAAAACTGAATTCCCTTTGTGTCAGACAAAACTGCACCGAAGAAGCCACAGCAGGGGGGTTTTTTCCCCCTTGTTATGAACTGTTTCCTAGTTTCTCATTTTTAATTATGCAACTAAAACCTTCCAAATTATACAATATTGATAAGAGTGAGAAAAGACATTTTGAAAAAAGCCAAATTCCCAAATCCCCCTTTTACGGGGCAAAATCTGGGCAAAATAGCTTTGCCACAACAGTTTTATAGACAGGGAGCCTTCTATGTCAATGTATCAGATCAGGTTGGATAATTTTTTGCCTGGAAACCAGAAATTTCAAAGGTGCCAAACAGAGAGACAAATACAAGCAGGGCTGGGCTGCTGGGGGCTCGCAGGGGTTCAGGAAAACCTCTAGTTAAGATTCTGTGCAGTTTGGAGAACCCCCAAATCCCACTCCTGGCTGGCCCCACCCACCCCGCCCCACCCCTGCCAGGAGTCCCCACGCAACCTGTTTTCGATGCAGGTAAGTGCAGGGCATGCGCGGAGGCTCAGGGAGGCTCAGGGAGGGTGAAAAACGGGCCTACCGAAGTTTGGGAAGGCTGGAAATGGGCCTGTTTCTGGCCTCCAGAGGGCCTCCAGAGCCTGGGGAGGCCATTTTCGCTCTTCCAGAGGCTTGAGAAATGCCTCCAGAGCCCAGGGAGGGCAAAAAAAACACATACCCGCTGTGGTGCAAAAGGCTGACTAGGCAATGCCCACCATGGCCACACCCACCCAACAACTGGGCAGAGAGCCCCTTGCTAAAATTTTTGAAACCCACCCCTGAATATAAGGCAATGAAATAACAATGAACAAAAATGAGTCAATGTGGGGGTGTCACAGACAATGTTGCAAAAGTCAAGATGGAACTATAAGGATATGGTCGAAGCTCTACCTGTGGCCCACATAAAAAGAGTTTTGATCAAGGCTTATTGTCATTGCCTCGAAGTTCTTTGGATAACTCTAAAGCAAGGAGTAACTTCTTCCATGTTGCAACCAAGAAGAATAGAATAGAATAGAATAGAATAGAATAGAATAGAATAGAATAGAATAGAATAGAATAGAATAGAATAGAATTCTTTATTGGCCAAGTGTGATTGGACATACAAGGAATTTGTCTTAAGTGTATATGCTCTCAGTGTACATAAGGAGAATAAAATATACGTTCTTCAAGATTAAAAAGATATAACACTTAATGATAGTCAAGGTTACTAATAAGCTATCAAATCGTACTAGGAAACTAGACTAAACTAACAGAGTTGGAAGGGACCTTGGAGGTCTTCTAGTCCAGCCCCCTGCTCAAGCAGGAGAACCTATACTATTTCAGATAAGTAGCTGTCTAGTTTCTTCTTAAGAACATCCAGTGATGGAGCACCCACGATTTCTGAAGGCAAGCTATTCCATTACATAGATTGGTCTATGAAGTGTACATGCAGCCAATCTTGGCTGTTCTCAAACAAGAGGGCTAGAACTGGCTAATACTTGGATAAGAGACAACTATGATATCTCAGGCTGATCTAGGGAGTTTAAAATCTTTCTGGTATGGAAAACCACTTTTTTTTAATCATTGAGAAGAAAACATATGGAGTAGTCCAGAAGTTCAACCTTATCTTGAAGTGGGGCTTTTTCTTCTTCCAAAATTATTTTACTCAACTTAATATTAACACAACGGATGGAGCTAAGGCAAAGAATGCAGAGTTTCTCAGTGTTAGCAACTAAGGTGTAGCTTTCAGCTGCCAGAATCCCCCAGCCAGCAAAACTGCACATCTATTGTCAGATCGCAACTTGCAAGTTATTGGAACAGAATAGAAAAACAGAGTTGGAAGGGACCTTGGAGGTCTTCTAGTCCAACCCCCTGCCTAGGCAGGAAGCCCTACACCACTTCAGACAAATGGTTATCCAACATCTTCAGACAAATGATTATCCAACTTCTTAAAAACTTCCAGTGTTGGAGCATTCACAACTTCTGAAGGCAAGTTGTTCCACTGATTAATTGTTCTAACTATCAGAAAATTTCTCCTTAGTTCTAAGCTGCTTCTCTCCTTGATTAGTTTCCGCCCATTGCTTCTTGTCCTGCCCTCAGGTGCTTTGGAGAATAGCTTGACCCCCTCTTCTTTGTGGCAGCCCCTGAGATATTGGAACACCGCTATCATGTCTCCCCTAGTCCTCCTTTTCATTAAACTACAGTACTTTTGTTTTAATTATTTGTTTCCCGCTATTGAGTTACTATTAACTCAATAGGAGTTGAGGAAGGAAGGAGGTGAACAATGCCGTCCTCCTCCTATTTTCTTCACAGCAACCCTGTGAGGTGGGCTGAGCTGAGAGAGGGAGGACTGGCTCAAAGTCAACTAGATGGCTTTCATGTCTACGGAGGGACCTGAATTTTTTAGCCTGGTGCCTTAACCGTTAGACCGAACTTGTTGTGCCTCGTCCTCCCTCCTCTCCTCAGCCGGGCCCCTTCCGTCTCCTCCCGGGCCTGCTATCAGACTCAGAGTCTGATAATGAAGATGAACAGCCTGTCATGCCTCCAACCCTGCCCCCCCCCCGCCCGGGCCCTGGCCCCATGGCCAGACAGGATGTCAGGAATGAACAAACAAACCTCACTCATACTGCATGTGTTCCTTTGGCTCAGCCATCAGAGGAAGTCAGCCACGGATTGGAATTACTTGGGCCTTCTCCTTCTGACCCCTCCCTTTCTCAAAAAGCAGAAAACAATTCAAAGTGGGAGGATCCTCGCTTGTGGAGATCTGAGAGGCGATGCCAGCAGAAGGAAGGGAGGGGCAGGCCTGGATAAATGCTGAGTCATGGAGCCACACCCCACAGCCTATATAAGAGACCTGCTTTTGACATTCCTTGAGTCAAGCAAAGTCTCATCTAGTTTGCTGAAGTCACAACTTGGATTCCTGCCTGCCCTGAGAAATCTGAAAGGAATTTGGCAAAGCTGCAGAGGCTTCGTGGCCATGCTTCGTCAACTTCCGGACCTCCGAACCTTCCGTCACGAGCTTAAAACACACTTATTCATCTGCGCAGGACTGGATTAGTTTTTAAATTTGTGGGTTTTTAATGGGTTTTTATCATTTATTCTAAATTTTTAATCTCGGCCAATTGAATAAGTCTTTTAATTGTATTTTAATAGTATTTATATTGTAATATTATTGTTTATTTTATCTGGCTGTGAACCGCCCTGAGTCCTTCGGGAGAAGGGCGGTATAAAAATTTAAATAATAAATAAATAAAATAAATAAATGCTTGATATGGACTTCCTAGACCCGGTCGTTGGAGGGGGAGGGGGATACGACAGAACTGCTCTCTATTGCAACCCTATAAACATTGTCTTTTAGGAAGAAAAGGGATAGCTCAGGCAATAGAGAAGCCTGTTATTAAAAACACAGAGCCTGCAATTACTGCAGGTTCGAGCCCGGCCCAAGGTTGACTCAGCCTTCCACCCTTTATAAGGTAGGTAAAATGAGGACCCAGATTGTTGGGGGGGCAATAAGTTGACTTTGTAAAAAAAATATACAAATAGAATGAGACTATTGCCTTATACATTGTAAGCCGCCCTGAGTCTTCGGAGAAGGGCGGGGTATAAATGTAAACAAAAAAAAATGGGGTGTACATAAAACAAACAAGGGTTTCATTAAGCAGTTGTGGCTGCTAATGTGTACTTTTTCTGGCACGCGCACACACACGCACACACACACACACACACCATCATACTCCCATAGTCTTTGCTGCTTTGTTTTACAATGTTTTTCGCTTCTTTAAGAGAAAAAGAAATACACAAGGAAAAAAAATACTTGTTTGCCTACTGCACTTAAACCAAAAGGAGGCATGATTTTCACTCTGGCTTAGTGAAGTTTATTTTTATTTTGTATTTATTTTATTTTGTCACAACAGTATATATAAGCATAAGCATGAAATAACTATACGATATATAAGCATATATATATAATCATAATAATGTAATGACTATATAAAATTGAATACAATCAAAAGGAACATTAGGACAGGAACTGTTGTGTCTTGTCCGCTCTCACCGCAGCCGGGCCCTTCTTATCTGCTCCCGAACACGGAGGAATGTATGCCTCCTGGCCCCAGTCCTGGCTCCATGCCCAGACAAGCTGCAGAGGAGGGGGCACCTCCCGGCCCCAGCCCTGGCTCCATGCCCAGGCAAACGGAGCAGCTAGACCCCTCCCCCTCCTCCACAGCATGTGAGCCTGAGGAAAGTTTACTTCCAACAACTGCTGATTGGAGTGACCCTCGCATCAGAAGACTGGATAGGCGGAGGCAACAGAAGGAAGGGAGGGGCAGGCCTTAATGAGTGCTGAGTCATGGAGCCACACCCCATGGCCTATATAAAGGATCTGCTTTCTGGCAGTCTCTGAGTCAGGCAAAGTCGAACTTATCTTGCTGAAGTCACTTACTGGTCTCCTGCCTGCTCTGAGGACTTTGCTAGGACTTTGGGCAGAGCTGCAGAGGCAAGCCTGATTCGGATTTCCCTGACCCGGCCGTCAGCGGAGGAGTGGGACACGACAGGAACGGTAGGCACGCTGGTGCTCTTATGCACGCCCCTTACAGACCTCTTAGGAATGGGATGAGGTCAACAGTAGACAATTTTTTGGTTGAAGCTATGGGGATTTTGGGAAGAGACCACAGAGTCAGGTAGTGTATTCCAGGCATTTACAACTCTGTTACTGAAGTCGTATTTTCTGCAATCAAGATTGAAGCGGTTAACATTAATTGATTAATGTTTTCTAAATCACGGCGAATGCTTCAACATTATATGTCAGCTGAACCACTGCGATTTGTTCAACAAACCATGATGAAAACAAATAATGGCCTGTGGTCCGTCCCCCCCATCATACTAACTCTCTGTTAACAGCTTATTCCAATTTACTTGGCTCTGGCACGGCACAAGCCATAAACCAGCCTTGCCAGATGGGCTTGCGCAGCCCGCCAATGTCAGCCGGTGAGTAATTTACTTTAATTTACCAATGTTGTAAGCCATTGCTACTCCTTTGGACAGATCTGGAGCCACTCTTATTTATGCTGAAACCAAGGGGAGAAATTGGGATGGTCTAACCCACAGCTCTCCAAAAGAATTAAGGAAAACCATAGAGATAAATCTATCAACGGCCGTCAGCCCGGTAGAGATAAATTGCAGCTCCATCAGACCATACTAAGCAAGAATGGGGAGGTCATCATTTTCATGTCCTGTTTATGAGGAACCAGAGGGGGCCCCGGTAGAAAACCTGCGGTGCTCAACATATTGTTAGACATAAATTTCCTGTGACATCCACCAGATGGGCCAAAGATGTTGGAGAGTCCTGGTTTCCCACTTCTATCCGCGATCCTAGTTATGAAAAATTGAAGCTGGGCTACCTGGACTCTGGTTTGCTCTATTAAGCTGTTGTAAGCAGCAGAGCTGTTTTATTGCTGCCCCGGACAGAAGAGGTGTGCAAACAGAAAAAGGAAAGTGCAGCTGTTGACTAGTGGAGACCAATGGAAACAATTACCTTGAAATTGAATCAAGTGGAAGGAGAGCATTAATGTCACCCACCCTTGGCTGCACAATGCAAGGCTGAATGTTACTTCAACAGCTGCTGCCAACGGCTTTATGAAGTTGTGGTCCATCCGACACAGAAGCTGGAGATGAAGTGAATTCCCTTATTCTGTCAAGTGCGTATTTTTCTCATTATTCAACACTTAACGGGGACGACAGCCAAAATTAAATAGCCAGTCGTCTTCTGCACCATTATGGCTCCTGCATGATTGCTTCAAATTAAATCTAGCGGTCAATGAAATAGTCAATATTTAATTTACTCATTGCAGGTGGCCATGTATCGTTGGTTATGATATGGTTTAATGGCGGAGATACTAGTATTTATCACTTTTTTTAAGGCACTGGATGAAAAAAAAAAAAGGCCGTGTACTTTGAAGGGCGTGTGCGAAACTTTTTTTTTAAAAAAAATCACTTTTGCATTACTTGTTGGAAAATGCAGATGGTTGCAGAACTCACTACGTCGCTCGGTGTGTGCTGGCTGATCTATGCAGTGGTGGGATCCTGACGGTTTAACAACCAGTTTGGTGATCACGCACTCCGCGTGTGCCTGACGCGCAATGCACACACGTGCACAGTTTTACAAATACTTACCTTCCGCGCAGTGGTGAAATGTAAAATGTGTTACTACCAGTTCTGTGGGCATGGCTTGGTGAGGGGGGTAATGTGACTGGGTGGGTGTGGCGAATTTTTTTTATATACTTTTAAAAGCATTTTTTCTACAACCTCTTTGGCCAAACAGGTTGCAAAAAAATGCTTTTAAAAGATTCTACGATCCCAGCTGAGCCGGGCGATCATCAGAGACTTTTTTTTTAATTTATAAAAGCATTTTTTCTACAACCTCTTTGGCCAAACAGGTTGCAAAAAAATGCTTTTAAAAGATTCTACGATCCCAGCTGAGCCGGGCGATCATCAGAGACTTTTTTTTTAATTTATAAAAGCATTTTTTCAGCCGAAGAAAAAATGCTTTTAAAAGTTAAAAAAAAAACTTCTGATGATCGCATGGCTCAGCTGAGCATAGGGGTGGGCAGGGATTTTTGCTACCGGTTCTCTGAACCACCTGCTGCCATTGCTACCAGATTGGGCGATCCAGTCCGAACCGGGAGCATTTCACCCCTGCTTTCGCGTTATTGCTGGGAAGTAACACAGCTGAGGCGCAGCAATCCTCTCTGCCACGCAAATCAGCTGAGAAGATATAGTTCAGTAAAGCGCAGGGGTGAGCGGGCAGGCCCACCTGATCATCGAAGCTCAACGAGTAGAATTCCACCCCTGGATCTATGCAGCAGGAAGGAGGAAGGCAAGACAAATTCTGCTATTAGAATTCTTCATTCTTTATTGCCCAAGTGTGATTGGATCAAAAAGAAATTTGCCTCCGGTGCATAGGCTCTCAGTGTACATACAAGCAACAAGTGATAAATCATGATCGTAATCATAAAGTCATCACCAATCATAAGATACAACATTTAGTGATAGTCATAGGATATTGATAAAAGCAATCAACATAAATCATAAGATACAAATAACAAAGTTATAAGAAGCTAAGGAAATAGGTAATAGGAACGATGAGAAGGATAGTAGTAATAGTAATACAGCCCTATTAGGTGGTTTGACAACCTAGGGCATAAGATAGGGTTGTGGGAATTAGTTGTTTAGCAGAGTGACAGCATTGGGGCGGGATTCTACCAGTTCGGACCGGTTTGGGCAAACCGGTAGCTCCGACGATCAGTTGGGAGCAAACCGGTTCGCTTCGACGATCAGATCGGCCTGCCCACCCGCCCCTGCTCTTTACTTACCTTTACCTTCTCAGCTGTTTGGCGTGGCAGAGCAGATTGCCGCACCTCAGCTGTGTTACTCCCAAGTGGTAACACACAAGGTTAGTATTTGTAAAATTGTGCACGCATGCATAGCACGCATTAGGCGCGTGAAGCACGCAATCACCAAACCGGATGTTAAACTGGCAGCATCCCACCACTGGACAACCATGTTACTAACTTGAGAACCGCAGTGATTCACTTAACAACCATGTTACTAACTTGAGAACCGCAGTGATTCACTTAACAACCATGTTACTAACTTGAGAACCGCAGTGATTCACTTAACAACCATGTTACTAACTTGAGAACCGCAGTGATTCACTTAACAACCATGTTACTAACTTGAGAACCGCAGTGATTCACTTAACAACCATGTTACTAACTTGAGAACCGCAGTGATTCACTTAACAACGGTGGCAAGACAGGTCTTAAAATGGGGCAAAACTCACTTAATAAATGCTTTGCTTAGCAATATAAATTTTGGGCTCAGTTGTGGTCGTAAGTCGAGGACTACCTGTAGACAGTTCTGAGAAGGTTGTTTGTTCTGATCCAAGTTTCTTCACGAAACTTGATCCAAGTTTCTCCACAAAACTTGATCCAAGTTTCTCCACAAAACTTGATCCAAGTTTCTCCACAAAACTTGATCCAAGTTTCTCCACAAAACTTGATCCAAGTTTCTCCACAAAACTTGATCCAAGTTTCTCCACAAAACTTGATCCAAGTTTCTCCACAAAACTTGATCCAAGTTTCTTCACGAAACTTGATCCAAGTTTCTCCACAAAACTTGATCCAAGTTTCTCCACAAAACTTGATCCAAGTTTCTCCACAAAACTTGAATGTGCAATGGCAGCTTAAAAAAGAAAGTCTGTCAAATAGTTGAATCTCAATTCTTGCCTTTCACATAGAAGCTGAGATCCAGTGGTGGGATTCAGCTGGACCAGTGGTGGGATTCAGCTGGACCAGTGGTGGGATTCAGCTGGTTCTCTCCAGAATGTGCGAACGGTGGCGGGATTCTACCAGTTCGGACCGGTTTGGGCAAACCGGTAGCTCCGACGATCAGTTGGGAGCAAACCAGTTCGCTTCGACGATCAGATCGGCCTGCCCACCCGCCCCTGCTCTTTACTTACCTTTACCTTCTCAGCTGTTTGGCGTGGCAGAGCAGATTGCCGCACCTCAGCTGTGTTACTCCCAAGTGGTAACACACAAGGTTAGTATTTGTAAAATTGTGCACGCATGCATAGCACGCATTAGGCGCGTGAAGCACGCAATCACCAAACCGGATGTTAAACTGGCAGCATCCCACCACTGGACAACCGGGGGGGGGGGTGACCCCTCCTTGTGTCTAGTTGTTTTGGAATGCAATGCAAAATCTTCTGCTGTTCTGGTATAAGACAAGTATTTAGAAAGCCTCAACATCTCACAAAGAAGCTCAATTTTTTCCAGGACGAATATCTCTCTGCTCCTTTGACCTCTTGAATGTAATTAAAGGGGGGAAAAACCTATTACTCACAGTGGGGAAAAAGTTCCATTGGAAAGTATATCAGTAATGTTCGTTATTAACCTTCTGACTACTTAAGAGCTGATCAAGAAGAGGTAGACATTTTAACACCACTTGAATTTTAAAAGCTTCTTTCTTTCTTTCCAAAGACTGTGTTGAGAATTTTGATTGGCCTAGTTGTTAAAGTACTAACACAGACATGAGCAAAAGGCTGGGCAAGGATTCTAGGGGAGGAATGACAAAACACAGAGAATGTCAATAGAGATTTGGCTTTGCATGTTGGAAAGTTAATAGAAAAAACTTGGTACGTTCAGCTGGACCAGTGGTGGGATTCAGCTGGTTCTCTCCAGAATGTGCGAACCGGTAGCGGCGACTGCGTGAGGCTCCGCCCACCTGCCCAGATGTAATGCGCCACTACTGTACATGTCTGTGCGCTCGGTTTAGCAAACCAGTAGGGATGGTAAGTGAATCCCACCTCTGAGCTGGACCTCAGTAATACACCTTGTGATTATAATTCTCATTGGTTACCGCTTAGTATTTCAAAGTTACAATTTCAGATATATAGGAACGGGGAAAGGTCGTCTCTTCTCAGTTTTATAACTTTGAACCGTTCATTTAGTGACCGTTCAAAGTGATAACAGCACTGAAAAAAGGAAACTTATGACCATTTTTCACACTTGTTGCAGCCTCCCTTCGGTCCCATGATCAAAATTCATATGCTGAAAGACAATATGTGAGGAAGATCTGGAAGAAATGGGTTGATTATATGTTTTATATCTATTATAAAAGCCTAGGTATTTGGATTTATACTGGATTTTGACGAGGATGGACTAAATTTGAATAGCTACTGTAATTCTTGATATTGAAATTTTATAATGTGTTGTATTGTATTTTGAATAGGTGGCTGGATGGAGTCACTGAAGCAGTCGGCGTGAGCTTAAATGGTCTCCGAGGGATGGTGGAGGACAGGAAGGCCTGGAGGAATGTTGTCCTTGGAGTCACAATGGGTCAGACATGACTTCGCAACTAACAACAATTTATATCCCATCTTTATTATTTTTTATAAATATAGGAGAGGTTCAAGCATTTCCACTTTCTTCTTAACACCTGCTGAGGTCACCATAACTAATCTTTTCTTTTATGTTCTCTGAGAACGTATGCACCGAAGACAAATTCCTTGTGTGTCTAATCACACTTGGCCAATAAAGAATTCTATTCTATTCTATTCTATTCTATTCTAAAAGGAAAGACCAAGCATTGCTTTGCATAGGTACATCATCTTCTAGTTCTCTATTTCTCAAACATAGGTACTTTAAGAAGTGTGAATTTCATTTCCCAAATTCCACAGCCCACATGAGTGGGATTCAAATTCCCAAATTCCACAGCCCACATGAGTGGGATTCAAATTCCCAGAATTCCCCAGTCAGCATGGCTTGCTGGGGAATTCTGGAAGTTGAAGTCCATACATCTTCAAGTTGGCAAGGTTGAAAAATATCCAGCTAGCTACTTTGCCTTACAGTATTGTAATGATAACTTGCCTCTCCTGGTATACAGGAGGAATGGGGCTTTGTTCATACTCTGGGCCTGTATGTCCTTCAACATAAGCCTCCTTCAATAAGCAATCAGGATTGATTATGTAAGATTAGCAGCCAAGGGTGGTGTGGAAAAAAAGAGGAGAAAAAGTCATGCAAATAAATAACTTTTCAGTCAGAAAGGAACTTGGCACAGTTGGAACACTTCATAATCTCCTGCTATTTCTTTATTCGAAGATAGAAAGATCACTCGTGCGTATGTTAAAATAATGTAAAGATTATTACATTATAATATTATTATATTATATTATATTATAGATTATTATAGATTATTATAGATTATTATAGAATAGAATAGAATAGAATAGAATAGAATAGAATAGAATAGAATAGAATAGAATAGAATTTTTTATTGGCCAAGTATATTGGACACACAAGGAATTTGTCTTTCGTGCATAAGCTCTCAGTGTACATAAAAGAAAAGATATGTTCATTAAGAATCATAAGGTACAATACTTAATGATAGTCATATCATTATAAGGTCTTATAATGTTTTTAATATGTGTTAGTTGTGTTAGTATAAAAAGGGGAAGATGTTACAGTTGTTTTCATCAGAACTTTTACAATGTTTTAGAATGTTTATAATGCTTTACAATGTTTTATAGTGTTTATGAAATTTTATAATGTTTTTAATATGTGTTAGTTGTGTTAATATGAAAAGGGAAGATGTTACAGAGGTTATGTCTGCTGTGTTGGCAGGATTAATCTGAGATGCATTTCCTGCCTCTTCAGGAGTTGCCTTAAACTGCTCCTGTGAGGTATTTCTGGTTCCTGTCATATGTAGATATATAATGATGGCTTATCAGGGCTTTTCAATTAAACTACTTGAAACATGCTATTATAGTCATTATAAGTTATATTATATTACATTACATTACATTACATTACATTACTATATTATATTATATTATATTATATTATATTATATTATATTATAATATTATTATATTATATTAATTATATTATATTATATTAATTATATTATATTATATTATATTATATTATATTATATTATATTATATTATATTATATTATATTATATTATATTATATTATATTATATTATATTATATTATATTATATTATATTATATTATATTATATTATATTATATTATATTATATTATATTAATAATCCAATCACTTGGATTCCAGTTCCAGTGGAAGTAAATGCGGTGTGATCAGTGACGGACATAATGAAAGCACTCATTTAATTCACAACTACTTTAATTTGATGGAGTCTATAAAATGTGACGGTAAGAAAAATGACAACCATAGAAATCTTTTTATCAATGAATGATATAATTCATTTCATGATTGAGGAGGAAGATTTTTTTCAAATAAGTTTGAAAAAAAAAATACTCTGTGAGGTACAGCAAAAAAAAGCCTTCTTAGAAGATGAGAAAAAACCCTTCCCCCCACCTTCTCTGACCCACTGGAGAAAATGCTTCTATGCCTCATGAATCCTATCCCTCATAAAACAAATACTATTTTGCATCAAAGCTTTGCTCTTGACCAGGAGTGTCAAACTCAAATTTCATTGAGGGCCACATCAGGGTTGTGTTTGACCTGGGGGGGCTGGGGGTGTGTGGGTAGGGGTGTGTGGCCATCTCGACATACTCATGTCGGGGCGCCTGTGGTGGCCTGAGCGTTCTGCCAGCAAAAACGGGCTCCTGAGCTCTGTTTTCAGCTGCCACGGCCTCCTGCAACCCTCTACCAGTGAAAATGGCAGAGCTCCATTTTTGCTTGCAGAAGCACTGTGGGCCGGTCCTTTGCTATTTCCAGGATGGCCCCCCTGGCCAGATCTAAGCACCCCAGGGACCAGACCCAGCCCCCGGGCCTTGAGTTTGACACCCCTGCTCTAGACCAGTGTTGTGACCAAGGCCCAAGTAATGATTACTAAACACAATTCAGTCCTCAACAAACTTATTTTATTAAAACAGCTGAGAATTAATTCATTCTCAGCTTAGTTCAAAACAAAATTCTTCATAACCAGTCCCTCGGCCTTATCACCAACCTTTGATGTCTTTGGCAACCTGCCAAAGGCTTTTCTTGGCCAACCCCCCACAAAGTTCAAGAGACGCTGACAAGAAGCACAGAAATCAATGTTGCTTTCCTACAAAGAACCCAATGGCTTGTTACTGCTCTTTAAAGCCTTACGGGAGGGGCCAATCATCTTCTGGCCTTACTCCCGAGTTGTCCTTTTTTCTTCAGCTGCTCTTGCCTTCTGGCAGCTCTTTGCATGCGTGCACTAGGAACAAGCTCCTCCTGTTCCTCTGCCTCTCTGCTATCCACCTCTGGAGGCTCCGGAGTCTGCGCATTGCTTCCAGATGGCCCTGGCCCAATCTC
Organism: Ahaetulla prasina; assembly: GCF_028640845.1. NCBI lineage: Eukaryota > Metazoa > Chordata > Lepidosauria > Squamata > Colubridae > Ahaetulla > Ahaetulla prasina. Next base: position 15,257,741 of record NC_080545.1, on the reverse strand, counting down.
TGCCTCGATGCAGAGCCCTCATCCGAGCCTTCATCGGACTCCAGGACTGACTCATTGTCCTCCCCAGCCACCTCACTGTCTGACTCCATTGGCAGGTCGGTGGGCTGCTAGCAGACCACAACAAGCAGGGGGCTGCAAACTTTAACACTAATGGATTTCAATATTGCTGGTTGGCAAATTCTAGGAGTTGACGTCCACAAGTCTTAAAGTGGCCAAATTTGGGAACCCCTGCTCTAGACCAAAAACACACAACAGGAAAGCTTGGCCAGAGTTTCAGAGGTCTGCCAAAAATTCTTACCAAATCAGATACTGGAAATGGTTAGAGGTGTAACAAATGATTTCATATTATTTTAAAATCCTATACCCATATTTGCTGTTCAGGTTGACGCACCAATACATTAATCAATTAAGATTTAAAGTAAGAGTGTACAGTAACAACTCTTATTCAATCAAAAGACTTAGTACTACTCAGTGTTTTCTTTCTACAGTTCTCCTAAGCAGATTTGCACACACACCCCAAACTTGGTTTGAGCCAACCAATTGTCACACACATTTTCCGAGATGGTTCCCAACACAGTTTAATAATTCCACCTTCCAATTTCATAACCCTGTTATCCTGACGTGTATCCCACTGAGGGTCAGGGATCTCCTTTCTGAATAAACAAATATAGGATTGCATTTGAAAATATCAAGAGCTGTGGTGGCGCAGTGGTTAGAATTCAATACTGCAGCCTAATTCTGCCCACTGCCAGGAGTTCGATCTTGACCAGCTCAAGATTGACTCAACCTTCCATCCTTCCGAGGTTGGTAAAATGAGGACCCAGCTTGTTGGGGACAATATACTGACTCCGTAAACCGCTTAGAGAGGGTTGTAAAACACTGTGAAGCGGTATATAAGTTTAAATGCTATTGCTATTGCTATTAGGATGACAATCCATATTCTAAGATAGATGTCCTCTTTTTTACAAACAAAAATTCTTAATATTTCACTTACAATAGCATTAGCAATAGATCCCAGTTATTATTCCGCTGAAATTTATTGGCTACGGAAACTGATTAACACGTGATTTCTTTTTTGAGCCAAAGGAAACATTTTACAAACAAGGTATTTAAATTACCCTGCCGAGAAGGATGTCCTGGGGAGGGAAGAAGAAGTGGGGGGGATTTTCCTCATAACTGAGTGAATAAGCTAATATTAAAGATGAGCAACTGATTTTTCATTCAAATTTAGCCAGATTGAGAGTGAGAAATGGAGTTCTTTTTAAAAGAAAAATGTTCCCAGTATTCTAGCGCTGATGACTTATTAGGGTTGGAGTGGGGACATTTTCACGGGTATGGAGATATTCCATAATCCCTGGATTGCAAGTGAATTAAACGTGGCTTATTTTTTTTAATAATGCCTGTGTAGGGATTGCATTGTTAATCTTCATATTATATTGCTTTGTATTGGATTAAGCACATATTCCTAAACAGCTTTTTGGTTTCTCCCTCTTCCCGGATTTTTCCTGGCTATCACCAGGATATCTGGTGGTATTTTTCCCTGCTATTTTTGAGGCAGGAATCACATTAAGCTCGTAGTAAGTCCTAAAATTGGCATAATATCATCTTTAGATGAGAATGGTTGTCCCCAGAATCCAGGGGAAATAACACCAGCGGTATCCATTTACACAAGCAGCTTCTTCACTCCAAAATATTAAGATCATTTGCACCCACCCAAAAGTTGCCTACAGCCTAAAGCACAGTGTTGAGACCTGTGGGGGAAAAAACCCAAAGGGATTGGTGAGAACTAATTGTTTGAGATCCAAATTGAATGTCATCATATTCGAAGTACAGGATCTGTAGGCTAGCTCAAACACTTACGTTGAGAAGATTAATAATACACTATTTAAATTGCGAACAGCACAAGTGAAGTTTTGTAGAATCTGGAAGAGACCTTGCAGGTTTTCTAGTCCAACTCTCCGCCTAAGGCAGAAGTCCTCAATTACCCCAAATTTGCAAAGTACTTGGTGCAGCAATTTTCACAACAGAGTGACCGGGAAAACAAATTATACAAAGCCCTAGATTCATAGGTTGATGTTCAACGTTGCCAATGTCCTGAATAACAAATCTGTTTTCACTTGCCAGGTTTCAAGAACTATTGATTGAATGCTATTTTCCATTCTTTATTTTTTTAAAAAAAGAGGAAACTAGGCTGTTACAAAGCAAAGCACCGATCTTCAGGACTATATACATTTCCATACACTCTCTGGATGCCTCATAGATAGTAAATGAATGTAGCCCTGTGCTTTCTTTAGAACGATGCTCATTGCCAAAAGTCAGCCAAGGTAATAGAGAAACAGAAAAGTTGGCTCATGTCACATCAAGGAGAGAAAACTTTTAATAGGTTTTTTTTTAATTGCCCCATTCCTAAGTGCTAGAAATCTGCTTTAATCACATTTATTTTGAAAATAAATAAATAAATATAAATACGTACGGTCTGTTTTTATATCGAAACAATTGTTTCACGATATAATATAACAAGTTGGACTAAGCACAACCACAATTGTGATATAATACAAAGGGACACCAAGGGCAGGAAGTGTCAGAATATTCATGACTGGGAAGACGTGGTAACACCAATGAATAGGCATTGCAACTGGATTAGCCAATGAGGGCTGTTTAGAAACAGAAATTTAAGTAGAAAGTCTGGGCATGGTTAAGCTCTGTGCTCAGCTCTAAAACAAAACTAGTCTGCAACTCTGAAGTCTAGTCTACTCTGCTTGTGTTTTGCTTCTAACTGCTATGTTGAAAGAATCTGCTATTGGTATTGTATATTTATCTTCATGTGTTATTAGGTATATAAAGAAGTTAATGAATCCTGATGCAGCAGTCTGCCTACATGTGCTTACTGGATTTGATTTTTGCAACAAACCCCGATAGGAAATAAATTAAACAGTCAACCAAAGAGTGTATTTCTTCTGGCTTCTAATCCAAAGTGGAGTCTAAGAAATACCTAGGAAAAACTGTATATTTGTCGCAGATATTCCTGTTGACCGAGTGTATATAAAATGCATGTCCAATAAGTTTATTTATTTTATTTATTTATTTTTATTTATTTATTTTGTCACAACAATATATATGTGTCATACAAAAAATGTATATAGTATATAAACATATATATGAGTAAATATTAGGAGGTATAAGCATATTTATATATAGGAAGAAGAAAAGAAAAACAATAGGACAGGAACGGTAGGCACGTTTGTGCACTTATGCACGCCCCTTATGGTCCTCTTAAGAATGTTATGGTCCTCTTAGGAAGTTAACGGTATCCATGCAGAAGTTTTGCTTTGTGATAGTACTTCGGGGTAAATCATCTGCATCCCTCATTGGAAAATGTTTCATAACGGGTTTTAGAAGATGACAGGAAGTTGAAAATCCATCTAGTGCCACCTTCTGTCTCTCTTCCACATGTAACGTTCGGTGTTAAATGATGAGGATTATGTTGTCCCGAAGCAAAAAACGCTGTAAAAAGGATGGATCAGCAGGGCAGTTAAAACGCCAGATCAAGACATTTTAAAAGGCACCCCATGTGCACGCCTTTTCAAACTCATTCAAATGAACTAATTTTGCATTCCCAGTTGGCCAGCTGCAACCTTGATCCATCAAATTACCGAATTCTATAAAAAAAAAAAAAAGAGGTCATCATCAAATTGCTGTCAATGTTATGGCTTGCTGTCGGCGCCTGTAAGTGTCATGCTCTGTAATAAAAGAAGTGGGGGGGGGAGAAAAATACACCCTGGAATCTGCTTTGTAGATAAGATTGATGCAGGATCATGCTAGAGGTCTTTGATGAAAGTCACTCCCATGATGTTTATTCATCAGTTCAGAAAGACTTGCTCGGGATCCCATCAAGGAGGAGAAACGCGTCCCAGGCCTTTCTCCGGCCAATTTTATGCGATTCTGCAGTTGCTCCTCTGGGACCCTGCCGAGTGACCTGAGCGAGATGGGGCGAGCTGTATTTCAGAGCTGGCAGCATCTGGAAAAGGGGGATGGGGGGGGGCGACAGACGGTTGAGATGGCTCCCTTTGTTTTTCGAGTGGCGTGGCTGCCGTTTTCAGAATTTAAATAAGAGCTGAAGGACAAAAGCACACCCGATGTCTTCACGGCCAGGAAGCCAGGCCGGGCCCCCGCCCAGCCCCCCTCACACAGGATGGGTAGAACTGCAACCAAGGCATTAAAAAACATTCACGAGAAGTTTTTGAATGTTCCGTGGCTTTTGTACAAAAAAACAAACAAACCCCAATGAAGATCGGAAGATGGTGAGTCTCAAAAAAAGGTCAAGAAGGTAGTTGTGACCAGGCAACCTTGCCCTCTTTTTATGTGTGACCTTCCTGACCCCATTCACAGATCCCAGGCTAACAACTAGTTTCCACAGTGAAGAGAATGCCCATTTCTCAGTTGACTGCATTCAACAACTATAACACTAGTTTCCTTATATGTTTCAAGTCGAAGTGATGTCCTGGTTAGATCCGGTAACTTTCATTCTCATCTGGCTGCTGGAAAACCAGCCTTTTGAAAACTTTAAAAAAAACAAACCAAACCATGAAAGTTCTACCTGGGAATCCTGAATTATTGTGGCCTGTGATGTTTCTGACCTTCCCCTGTAGATGTTCCCAAGTCCCTGTAGTATTTGTCAGGCAAGGAAGCAAGAATTTGCTGTTGGAGATGGATCCTGTAGAACAGTGGCCCCGGTGGTGAAATCCAATTTTTTTTAAATACAGGTTCTGTGGGTGTGGCTTGGTGGGCGTGGTATGGCTTGGTGGGCGTGATTTGGTGGACATGGCAGGGGAAGGATACTGCAAAATCTCCATTCCCACCCCACTCTGGGGCCAGCCAGAGGTGGTATTTGCCGGTTCTCCGAACTGCTCAACATTTCCGCTACCGGTTCTCCAGAACCTGTCAGAACCCACTGGATTTCAGCCCTGAGTGGCTCCAACCGGACTGGGACTGGTTCGGTAGAGAGACATTTTTCCGTGGACCAGAAGGGGCGTGGTTTTGCGTGCTGCCTGCATCTCGCAGATGGGGCTTCATTTGTTTGTGTGGACTGGTTGCTCACATGCTGCGGACCGGTGCCGGTCCATGAACCGGGGGTTGGAGACCCCTGCTGTAGATCCTGGGTTTAAAAAGAGACTGAAACAACCTGGCATGGCCAGTTCTCTCCATTTTCCCTGCTCGCTCATTCAGCTGAGTAGCTGGTCCATCTGGATCATCATTTAGCTCCAATGCTGGAATAAGACACCAGCAAGTAATCCACAGTGACAGAGTTACGAGACAATGGGAAGCCATTGCGTTGGGAGTGCAGACTTTCTTCCCAGTGCTGGGAGTGGCAGTACTTTGTCTGGCTTGGGCTAAGAGCAGAACTTTCAAGGACTAAGCACAGTTAGATATAATCTTTATTGAAACTGGATCTGTGCAGATGATCAGCTACCAATCAGAATAGAGCTGGAAGCAGGAGTGAAACCCAGCAGGTTCTGACAGGTTCTGGAGAACTGGTAGTGGAAATTTTGAGCAGTTTGGAGAACCAGAAAATACCACCTCTGGCTGGTCCCAGAGTGGGGTAGGAATGGAGATTTTGCAGTATCCTTCCCCTGCCATGTCGACCAAGCCATGCCCACCAAGCCATGCCCACAGAACCGGTAGTAAAAAAATTCGATTTCACCACTGGCTGGAAGGGACCTTGGAGGTCTTCTAATCCAACACTCACCCACTACCGAAGAATATCATCATATGGTTGGCTGGGTGAAGAGAGTTTAAATCCTAGTTCTCTTTCAGGGAGACTTCATTGGATTTTTCTCAGAATGGAAGGTGAAGGACATCAGTACCATGTTAACACAATGATCTGGCTTGGTTAGCAGCTCTTTGCTTCCTACCTTCTTCTCTTCAGCTCTCTCCATCTGTAATGGCTGGCTGGGCAGCCTTCATCTGACATGGTGGCCCTTGTTGCCAATGCAATCCAGATGTTCACATTAAATAATAACTGTTATGCACATTTCCGACAAATCCAGAAAGATTGGAACTTCTGAAAATAATGGCACCTGGGCATTAATTTTTTGAGGACAATGGAAAGTTTTTTTTAAAAAAAGGAGTATGAGATGGACACCTATGTAATTTGTTTAAACAAACAAACAGACAAACATGGTGCAGAATGTTTCCCATGCTGGAACTCAGTCTATTCCACCAAGTCCTGGTAGATACTCTAAGGCCTCCTTCATCCTCTATTTTTTCTCCTCCTCTAGGTAACAGATTAACAAAGTTGGAAGGGACCTTCTAGGTCATCTAGTCCAACCTCCCTGCTCAAGTAGGAGACCCTACACCATTTATGACAAATGGCAGTCCAATTTTTTCTTGAAAGTCTCAAGTGAGGAAGCTCCCACAACTTCCGAAGGCAACTTCTGTTCCATGGGTTGATTGTTCTCACTGTCAGAAAATTTCTCCTTCCAGGTTGAATCTCTCCTTGATCAGTTTCCATCCATTATTCCTTGTCTGGCTTTCAGGTGCTTTGGAAAATAGCTTGATCCCTTCATCTCTGTGGCAGCCCCTCAAATATTGGAACATTGGCATCATGTCTCCCCTGGTCCTTCTCTTCACTTTATAGGTGAACTTGGCTTTGTTCTCGATGCCAGCATGCCACCCAAGTAGTCTGCTTGAAATACCCACCAGTCACTGCAGGTTTGTTCCCAAGGTGCCAAAATTTCTGCAGTCACCATCCCACCTCTGTTTGTAATCGTATGAGGGAAGTTTTCCTTGGGACATGCTTTCTCTACTCTGACTGCTGCTGTTGGGTTTTCATTATGTGCCTTGAATACTCCAATTGTTGCTTCCTTGATTGCTTCTTGTTCAAACCAAGCTTGAAAACAGTGATTCTCCATTTTCCCACAAAACAACCCTACTCACTTGCTTCTAAGCTGGCACCTGGCATTGTCATCGCACTTTACTTTTTGGTTGGGACTCAAATCTACTAATCAATTATTGGGCCTACCACTGTGTTAGACTACCAGTCATACTGTGACCACCTGGTTCCAGTCGCCATCTTGACTTCTTTTTATTCCCATGAGGAGATGAATGTAAATTGTATGGGGTTTTTTCCCCTTCAAGCAAGAAAGAACTCTTCTCTCCAATCTGAACCCAGTTTGGCTATCTAGAGCAAGTCTTTTTTTTCTTTGCCTGCTGGCTGGGGAATTCTGGGAGTTGAAGTCCACACATCGCCAAGATTGAGAAACATTAATAGAGGGATTTCACATCACTGTCAGCCAGAATAACCATGGCTGAAAGATTGGCTGTATATATTTTTTTAATATCTCTCTCCCATTTCCTTTTGTTTTCTTTCCTAAAGAAAAGTGATCGAAAAGCTCAGATTTTTTTTTTGCTACGGTTGCTAAATAAAAATACTGCTCTTATGGATTTTAGATGTTGTTGGTTTTTTTTTTTTTTGCCCTTGGCCAACACAGCTTCTGACTTCTTTTATTCCCATGAGGAGATGAATGTAAATTGTATGGGTTTTTTTCCCCTTCAAGCAAGCTTTGAAAGAACTCTTATCTCCAATCTGAACCCAGTTTGGCTATCTAGAGCAAGTCTTTTTTTTCTTTGCCTGCTGGCTGGGGAATTCTGGGAGTTGAAGTCCACACATCGCCAAGATTGAGAAACATTAATAGAGGGATTTCACATCACTGTCAGCCAGAATAACCATGGCTGAAAGATTGGCTGTATATATATTTTTAATATCTCTCTCCCATTTCCTTTTGTTTTCTTTCCTAAAGAAAAGTGATCGAAAAGCTCAGATTTTTTTTTTGCTACGGTTGCTAAATAAAAATACTGCTCTTATGGATTTTAGATGTTGTTGGTTTTTTTTTTTTTTGCCCTTGGCCAACACAGCTTCTGACTTCTTTTTGCTCCCCTGTATTTCCTACACCATCAACTAAACTGAATTTAATTAGCTGTATCGCCTGACAAAGCACTCGGTGCAGACATCGGTGCCCTAATGTTCATGATTGGGCATTGAAGAGCACACTTGACATGTATGCATTTGCTCCTGGTGGGATTTATCGTTGATTGAATCATGCTGAAGGTGAAAATAACAAGCAATTCCGGGACATGTGCTCACATATTAGAATTAAGTTCAAAGGCACCTCCTCAATCTGTCCCAAGGTCAAAAAAGAAGCTAAAGAAAAAAAAATCAAGAGCAATCCAGGCATATCCACAAATGCAGGGGGAGGCATTGGTCACACAAATACTGCGTTTCCAAAATTTCCAACCGTAAAATAAGCCCTAGCATGATTTTTCCAGAATGCTCGGAATATAAATCCTACCCCAAAAATAAGCCCCAGTTCAGATTATCAGCCAGACACATGCAGTTAGTACCATATTTCCCCCAAAATAAGCCCTAATGCATCTTTTGGAGCAAAAATTATTTATTTTGGGGGAAATACAGAAAAATGTATTTTTAGCCTTCTCAGCTAAGATCAACCATCCACCCTAAGCATGCTGTGTTTATTTGAAGTTTGATGCCATTACTTCTGAATGTTGAGGATCCCAGCTTCACTGCTGTTAGTCGGCTTTATTACTTTTGTTAATAATTGCAACCCACCTGCCTACCCCATACCTGACAAAACCAGGATCCTTATCTGACACACATAAAAAGAAATGGAGGTTCAAAATCTGCACACACCCTGGCTTGTTTTATTTTTAAATGGGCCGATAACACCTAATAATAACAGTTACTATTGTTATTTTATTACATCTCCCAAAGCGAAACCTTAATACCACTTTATCATGCCTTGGTAAGGCCACACTTAGAATACTGCATTCAGTTTTGGTTGCCACAAAACAACCCTACTCACTTGCTTCTAAGCTGGCACCTGGCATTGTCATCGCACTTTACTTTTGGTTGGGACTCAAATCTACTAATCAATTATTGGGCCTACCACTGTGTTAGACTACCAGTCATACTGTGACCACCTGGTTCCAGTCGCCATCTTGACTTCTTTTTATTCCCATGAGGAGATGAATGTAAATTGTATGGGGTTTTTTCCCCTTCAAGCAAGAAAGAACTCTTCTCTCCAATCTGAACCCAGTTTGGCTATCTAGAGCAAGTCTTTTTTTTCTTTGCCTGCTGGCTGGGGAATTCTGGGAGTTGAAGTCCACACATCGCCAAGATTGAGAAACATTAATAGAGGGATTTCACATCACTGTCAGCCAGAATAACCATGGCTGAAAGATTGGCTGTATATATTTTTTTAATATCTCTCTCCCATTTCCTTTTGTTTTCTTTCCTAAAGAAAAGTGATCGAAAAGCTCAGATTTTTTTTTTGCTACGGTTGCTAAATAAAAATACTGCTCTTATGGATTTTAGATGTTGTTGGTTTTTTTTTTTTTGCCCTTGGCCAACACAGCTTCTGACTTCTTTTTGCTCCCCTGTATTTCCTACACCATCAACTAAACTGAATTTAATTAGCTGTATCGCCTGACAAAGCACTCGGTGCAGACATCGGTGCCCTAATGTTCATGATTGGGCATTGAAGAGCACACTTGACATGTATGCATTTGCTCCTGGTGGGATTTATCGTTGATTGAATCATGCTGAAGGTGAAAATAACAAGCAATTCCGGGACATGTGCTCACATATTAGAATTAAGTTCAAAGGCACCTCCTCAATCTGTCCCAAGGTCAAAAAAGAAGCTAAAGAAAAAAAAATCAAGAGCAATCCAGGCATATCCACAAATGCAGGGGGAGGCATTGGTCACACAAATACTGCATTTCCCCCAAAATTTCCCCCCCAACCGTAAAATAAGCCCTAGCATGATTTTTCCAGAATGCTCGGAATATAAATCCTACCCCAAAAATAAGCCCCAGTTCAGATTATCAGCCAGACACATGCAGTTAGTACCATATTTCCCCCAAAATAAGCCCTAATGCATCTTTTGGAGCAAAAATTATTTATTTTGGGGGAAATACAGAAAAATGTATTTTTAGCCTTCTCAGCTAAGATCAACCATCCATCCTAAGCATGCTGTGTTTATTTGAAGTTTGATGCCATTACTTCTGAATGTTGAGGATCCCAGCTTCACTGCTGTAAGTCGGCTTTATTACTTTTGTTAATAATTGCAACCCACCTGCCTACCCCATACCTGACAAAACCAGGATCCTTATCTGACACACATAAAAAGAAATGGAGGTTCAAAATCTGCACACACCCTGGCTTGTTTTATTTTTAAATGGGCCGATAACACCTAATAATAACAGTTACTATTGTTATTTTATTACATCTCCCAAAGCGAAACCTTAATACCACTTTATCATGCCTTGGTAAGGCCACACTTAGAATACTGCATTCAGTTTTGGTTGCCACGATGTAAAAAAGATGTTGAGGCTCTAGAAAGAATGCAGAAAAGAACAACACAGATGATTAGAGGATTGGAGACTAAAACATATGAAGAACAGTTGCAGGAACTGGGCATGGCTAGTTTAATGAAAAGAAGGACTAGGGGAGACATGATAGCAGTGTTCCAAAATCTCAGGGGCTGCCACAAAGAAGAGGGAGTCAAACTATTCTCCAAAGCACATGAGAGTAGGACAAGAAGCAATGGGTGGAAATTAATCAACGAGAGAAGCAACTTAGAACTAAGGAGAAATTTCCTGATAGTTAGAAAAACTAATCAGTGGAACAACTTGCCTCCAGAAGTTGTCAATGCTCCAATACTGGAAGTTTTTAAGGAGAGGTTGGATAACCATTTGTCTTAAGTGGTGTAGGGTTTCCTGCCTAAGCAGAGAGTTGGACTAGAAGACCTCCAAGGTCCCTTCCAACTCTGTTATTCTATTCTATTCTATTCTATTCTATTCTATTCTATTCTGAAAAACTGAAAAACAAAGTGTGAAACACAGAACACTTTTCCCCTGAAAGAAAAAATTGATCCATTCGTGTGACATCGTATCATTTTCATACTTGCAACTAATCAAATGACTATTTAAAAAAAAAACAGAAGGCAGTGATGATTCTAGTCACAAAGAGCATTACTTTCCATCCTCCTTTAATGCACGGTGGGCTTCTTCGAAACACATCATTTGATTTCTGAAATCATGCAATTTGCACTCTACTGCTGAAGGCGATGAGATATCTGCAGGGTACCAATTTATGCAAAGCTGTTCTAAATTAAGTGCTTTGATACAACACCTTAGAGCAGGAGTTTCCAAATTTGTGGACCATCTGACATATTATTTTAGAGCACGTACAAGAGCTGGAGAGGGCATAGTGGAAAACAAGGAGTTTTGAGAACAGAGAAAACAGGTCCAGCCCCCACTCGAGTGTCAGAATGGGCTACATGCAGTCCAGGATAATAAAAAGTGGGTTATAGAAACACAGCAGAATTTACAGAGTTGGTTAGGAGCACCCAACTTCCATTGTTCCCTCATATCTGCGATGATCTCCGCAGATCTCCATCCAAGCCTTGTTCTAGCAACTACTACAAAGCCCATGTGCTCTTGCACCCCCAAATCAAACAGGGTTGATTACTCTAATTACAAGAGCCGTGGTGGCGCAGTGGTTAGAATGCAGTACTGCAGGCTAACGTATTATTGCTCACTCCAGGAGTTCGATTCTGACTAGCTCAAGGTTGACTCATCCTTCCATCCTTCCAAGGTCAGTAAAATGAGGACCCAGATTGTTGGGGGACAATATGTTGACTCTGTAAACTGCTTAGGCTATAAAGCACTGTGAAGGGGTATACAAGTCTAAGTGCTATTGTTACGGTATAAGTCCTACTAAATTGCTGGAGATGCACTAAAAATGGCTTCCGCGGAGATCTTGCGTCTTCACAAAAGAAGTGCTCCAAGGCAGTGGTGGGATTCAGCCAGTTCGCACCACTTCGGGAGAACCGGTTGTTAACTTTCTGAGCAGTTTGGCAAACTGGTTGTTGGAGGAAATCATTAGGGTAGAGAACCGGTTGTTAAATGACTTGAATCCCACCACTGCTCCAAGGTGTAGCTACTCCTACAATACCTATCGGCTAAGGCAGGGGTCTCCAACCCAAAGCTGGCTGAGGAACTCTGGGAGTTGAAGACCACAAGTCTTAAAGGGACCAAGATTGGAGACCCCTGGCCTAAGGGAACTAGGTATGTCTAGCCTAGTGAAAAGGCGGCCTAGGGGAGACATGACAACTGTCTTCCAATATGTGACAGGCAGCCTCAGGTAAGAGGGGATCAATTTATTCTCCAAAGCACCTGAGGGCAGGACAAGAAATGGATGGAAGTTCATCAGAGGAAGATCCAACCTGGAACTGAGGAGAAACTTCCTGAACAATTAATTAAGGGAAGAGCTAGCCTCCTGGAGTTATGAATGCTCTATCACTGGAGGTTTTCAAGAAAAGATTGGATATTCATTTGTCTGGGATGGAACAAGGACTCCTGCCATGGGTGGGAGGTTAGACTAGAAGGCCTCCAAAGTCCCTTCTAGCCCTATTGTCTGATTAGTCTAGGTTACTTCCCACCATCTTTTCTACCCTCCCAGGATATGAAGCCCAGCTTCATTTCGTCTTCTTCCTCTCTTTTTTTTTAATTTACATTTATATCCTGCCCTTCTCCGAAGACTCAGGGCGGCTTACAGTGTGTAAGGCAATAGTCTCATTCTATTTGTATATTTACAAAGTCAACTTATTGCCCCCCCCCAACAATCTGGGTCCTCATTTTACCTACCTTATAAAGGATGGAAGGCTGAGTCAACCTCGGGCCGGGCTTGAACCTGCAGTAATTGCAGGCTGCTGTGTTCTAATAACAGGCTTCTAACAGCCTGAGCTATTACGGCCCTTTTAGAAGATGGGGGCTCATGCGCAAACCCAGCTCTAAATCACATCCTGGCTTTGCAGACGATGCCTTTGGAGCCAAAACTGGAATTCAAGTGCATTTTGGAAATCAGTGTGATTTTGGATGCTGGCGCTGAAGGAGCTTCTACAGGCAAGTCAGAAACGTCCAAGTGACCATCACAACCACACAATTGCAACGGCCATAGTAATTTTTTATCACCTTCATCCCTTGTCAGAAGTCCTGGGTGGTGTTCACTTTGGAGGAGCTTCCTT